>NC_135253.1:22420761-23025952 GCF_964204865.1 Styela clava | reverse complement strand
TCGCTCTGCTTTTTTTAGAATTTGAATAGTTTGTATTTCATGTATAAATATGTATTACAATAATAGTAAAAATGTAAAGAGTATTAATAATACACACACATATAAAAATTTAAAAAATTCACTCT
The DNA here is from genome assembly GCF_964204865.1 of Styela clava. Classification (NCBI taxonomy): domain Eukaryota; kingdom Metazoa; phylum Chordata; class Ascidiacea; order Stolidobranchia; family Styelidae; genus Styela; species Styela clava. Next base: position 23,025,827 of record NC_135253.1, on the reverse strand, counting down.
CCGAAAAACGAAAGTAAAGTCCTCCCCGGTAGGGAAAAACTGCTGTACATCTTGAGAAAGCCTATGGATAGCTTATTTGCATATATTTCAATTCACAAATCATTTTTAAAGACTACAGGATGTGGCATACGCTTCCTTCCTAAGCATTGTATGTATTGTTTCGTTTCTTCAAAGCCATTCACAGATATGATTCGTAAGGCATTGAAATTGGGAATAAATTAGGCTTTAGATTTGGCTTTTTTATATGTAAATTCAAAATGTTAATATAAGGACTAAAGAAAAATAATTCACTATTTGAATACGTTCAAATTTTGTTAGTTAGGTAAAAGAATATGTTCAAAGCAAGGTCGCATGTACTCATTCAAAAGCAAAAGAGGCTTGTCTCTGAGATAAGTTACATCTTACATGCAACCATTAAATGCCAAGATATACTGCAACTTCATGGAATTATTGTAGGACCTAAGAGTAACAGAAACTCATTTCTGAACACAACTGGTACTGGCTAACCTCTGAATGCCAGAAGCCACAGACACTACATAGATTTATGGCGATGCATGATCACTCGCTCAAAAGTGACATAAATGTATCTCTTGAGAAAGTTCTGGGTGACCAATAGATTGATAGATCACCTACTGTATTTACATAATCATTGAAAATTTCATTAAAACGATTTTGTATATTTATTTCTCTACTAAAATTTCTCTGTATAGACATTGATAACATTGTCCCCAAATAGATAGGTACAGTATTTGATTTTCATATATTTATGACCCACAACAAAATATTTTCAAAGACAGCACAGGATGTGACAATCCCTTCCTGAGTATTACAAATTGTTTGTATTGCTTCATTTCTTCAAAGCCATTCATGAAAATAATTCGTAAGGCTTTGAAATTGAGTTTGGAGAATTCAAATGGGCTTTGCATGTTAATATCTGGAAACAAAAAATTAATATTTGAAATACATTCAAAATTTTTTTTCGAATACGGAATGTCAATTATATTTTGTTCAAATGTCCAAAAGGAAATTTAAATAAATACCGGTAGTTGCTAATTCAAGAACTAACATTATATGTAACTTTGAAATGTTATTATGGAGGCATAGAGCGGATAATTTACGATTGGAACTATCCTAAATTTCTTTTTTTTTTCATTCACTATTTCATGCCATCCTAAATATTTTTTAAATGTGAGATATCAAATTAGGTTTGAATTGGGACAGTTTGAAAGAAGAATTTAGGAAATCATTACAAATTCAGGAACTTGCCTAATGTGTAGTCTGCCTGAAAGATTTGCAAATTTGAATTGTTAATTACGAATTTACGATAATATGTTTTATTGAAATGTTAATGTGTTTGAGCATTCAATTCATATTTGGGCATCATTGGATTACTTGTATACTTTTTGTCTGCTTTGAAACTGAGAAAAAATCTGAAAATATTAGTTTAAAAAATGTAAAACAATTTTACTGTTTAAAAAGCTAATTCTCAAAATTATTTTTCTCATAGGCCTAATTGATCTTTATTGATTACGTAATAAACGAGGTAATTATCAATTATTCTCTATTTTTAAACTCAGTATATCATTATCATTGATTGATTTGATCATTTTAAATTAATTCTGACCAAATTTAGTTATCACGATGATGCATATGCAAAGTGACCTTGTGATTTGAAGGTTCAACAAGTTACAAACTATGTGGCTCATACATTTGCTTGTAAATTATTGGGGATTGTGACTCCGTCATCATGTTTGGTAATGTAGTATAACTGGTTAAATAATTCCATACCCGACATGGACTGGTAACCGGACGAGAGGCCTGTTAACTGGTTCGTCATATTATTAAGCCATGTTATCGGACCCATGTTATCGGTTGGATAAAATAAACTTGAATTGGGATAAATATGTAAATCCTAGAAGATTTTATCTTTTGTGCGAGGCTATGAAAGCACATCGGTCTCATTAAAGAGATTGTCATTTTTTTGATATATTATCAAATTTGACTTCATTTTTTGTCCCTGGGGGCCGCGAAAAAGTTTGGGTCATGATAAAAAAGTTTGAAGAACGCTGATTGAAACCAGAAGTCTATTTCGCCCACAAAAGCTTATTGCTGAAATAAAGCATTAAACTGCGCTCACTTACCGCATAAAATTCATGAGTCACCTAAAATAACCAACTAACACCAGGAACAGTTTCCTTAGTGCTGCATGGTCGTTATCGTGACTCATATCAGTACATTACATAGGTGATCAGATCATTACCTTGGGCCGAGCATGGTATGATGTTAATACTCCATAGTCAAAAAGCCGTATATTTTTTGCTTTGCTTTGATCATATTGGTGAAATGTATACTATACAGGGTGTCCATAAAGTCTCTTTACAATTTCGATTTTATTTTGAAGTCAGTTCCCATTATATTTTAACCTGGTTTGTTGTTTTTTAATCAGTAATTATTCAAGAATTTTTAACTCATTCAATACATTTATCTGTGACGGCCAAAACAATTTTATGGTATTGACAAATTTCTTTTGCAATTTGAAAAAATATTAAGACTTTATAATAATATTGTTGAAATGTATATTATATATCTAAAAAATTGAAAGTGTTTCAATGCTATTTTGTAGCAGTGGTTCCAGAGGTTGACTGACCTAGGGCCAAAATTAGAATCGGAAGGATATTCGTCGGCCGAAAATGAGCGATAATATGCCTGATATTAGAATAAGTTCAAAATTTCATATTTTTTTATTTAGATATTCCTTTTTTGAAAAGTCAAGTTTTGATAGCTGGCCCGAATAACGATGGATTTTTCATATTATCATCAACCGTTTGAGAAATCTCTGTTAATGAGAAAAGTTTATTAATTTGCTGACAAATAATGATTTGCTTTTAATATAAGTCGGATCAATAACTAATTAATCAATTAAGAAACACTACAACGCGGTTGCCATTTCTTGTTCTTCTTTATCATAGTAATCTAATTCCAATATTATAGCATTTTGCAAACAGCATATTTATATGGATAAACATTTAATAAGGACAATACGGCGCTCCAGAAGTGTGTGTACCAATATGGAGGTAACTAATTTGGTTCGCCTACTTTACATCAAGTTGTGTGAAGGGTCTGATACCTGTGGGCAGGGGGATATTCACTTGGCTAATACAGACAGTCGCTGAACTCGTAATAGAACTACAATAAGGAAAATCGGCCTAACCCGAACCTGGGACACATACTATGAGAGTACCAACAAAAATTTTAACAATAGTCAAGGATGTTCATAACTGATTGAATTACTCATGTTCGATTTTGCATATCCTTGAATTTAGAACAGTTACTTTTAAAAAATGGTTGTTTTGAACAATATCGTTCTTTGAAACTTAAAAGACTTGGTAATTAATTTGTTTGTAATTACTTAGTGCATCATTTTTTAGGGCCTAAATCGCCATAGTCAGGGATGTCCGAACCTAATTGTTTATTGGTGGCGAATTAGAGAAACCAAAGGATTTACGAGCTATTCGTTTACTAAAACAATACTGAATCTCAGCAAATACATTAAATAAAGTAATTTTAATTTACTCTGGAACATTTATCTGTAAGAAACAATGTGCTTTTTGTTTCGTTTTTATTTTTATAAATTTATTGAGGGGCTTCATAAATAACCTCTTCACAGGCTCAATAACACCAAAAGTTCCAAAACATATAGACTTCTACATGGTTTGTTTTGTTAACATGACTCAAAATATTATTTTTGTATTTTTTTAATTTCCATAATATTTGATTTGGTTTTTGGCCAACACTGAAGGCATGGAAGAGAGAGGTACATGGCACAATAGACTTTCTGATATTTTTTTGTCCTAAAATTTTCTTCTGATTATATATTATTTTGCAGGTTGCAATATTGAAGATGAAGAATTTCAGTGCGTTCTCAACTTCTCTCATCATGAACTGCTCACCTGCACCTCTAGTGTATGAAGAAACTAACCCACGGAACCAAGCATCAAATACGAAGCGACCAGACTTAACATGGAGTGGGACATAGCTATGTTACCATCGCAGATTAAGAGTTTTGGATGAGACGGTGTGGCTCAACGGGCTAAGCGTTAGGAATACGCTCGCCACCGCACCTCTAATTACTCTGCATGGGTTCGCAGGTTCAAATCCCATGCAGGGATGGTTATGTGCGAGAGGATTGCTGGACTCCTCGCCGTCGTTGGGTGGTTCACGTAGCCGCTGGTCGGTTACGGCTTCCTCCACCACCAAGTCCATGCTTCCGAAAACAAACAATACAGTCAATAAAACTAATCCCATACCCGACTTGGAATGGTAACCGGACGAGAAGCGTGGTTCGCCATATGGTTAAGCCGTCTTATCGGCTTTCCTCTCCCCCGGGATAAATATGTAAATCCTATCCTTTTGGATGCAACCCCTTTGACTATTGTCCTGCTCTGGGTGTAATAAATTGTGCGGGCAAGGGTGAGCAATCAAAATAATAATTGACTGTTCAGAGCCTTTAAGGTTGAAAAGCCAATATTTGTCAGATCCGTGATTACAAACTTCCGATGATGATAGTCGAACACAAGATTTTCAAGCATTGAGTTTGCTAAGAATTTTGGATAAATTTAGGCCAAGTTTCTGTAGTCAAATACAGGGTGTCTCTCTCAAGAGTATGTATACACTTTTAATTTTGATTTGCTTTTCATATACTCATCATAGAGCGTTCATTTTTTCATGAAACATAGTATGAATAACTAGTAAAATTTAGGTATTCATTACTTTTTTTCAACAACCCACAGAATGACAAGGAGATTAACTCAAGAAATGAAGAGCAAAATTGCTTATATGCAAGAAGCATGTAAATTAGTAAGGCAAACTTAGTGCCTCTTTAACAGAGAATTTAAAACTAATTCAGCTACATCAGAGCGTCCGCTCCTTGGTCTTCCCGATCTTTGTGCATAAATTACAGATCCAGTTTTCATGAATTTTTGTAGAATTGCGTGATTCTACGTTGTAAAGTGTTGAATGCCTCACTGTTTTATATGCTTCTTGCCAAATAGCAATTTTTCACCTCATTTCTTGGGTTAATCTACTTGTCATTCTGTGGGTTGTTGAAAAATGCAAACAATACCTATATTTTACTAGTTATTCATACTATGTTTCATGGAAAAATGAACGCTCTATGATGAGTATATGGAAAGCAAATCAAACTTAAAGTTAAGTTTTCTACGCATTATTAACAGTGTATTTATAAAGGCTTGCATGCGCTAAATTTGATTTTTTAAAGTTTGAAAATGGGGTCTGAATTGAATTTTCTTTGCAGCCTAGAGTCTGACCTGGGACTTTTTTTCTTGTGCGAGTCCATTGTGAATTTTTGCTACCTTGTTTCTCAACACCTGTTTCAGTTTTTGTGTTTTGGCGTTATTTGAGTAATAAATCAATATTTAATGTAACAAGTGCTGAAGGCGTCACCATGGGCAAAAAATGAGACTTAAATATGCACACAACTTGTTCAACTATCCCGTAGCTGACATGGACGGTGTGGCACATCGTGCTAATTTTCCGAATACGCTGCCACGTTTTTGATTACTCTGCGCAAGCGAATAATCATGTGCGAGAGGATTGTCGGATCGCTGATCAGTTACGTCTTTCTCCACCACTCAGTCCATACGTCTGAAAAAATATCCAGTTTTCGGCTGTGGCTGGCCATATGTGAGTAGACCAGGGGGGCACAACACGGGCACGCGTGTCAAATTTGGCACGCCATACGCTTAAACGTGGCACGCGAACGGTTTTGTAAAAAAATTCAAAATATCACGTTTTTTATCAAAATCAGCAGTTTTTCATGACATTAAATTGTTTCAATAAAGAAAATATCCGTTATTATGTATTATTATTGAAATTTGTTTGTTTTGCGGGTGTTAATTTACAATTCCACAATTATGCGTGGCAAGCGACAAGATTATTTTGAAAAATTTGGCACGCATCCTCATTTGAGTTGTGCACCCTTGAGTTAGACCTTTCTAATCAGCCAGGATTTTTTTTAGGCAGGCTACGACCCACCAATACTTCCCTCCCCGTACTATCGCAACTCCCTATGCGGAACGGATTGTGCAGCGCTTGGGTACCCCAGATAAAACCTGAAAATTAGGATCTAAAATAGAAAAACATTTTGTCTTCAAATTTTTTAACAAACAACATGGTCCCGATAAAAATAACTTCACTTAACGATCCTCGCGTGTAAGAATATCGTCAAATTATACTTCTTTATGATGATCATCCGAAACGAATAATTCGCTAACTTATCCAACACCCGACATGGATTGGTAACCGGACGAGAGGCGATTGCAGAAGATTAAGTCGTCTTATCGGTTTTTGTCTCATAAATATGTAAATGCTATCGGTTCGGTTTTCTGAAATGAGTGAATATGCTGTTAGCAAGTTCGATATAAAAAAGAGCCTTTTCTTAAAATTTCTGAATTCCATCCCTCTCACCAACCCATCTCAAAATACTATTTATCCGCAAGTATTATATCCCGCACGAATCGTACAATTCCGAGCAAATACTCCTGAATCTTTTGTAGAAAGACTCCACCACTACTGCAAAAATGTGAGTTTTGAGAAAAACACCCGTGCTACGTTGTAAAATTTTTTAATTATCCAGTTAGAGTTCGGGTTAGGAATTTTCAATGCGACTGTCGCCGCAATTGAGCTGTTCCACGGATAATGTTTTTTACTGTTCTTGCTCTATTAATTTAATTGTGTGTTTAATGTAACCTGCGGTTGCGTCGACAAATTGAGAACTTAATTCACGGCCATGAAAAGTGTTTCAAACTGCCCGATTATATTTAGTTTTGATCCTAATTTTAGATTATTTTAAAGATAACAACGTCAGAGAGATCCCTAGTTTATTCAGTACAATAACATTTGATTGTACAGTGGTGTTTACCAAAAAAAATCGTGTTTCGAACAAAATTCTGATCCCGAACATCCGAGCTAAGCTCGCGGCCACCTGAGATGACCCAGAACCGAACTTTATCGATATAGGTCGAGACTGACAGACGAAAATCTTAGTATGCAAATGGTTTTTAAACCGCCAGGTCGTCCTAATATAATGCGGTTGGTAAAGCAAAATATCCATTGAATGTTTTTTTCATTATTTAACACTGCAATATATATTTAAAATACATCAGCTGTATGGTTGCAGTTGTTCGATTTATTGATGAACATCAACATCTATCATACGGTAGTATGACTACAACGTTTTGCGGCCCACTCAATCAGCGATGACTGATAAAATGGCCCGCGACAGCAAATAGGTTGGTCACCTCTATTCTATTCCAACTCTCCCAAAAAAGATCGCCACAAATTTTTGATGCTTTTTATATTCGAGGTAGGACAAGACATTGCAATTAGAAGGAGAATAAAAAGAATAGAAGAATAATTTGCTTTAAGATATTTGTATCGTAACCGATTCCACAAAACTCTCGAATCTGGGAAGTTCAAATTCTAACTCCTAATTCGGTAAATTTCATAATATGACCGCGGTTCCCACCTTCATACTAGCAAAAACTTAAAAGCCCGGCCCACGTTCAACACCACAAAACATCAGGAACGGTCTGGATTTTGGGTACAAGGATACAGTCAAATATTTTTTTTTCGAATTTTCTTAGAGCAATGTTTCTTAGAAGAAATAGAGACTCATCCCCGATCAAGGTCATTGCACCAACTGAAATGTCAAAACCCAGTGAGACTGAAAACTTGCCAAAGACATTCTAACCTAAAAGTGCGAAGCAAATATAATAATAGAGCAATACGTCGTCAAACGGTGGTCTCTGGAGAATTGAGTAAACAAGTTTCAATATCATCATCAAGCGACATGTTTTTAATAAAAATGTGATCGCTAGACGATGATATTGAGTCACATAAACTGTCATTTTGTGATCGGTTTGAAGATTGGGAATCTTCAAACGATTCCGGAGGCAGTAACGTTACATCAGTGCTATTCCGGGTGGTTTCGTTTATACAAAAGCCCCGCTTGGTACTTTTACGAAAAAATGAAAACACAGGGGAATTTTTAGGTGAATTCCCCGTTAATTTATCGTTACTATTGTTATTATTAGTGTTTCGATTATCCGAGGTCTTTAGACGCACAACGTGAACTTTGTGTGAATTCCCGCTCTTCCAAGGCGAATCGAAAGTCAATGTTCTATCGTCTGACGGAAAATCGTCTATGACGTCACTATTAGATGCAATGATGCAGCACATTTTGCAAAGACCGCCTGGAGTTTGTACCGTCGTGGTCGGGATAGCTCGCTCAGAAGAAAATTTCGAAGTGAAAACTGGAGAAAGAATCCTACGGAATGCGTTTCTGAAATCACGCAGCTTGTAAGCGTAAAGTAACGGATTTACTAGCGAGTTAGCGTGGGATAATAATATGGCAAGGTCTTTTAGCCAGTTAGGCTGAAAACAGCCAGGGCAAAATAAAGTTATACTGTTTAAGATGTGCAAGGGAAGCCAGCATATGGCGAATAACCCAACCACTGTTGCCAGACTTCTTGCAGCTTTGAATTCTTTCTTCAGTAGTTGTCGTTTACGTTTCATTCTTCTGTGAGCGTTGCCAGATTCTGACGTTGTCCACACGCCGTGTTCTGAAGTGTATATTGTCGAGCGGGAGGAGTTTAGTGATGATGGTAACTCCCCATTGGCTAGTTTTTGAAGAGGCGTAGCTTTAAGGTTGTAGGATGATTTTGATTGGTTGCATAAATGTTTTGTATTTGTTGATGCTGAAAACGAGTGGGCTTTACATCGAAGCCTGTGGTTGCGCCTTTCATGAGAAATTTCATCCTAAGGAAAAACAAAAAAGCAATACTCAAATATACATAAATTCAAATGACTACGCAATGTCAAAAAATTTTAATTGAAAGTTGAAAAAATTGTGGTAAATGCCATATGAATTTGTGCATTACGGTACCGGTAGATAAAAACAGCAAAATTTGGGGTGTAATATTAGTACTCGTAGCGGACGACTCCGAAATTTGGGAAAAATTAAAGTAATAGTCTTCTGACGACCTTTTCTATTTCCAGGTACTATCTACAGGTAATTTGACATCAATTTTCCACTAAGTCACATATTACCCACTGGAAGGGCGTTATTACTGTTAAGCAACGACGATAACATACCTGAGACGTGTAATAGTCAAGGTTCCCGTTTTCCCCTTCACATGAAACACTTCGTTCATGTAAACGTTTTCGCATTTCGGCCAATTTTTTTCGTCTTTCTGCGCCATATTCAATATCCGATGAAATCACTTTAGCGATTCCATTTTTGTCGGGGTTTGACTGAGGTAGATTTTCGTCGTTTCCCGCGCTTTTTGAGTTCAAATTGCACTTTCCCGCTATTTCTGTTTCTTCGACGTGGATTGCGGGATTTGAGGTTGATATTTCTTTGAGATGGGGCGTAAAATGTGTTGATAGGTCACAGTTTACCGCCTTTTCTGATATTTTTTCAAGCTGGTGTAACTTTGAATCGCGATTTTCCGCCAAATCTGAGTATTTTGCGCCAAAAGTTTCTGGTTCAATGAACGAGGATTCGTCGACAAAAGTTTCGGACGTTATTTCCGAAGAAAACTTCCCGATTTTATCACCACTAAGTTGCGTTCGAGAGAATCTGAAAATTGATCTCTTCTTTTTCTTGTTGTTGCTATGGGAACCATTTATAATGTCAAAGTTCATGCTAGAAGTTGTACTTCTTGTGTTATCCGCCACTCCAGGCGCACGAGAGTCTCTCACTTTTTTCTTGTATGATTTGACGTCAAAATATATTTTCCTGAGTTGATTCTTTGCAGACTGGGAAAAGAAATAATATCGATATTTTTATGGCGTTCTCGCATATTTTCTCTGAAAATGGGTCTATATATGCAACTATTGATATCAAGAAGGAATGGTATTTTTGGAAAGGGCCAAATTTATATGGTTTGAAGTAATTGTCTCCAAGGTAATTCGTAACCCAAAAAATATATCTATACATATCACACACCGACACACACTTACGGGGATGAACATATGCTACAAATCTGATGGACAAATGTTGTCTCCCGGGGAATATAAGTATGAAGACAAACATTGGACACTGAGACACACGCACACGGAGAAACAAACGAGATAAACAACATAGAGCTCGAACAAAAACACACAAAAAAATCCAAAAATGCGCCAAATAAAGATTTTTGATCTGAAAAAAATCAGCACGAATGTCGACCATTGAAGCGCTAAAATTTAAACTAACACACGAAAAACACATCACACAAATATGATGAATTTCACTTACTCGGAACTGGCGCACATTGAATCACACATACACACATCTTACATATGGGATAAATTTTACTCACTCGGAATTGGTGCACATTGAATCACACATACACAAACGAACACGCAGCTGACATATGTGAAAATTTCACCTACCTGGAATATGTAAGTATAAATTTCACTTACTCAGAACTGGCGCACATTAAATCACACATACACACACGAACACGCATCTAACATATGTGATAAATTTCACCTACCCGGAATATATAAGTATAAATAGCACCCATGATTAGTAGAGGTAGCAAGATACATCCGAAGAAATTGAAGTAGACCATGTATTCCATGCTAATAACGTCTTCGAAGGCGCAACGCTGCCTTTCACTGAAAAGAGAAAAACAAAAAAATAAAAATGATCTATTTTGATCTCCGCCATTGTACATAGGAAGAGAATTCAGGAAAATCTTCAAATGAGGTATTAGGATTTACATAATTTTCCAGGGGGAGAAGAAAGCCGACAAGGCGACGTAATCATATGAATAACCACGGCCTCTCGTTCGGTTTCCATTCCATGTCGGGTATAGGATTAGTTAGTTATTTGTTTTCGAAAGCATGAACTTGATGGTGAAGGAAGTCGTAACCAACCTACGTCGGCGAGGAATCCAGCAATCTTCGCACAAAACTATTCCCGCATGGGGTGCGAACCTCCGCAGGATAATCTGAGGTGCGGTGGCGATCGTATTCCTAACGATAAGTACGATGCCTTCCCCACCTCCGAACAGTACAGCTCAGTAGTGTTCTTGTTTGTAATAGACAAACCTGAAGCACACAATTAAGAATTCACTGAAAGTCTATCTCACCAATTTGAATCTTCTGTTCCCGCCCATTTGTTCCAACCCAGCTCCGGGGCGACACCTATCAAAGCTCCAAACGCCCAGGCTGCAATGATGCCCACACGAGTCTTGAATGACGTCATAAAAACACCGTACCTGAAAATAAACGATAACGGTTATCAGTTATCACTAAAAGCGGGTTGCAGTTAATCGACTTTTCTAAACGGTTAAAGGGTTCAAATTGTATAAGATATGATTTTTTTAAATTTTTCCTGTAGTGGTAGTGGAAGTCCTAATCATGTCTGTGAAATCCGAGTTCGGTCTGTTGTCGGCGTCTAAATTATAGTTGGAGTTGGAATTTCCTATTTTTTTTCATGGTGATAATCTGAGTCAACATTTTCAAAGCAACTAAAAAATTACCCGACTCAACAGTTCATTTAAGTAGGCTGGTACACATCAAAGTTTGTCAACATTTTTACCTAACCAGGAGTTCTTCATTATGTATACCCGAAAATTAAAAGAGGGAGTAATATGCAAATTAGGTGGTTTTCGGAGACGTATTTCATGAGGAAAAAATTGTCTTTGAGAAAACTGATCAAAGCGTGTATAATTATTTTAAAAATAAAAATAGACCCCATAAATACAGTTTTAAATATGTTTTTAGGCGAGAGAGAGAGAGAGGCGATTCCCTCAGTAAGTTCGACTATTATATATGCCGCAGCGTATGGCGAATAAACAATTCTGATACAAACAACCTCAATTCAAACGTCACAATCAGAATATTCAGAAGATAACATCGGCGGGCGACATGTTATTATTTCATGACAAAGTGGTTGTGAAATGCCACTTTGACGTGACAGTTCAATTCTGAAAGCGAAAATATTATTGACGGCCGAACAATGTACGTGATAAATTGCACACGCGCATTTCAACATTAATAACCACTGAAATTGAAATTAATTTTACCGCGTGGAAATAATATCATTTAAAAACTAATGTGTGGTCATTTTGCGGTTATTTATTGTATTAGCGTATTGAATTTCATTTACATACACAACGGGCGTATCCGCAGCAAATGCATTTTGGACACGTTATTTGTTTTTGGTTGCGCGTTCATCGTTTTAATTTCGAATAGGACACTGGGTCGTAATCGGTACCGGGATCCTTCATTCATCATTACAAAGAGTACCCCGGTTTATTGCCCCTCAGTCAGGTAGTGAACGCGCAACCGCCACATGGTGCGCAATTTCGATGACGTCATTGCACACAAAACTAATCCCACAGATCCCACATAGTAACAACCTTCTAGCGACAAATACAATCTATAACCAATAAAATGTCAATGCAATTGGTCCAGTCCTAGAATATAGCTTATGTCATTTTAAACAATGTCAATGCTTATGTCATTTTCAAGAAACTCTTTTATTACTTTGATTACAATAGCCAAAGCTAAAAAAGACTTAAGGCATTGGCTAAAATAAAAAAAATAAAAAGTGATGGCTCGGTCCAGGATGACGTAGGGTTAAAGATAAGGCACTTTGGCTGTACTGTGACATTATAATTGTCCGTTCCATGTGACCGGCTATTAGTCTCTAAAGCAGGCGTGTGCAACAAGCGGACCGCGGGCCACAACCTGGCCCGCCAAGTCATTCAGTGTGGCCCTTGTCGACAATCAGATTTGTTTCCATAAAGCATCAAATCCTAATTCGAAAGTTGATGTTTAAAAAGACGTGGGTAAAAATCTATAAATTTTATTTTGCTCTTGTCGTTGCGTTAAATCTTTTGCCGTTTTGCCCGGTACCATTATTACTGTAAAGCTAAGCGATAGCCATTACATTGTGAGAATTTATTGATAAGTTGTGTACATAAATTTTATTTTCGTGGCCCGGCTAGGTGTCGGAAGTGGCGGGCCATGTAAGTGTGACGTAAAGAAGTGACATTTTATGAACAATATTTACGGTGGTACAAAAGCAAAATTAGAAAACAATAAGTCTCGTGCTAAACTAAATTTAATTGCAATCTAAACAAATTCGGATTCCAGAAACAACAAACATGCAGAATTGGTTGAAAACAGAAATTTATGTCAGCATCAGGCGGGCCAGATTGAATGACCCAGCACGCTGGATTTGGGTCTATAGTATAGCTTGAAGTGAAGGTATGAAACCGCGAAATAAAGTTGCCTCTAGCTTGTCTTGAGACTTCTTTCGAGTGAGTGTCTGCGACACTCCATAAAATATCATATGTAAGCAATATTACATTTATAATCAACAACAATAACGGCTACACTACGTGCTTGTTGTCACGGTTGTTTTTATCGGAATGACTTCACGACCACAGAAAGTAAATATCATAAAATATTAGTTTGATAACGAAATGTTGAAATTAGCTGTTTGGTCAACATGGACAGTAATGGACAACATCGTTGGTCTTCAGACAAAATCGTCAGCGGATGCCATCTGGTTGGCTTATGACGTATGAACATTTACGACAGCAGTATTAAATATACAGGGTGTCCATAAAGTCCCCTTACAATTTCAATTTTGTCATGAAGTCAGTTCTTAATATATCCTAACCAGTTTTGTTGTCTTCCAAAAAGTAATTGTTCAATATTTTTACGTCATTCAATACATCTGTGAGGGCCAAACAATATACGATATACAATATCGTACGGTATTGATGAATTCCCTTTTAAATTTAAAAAAATGTAAACATTATGGATACCGTATAGGTTATACATTACGGAAGCGACTATACGAGTTTCAGCACTGATATGTAAGAGGCAAATATCCCGCATATTCTGCTGGTATTTTAAACCACGGAAAACTTTATCGTATATGGACTGTTTTCAAAGTGCTTCCGATAAGCGTTTGCAATGTTGCGTAGAGCAAACGTTTTTATGAAGTGCGTTCGCGTCTTCGTCTTTTGCCGAACAAGTCTTTTTATAAGCCGCCACTGATACGCATCTAGTGTTTTAATCTTTTACGCTCTGCATTTGCACGAAAAATAAAATGAAGTTTTTGCTTAAAAACGCGTTTAAACGTCACATTTTCGTTATGCAATTTAACTCGGATTAATCCTGGCAGAGCATAAATCGGAGTTAAATCTAAGAAAACTAGAAACAGTGATGATCAGAAATATCGCGCCAAAAATCGATGCGATTTCAATTTAAAACCGATTTTACCACAAATGATAGATTAAAATTGAGAATGTAATTTCACGACGAAAAGGCAGCACCGGGCGCGAGTAAATACCATAGCAAAAAATTCTAAATTTTCTAAAAAAAAAAAAAAAATTTCTGAATTTTTCATACTATTAATGAAATAACCCCGGCCCACGCGTCGGACTCTAAACTGCGAATTTTCCGGAATCTGAATTACAAATAGAGTTGAAATTACAGTAATAAAACAAGAAACCGATGCTCAAATATATGGACACGAATGCCAAGACGAAGTAGTACGGGTATGCAATATGTCACAGTAGACTATCCGTTCCAGATATCAACCGCCACAAGGGTAGCAAATTTTAATTTTGATGAATTCATCGCGGCACCACCGGCACGCGGTCTTGGCCTGACTACCAGAACACAACGATTTGCGAACGCGGAACCGCCTCATGGTGAGCAATTTTTATTACGTCATCGCACACACAAAAAAAAACAATTCCTATAGTGCCAACAGAAATTTTGAAAATAAATAAAAGTAATATCTTTCTAGCGAAAAATACATTATTTAACCACTGAAAATATCAAAGCAATTGGTCCAGTAATTCAAAAGAAAAGCGATTTTTTTTATCACAACAACAAGAAGAAAAAAAGAATGACAAGATCACCAACAACATAAAAAACGATGTGTATGTCCACTTCGTGTCCAATAAGTCAAAACTGTATTCCTACTAAACCTCAAAAGCATTAATTTTACAGAGAGTTCCTAACAGTCATTCAAAGGAGGCTCTCGTACGACAAAGTTTTGCTATGGAGCAGGAGTCGAAATGCGTTACAACAAGTGGGAAACGAAATTGGGACATTAATTTTAGCGCAACTTCGGGGAGGGCGTGAACCCCTGGCTAAAAAATTCAAGACATTCCGGCTTGAACAACTTACCTGAGTGGGTAACTGATGGCGATAAATCTATCAATAGCGATAATGAGGAGACTGAACACTGAGACTTGTGTGAGGAATATAACGGATGAAACAATAAATAAACACGTTCCTTCGCTGACTGATGGTTGAGTAACGGCTCCGCAATCATTCTTGAGAGATAAACCTGAGAAATAAGCGAAAAATTACCAGTAATGCCATTTCGTGTTCCACATAATGTTTCCTATTGGGTTTCCCTTATTGATAAGGGAGATAATGAATAATTCCGGAATATTTCATGACATATAAGTACATATTGCAGTAAGCATAAACAAACAATAATCATGAAACATAATCGGAAGGGGCGGGGAAGACTTCAAGGTCAACAATGTCGACCGACCTAGGGGAATAACTTAGTTATAGTCCTCACTAAGAAGTAATAACGAAGGCTGAGCTCTGAGCAAAAAGCCATCGAGAGAGATTTATTAGTTCATCAACCAAAAAGTACAGTGACCAATGAGGTAAAAAAGCAACAGCAATAAAATTATTTGGGTATGGACGACCGGTCATAAAAGCCATTTTGTAAATAATGATGTAAATAAGATTCACACTAAAAGATGAGATAACTAGTCACATAACTTGAACTACTACGATAATTTTTTTTACAAGTTTCTACAACAAAATTGGGGGGTTTCTGAGTAAACTTTAATGGTATACACGTGTGTTTTTAAAGAGGGGGGGGGGGGGGGGGGGGCATTCGTCAAATAAAGAATAATGGGTACTCACGAAATATGTGAACCAAGATGGCGGACACCGGAACATAGTATGTGTACCAGGTTAAGGATAGGCCATATTTTTATTCCAAGTTCCTTATTTTAGTTCTATTACGAGTTCGGGGACTAGCCAAGTGACTCCCGTAGTACTTGTACCTAAAATTATGGCCTAACCCCTAACCTGGTAGCTGGTACACATACTACGTTCCGGTGTCCGCCATCTTGGTTCACATACTTCGGCAGTACCGAATAATGTGGTGGAAATAATGGTGGTGAATGAATAATGTGGTCGAAATACCGCGATATACTGAAACTATGTAAAATTATGCGGTGAATATATCGATTCCGTACGAATTCGATTTAATTGAGGTCATTTATTAGGAAAGCCGAAACCAAGGTTTGTGTAAAGGCCCCCTGATAGCCCCCTGTAAGCAGAGCCGTTTGAAGGTAACAATGGGAACGTATTTTACTTTAAGATATGAACCAATAGGAACGCCACGAAACGTATACGACATGCATATGATGTTTTATTGTGTAGTGTAGTCTGTTGGTTGCTTACCCGATGCCTAGTGCATAGCGCAAAACAAAGCAGTAAAGACAAATATTGCTTCTTTTCGACTCAATTTCATGGATTTGGATCACCCTGGTCTACAAGCTTGTCAGATTCCTATTTAGAAAAAACCTAAAACAACGAAACATATACAAGCACTGCCTTTACTCGCTTATATCCGTGACTGTTTGAACGTAGTCTTGTTTTTTGAGTGAAATGTGTAAACGTCGTCAAAATACCATCTTTTATGTTTTTCGATAATTTTTGAAGGGCCAGGAAGTGGCGGGGTTGTATTTATTAACTTAGTGATTACTTATCGATTTTAATCGGTAAGTATGTTAATAGGTATTTGTCTGTCTGTCTGTTTGTTTGTCTGTTAGATGCACGCGATATCTCACGAAAGCGAGATTGAATCTGCTCCAGATTTCGCATGTGCATTCATCATATGTCGTACCAGAAGCCTATTAATTTTGGATGAATTATGTAGTATAATTAGCGAGTTATTAATTAATTAGTTATGGGACACAAGGTGTCACTATGGAATGAGAGCGCTGTTTTGGGGGATCCCCTAACTTTCGATCGATAAGTCTTCGGTCCCTGGCCGATATTCTCGTTTAACTGTTTTGTCATACGGTCATTTAACAGCGTTTTGCCACTAAGAACGACTCACAAACAATTTTTAGTTCTTCAATTAAAACGGCTTACGATGTCGTGTATTGTAAATTTGTCGCCTTGTTTCAATTTCACGCAACACCCCCCCCCCCCCCCCCCCCCCCGTTACAAAATCCTGACCCTCATCAGAATTACTGTTCATTTTCGCTTTTACGGAGGTTTGCTCGGAGTGGATACGGGTTAACATCATGTAAAAATATCTTCCTTCATGCTTTTGGATAATTTTTCAAGACCCGGAAATGGCGGTGTTATACAGTATTTATTTACTCACTGTTTTGTTATGAACGACTCACAATTTTTAGTTCTTCAAATAACTTACGTTGTCTTGAATTGCAATTTTGGCGCACTGTTGCACGCACGTAATAACCCCGTTACAAAATAACACCGTGTAAAATGCAATCCTTTATGCTTTTTAATAATTTTAAAAGTACCGGAAATACCGGTGTTATTTATTTACTCACTGTTTTATTGTTATATCATAGGCTCATAAACATTTGAAGCTTTATTATTGTCCATCCTGGTTTTGTTTGCTCCATATGTCATGTAATTATACAATTTTATTTGCAGGCCGGCACTATAAATAGATATCGCGATACAACACTAGTAAACAGCAAATTAATAACTACCTTACCACAATATGTCGGTCAATAAATATGCTAGGGATATGTCATTTTAGCAGCGATAATTATAGATTTATATTTACACGCCGTCACAACAAATAGGATTCGCGATAAAAAGGCTTGAAAGTAGTTAATAAATTGTTGCATTGTCACAGTTTGTCAGCAGAATAAATCAGAATAAACATAGAAGAAATGGACTGTCTTGTCAGAGTATGTCGTTGGCCATTTAAAAGTGGAACGCTTGGAAAAAACTAACATACGTTGTCACTAAAATATAACATGACTACATGAGCAATGTACAAATATCTGGAACACAAAGTGGACCTATGGCTCGTTTTGTTATTTTGTTGTTGCTGATCATCACGTTAGTATTTCTCTTCTTCACGCTCTTGTGAAAAAAAATCGCTTTTCTTTTTAACTACTACATAAATTGCTTTGAAATTTCCAATGATTAATTTTTTGTGGTTGAACTTTTCGCTAGATGGCTTGGAATTACATTTTTTATTTCAAATTTTTTTATAGGTTCTATCTGTGGGATTCGTTTTATTTTGTGAGCGATGACGTCATCAAAACCAAAAAGTGCGTTTTCTGTGGCAGCTACAGATTGCATACCCGTACCACTTTGTGACCATATATTTAAGTATCGCTCTCTTGTTTTGAATATCGTTAAAATTGTATTTTTGTATATCACCAACCATATGCTATGTAGTTATTTCAGGTCATATTCGTTTGCCAAATATCAAAAATAGCCGTTTTATGGTTTATATTGTCTTGAAATACGGAATTAGTTCCCACTATGCAACTGATTTTTACAGTTCCACTGTGTGTGCACCTGGGCCAGGAGTGTACAAAGGAGGGGCCCGCGGGCCACAACCCAGCCCGACAAGACCCTTGTCAACACTCCGATTTTTCCCCATCACGCATAACCCTAATCTGACTCAACAACATAAACTTTACTCACCCAATCTGAGTAATATTGCACTCGGAATTGCAAAAATCGCTACAGCGATATCCGCTACAGCGAGACTGGCAACGAACCAATTAGTGGGCGTCCTGAGAGTTTGAAATTTCCATAGAGCTATGATGACAAGTACGTTGTTGATGAAAGCGAACAACGCGATACAAACTTCAAGAGCGATGTAGATCACCAGTTCTGTCTGGTTTTGCTGAAATATTCAAGAATAATGGATAGGTATTAAAGAATCATAATAGCAATAGAGAAGAATGATTAAATGTTAGCTATGGTCAATATACTTAGATATATGAAAATAATATAACCCCCTTCCACGAAATAGCAAGTATATTTGTGAACTTTCGTCCAAAGCCACATTGAAAAACATTCTGGGAAACAAAGTACTCAATGTCTAACCCAATTATTAACCGTTCAGTATAACCGAACTAGCATAACTCTCACCGAACAAGTGGATTGAGTCGCGAATCAGTGATAAAGGGACTGCCTCCATTAACGAAAAAGTTGATATTGAAAGTTGATAAAAAATTATTTATAAATACCATACTTAGGGTTACCATATTTTTGTGACTTCAAATCGGGACGCCTCGAAAGACAACGACCCATTAGCTGTGATTTTGTAACTGACGTTGACGATTGTAATTGACGTTAACGATACCGGTACAAATAATTCGAATTTAGACTAATTAGCATTGGTTTTACATGCGATACGTCTGCCATCAGTGGGAATCAGCGGGAAAAGAACGCATTCACCTTCAGTAAGAAGGCCAGCGTTGCGCTACACAGAAACAACAGTAACAAGAACATGTTTATGTATTATGCTGGAAAAGCGAGACTTTTGGCTGACTTATAGGGACGTATGGTAAGCCTAACCAATTAACCATACTGCATAAACGGGACATTTGAGTCTACCGGGCGGGACATCTTGTCAAAACCGGGACTATCCGGCCTAAACCGTGACGTATGGAAAGCCTATTTATACAGTTTTATATTTGTTTTTACGCCGTCAATCCAAATGAGAAGTAGTCACTGATAAATCGGGAGCTGCTATTTTTAGAATAAATGTTTTCGATTGTTTATCTTCACATATATATTATTCATTTGCTACCGGCAACCGCGTTAAGTGAGACTGAAATTCCGGTCTTAAAGATCATGGCCTTTGCCCGAACCTATTACGATGTAATATATCAGATTAAAAAGGAAATTCGGGTAATATGATGGGCGTGGCGACATTAGGAGTAATGAAACAAGTCAATATTTATATTGCTTTTCTGTCTCAGTATTAAATTGATGTAACGTAACTCGAGTTCCGAAAGAAAAATGATATCTAAATACTTGTGGAACCTAGTGCTTCAAATTAATTATTTAGAAATTGAACGCGGGATTATAATCTGAGATGTCATCAGGGCTAGGAGCTTAGCCGGGAATTTTCAAAAAGGAGGGAATCTGAAATATAATCTCTAATTACCAAGATAGACTAGACCTTAACAACAAGCCAGTCCGGCCGGAAAACATGAATTTTGAAGTCTTGAGGGTCAAAAGATCGTGTCAAGCTACGACAAACCGCTATGTACAATACAGAAAAACGCTTTTTATTTTACTACATTTCAAAGGGCGGGTTCGAACCTCAACTTCCCCTGGGTGTCATAGACTCATAACATAAAGTCCAACGCTTCAACCACTTGGGCCTCGCGCTCATAAATCGCACCATATCGTCTGCTTTTATTTTTTTGAATGATTACCGAGATAAATCCCGTTCAGAATTGATAACGTGTAGGGAAAGTAAGAACGAGGTAATACTATAATTAGAATGGATTGTGGAGAGGATTGCCGTTTCCGTGTTCCGGGTTAAAGATCGTGAAAGATATCTTGGCATCTGTGCAATATATTTTAATTAAGGTCTTTGAATTGCAACCCTTTATCAGTTCCTGCGGTTGGGCTTGCAAATCGAAAATTCATTGCAAGTTCGCGGTGTGCGGTAATCTCGATTGGGTATTTAATGGTCTAACTACTTATCTTTCTTTTCGGATTATTGATGCATATAAAGCAAGTATTTTGCAGAAAGAGTGCAAATAGCTATTCTGAGTTATTACTATTCGGGCTGCATAATACTACAAGTGTATTTCTGTAACGTTTCCTCTAAACAGAATCAGACATCATCATGCAAACGTAACATAATTGAACTAAACTTGTGTCTGCCGATTTTAAATTAATGGATTTATATCCAATTTTTTTGCATCCGAACGTGCCAAAGTTTGAATGGGACAAACCCAAGGCCGGATCATGCCTTTTAAAGGCATTAAGCATCATAAATTTGCATCATTTTGTTGAAAACAGTCGTCATACTTTATGGAGCATTTATAGCGAGGTTTAAGATGATACTTGAGAACTTTTTTCAACTGGGCCAAATGGAGGTCTGTGTTGACTGACCAATTCGAATTGTTTCATTAAACAATGAGGCAATATTGAAAAATCAATATTGCTGATATATTATTTTTATATTCAACCACGAAATAACATTCTGAGCCCGAAAATCTCGGAAAACCTTGTCCAGCGTTTCACGCAAACTATAATGCATAAGAAGACGACCTGTACATGTTTGTACCCGAGATTTTACATGCATGCGATACCAAAATAGCTCAGAGCAAGCAATGTTATATTCAAAGCCATTGCGCCCACATTGTAAAAACAAAGATAGAAGCCACAGAAAAATCAAACTCAAGCCTATCAAGACCTACTGGAAACAAAGGAACGTAAATCAATAGTACAGGCATTTCTCAAAAAATCCTGGTGTCGCTTTGGCTTTAATTCAACCGAGTATACCTTTGGGATTTCCTGTCAAATCAGGGCCGATTAAAATGCAAATTTAACACATTTGAAGTGTGAACTCGGTTTCAGATTGAAAATACAAAAGAAATTTGATATTTATCCCTGAGGGATAGAAGGCTGACATCTTAGTTTAATCATATGGAGACCAATACGACCCTTTGCCCGTTCCAGTCATAGGGATACCTAAATAGCTGAAGTGACTTCTCCCAAAGACTCTCAACATTTGCGACCCCTACTCTTCTGCCTAGTTTCGCCCTCAACGCGTTCTAGTAGGTTTTTGCATGTTTCCATGAGTTTTGGTATGTTTTGTGCGGTTCACCTAGGCTTTTGCATAGTGATACATTTGTATATAACTATATACCGGTCCTTCTCGTGTATCGATAGATTCTTTAAGGATATTTTCAAGTAACTCGAGCCACTAAGCTTAATTAAACACTGCCAATATATTTTATTTAAATATACTCAGAAAACTTTTGTATGTTTTTTTGAATTTTTGGTATGTTTTATGTGGTGTTTAGTAGGTTATTCACGTAGGCTTTAAATAGGTTTTTGCATTGTGATAACTTGTAAACCGAGCCACCATGCTTCGCGCAGAAAACACTGTCAACATATTTTAATCGAATATACTATGAAGACTTTTAAATGCTTCAGTGAGCTTTTGATATGTTTTATGCGGTTTGGGCACGATTAACGATAGCTTTGATAGGGTTTTGCATATAGTGATACACTTGATTATACTGGTCCTTTTCGTGTATCGATAGATCATTTATGTTTTATGTAACTCGAAAACCGAGTCATAATGCTTCAGTAACACACTGCGGATGTATTTTAATTCAATATGCTACGAAGAATGACTCACAAATCACACTCAACCTTAAATTCACCACTAATAACGTAACGTTCGATCGCTAGTGACCATTTATCGGTCAAGAGCGTGGTTGAAAATAGTTAAACATTTAACCGAATTATGGTTGAGATATTATCGACCGGGAACTGTCGCGTATAAATTTCTGACTGAAATTTGGTTTCAACAGAGTGGAAAAATTCATATTCAGTTTGTATGACGAGGTCTTCAGATTTTCTGTCTAAGTTTAATAAATTTTGTTTCTTTATGCTAATATAAAATATATTTCAACTACAATGAATGGAAATACAATGAATTGAAAATGTAAAATACAATATAATGTATATTTATTTTTCCTCACTTATTCGTAATTCAAACCTTTCAATTGTATTCTGAATATCCGTTATCAATTATTTTAACCGAAAATGGAATTGACGTAAAAATAATTCGAATTCACTTTTATCTGAACAAAATAATAAATTCCTTATTGGCACTGAAATTCAATTTAGCAAAAAAAAAAACGGCGAAATGATGGAGCATGTATGTTACTGTTGTAATGATATTTCACGGCTGGTTAATAGTCTACTTGGTATTAGCTTCACCAGAATCATCACTAAATTTATTATCTGTTTTCTGATTCTTGTTTATTTTAAAATTGTACAAAAGCCTAATAAAGTTCTTAACGTGTGAATGGTTTCATGCAACTCGTCTATCAGTACTATTTCCAATAGCTCTAAGAGTTTGAGCCATTGTACCTGGAGGGGAGACTATCTATAAACATGCCCCCCTCCCAAACACTCGGAACATTCACTCTGTGCCACCCTGCTATTTAAAGATTTTTTTGTTTTGAACGGGATTCCATCACTTATTTTATGCCCACATTTAATAATAAAAGGCAACAAGTGAAAGTAACAACAACGCATCACGGACTTTCACGGTTAATTAAGAATTTAACAAATTACAAATAATTTACTTTAAATCAGTGTAGTAAAGCGGTACCCACCAAGCGCCTTCGCCCATGGCCTAACCATAATAAATAAATTGGGGCAATAATAGGAAAGTAGCTATCGCTATCGAGCTCATACAATATCTGAATATGGAATTGACCCCGCGGCATACAACTTTCTTCCTTGTTCCGTAATTTGAACAAATCATTGACTTGAAGTGTAAAAATAACTCACATTATGACAATATAATGAAGTCTAATGATTTTTGTGCAACGAATCGGAAATAACAGTATCCTACGACCCCTCCCGAATGAGAAAAGAAGAATTATTTAGATGGATTGATTGATCAGAAAAAAAGAAAATCTGAGGTCGTAATAAAGATACCATACTTTAGAGTTTTAGACCCCAAAACACTTAATATTGGAAACTAATCATTTTTAGGCAAAAACTAATCATCGGCGGTTTTACGGTCACACTCGAAAGAAAAACTTAAAAGCATTAATAATTATTGATAAAAGCAACTCTGTTTTTATAAAAGTGTTGCGGAATCAATCAACCTAAAATGCCTTCATCAATTTAACATACTGTAAAAATTGATCAATTTATTAGGCAAAAACTACCAAATTAAGACCTTTTGCGATTTCCCTTGGATTGGTAACATCGTTATTGAGAATAGAAAAAGGGCAATTTTGTTGTGTTAATGATGCTTTTAGCAAAGAGCACTTTAATCATTTTAACATAATATAAGAAAATTTGGTTCAATTATTAAGCAAAAACCACAGTCTTTGGACGTTTTTGGGATGACTATCAGGAATGGAAAAAGCAAACCTGTGGCTATTGCAGACGCAATTAACGCAAATTGCACTCAGCATTTCAACATAACATAAGAAATTTGATCCGTTTATTACGAAATGACTACGATCTGCTGACGTTTTCGGTAATAACGTTGGTTGATAACAGTCAATGAAATATTGTTTTCAACCAAAAAACGTTTCAACTTTTCCGCAAAAGTCTAGTCCTCCACAGGCCTCAACCGTGTGAAAACGAATGAGTGTAATCGAGTTCAAACGAATTTAATAGCTGTTATTCGAGAGTTCAAATGTTTAAAATTATTGATTCTTTCTTGTTTTTCGAGAATTTGCACTGACCTATGATTTGCTCTTCAAAATATGCCAGTTTGAATATTTGAATTTAAAATAATTGCTGAGCAGATGTCAAGAATATCAAGCTAATTCCAAAAGCAACTGCTCGCAACTAAAATGGTAGCGGTCAATGTGGGGTTATATATTACTGGCGATAATAATCAACGATGGATTAAGACATGCAAGAGTGCGATTCATATTCATTAAACGGACGAAGGGCGCAACTTCTGCCCAATAGGTCATTATATTAATCTCTCAGCCGAGGTTATCAGTTATCTCATACATAAGCGACTTTGTTTAACCAACTTACCTTATGAGAGATGTTGACGACGAATTCTTGAGTGACGTTTATGACGTCATCAATCGCGGCAGAAGACACGTTCATCTTCGATATTAAATCCAAATATGATGCGATAAAGTCCCTTGATACTATTTATTACGTCACACATATGTATCCGATTCTCTGAGTTTGACCTATTTGAACACATAGCAAATGCATCTCTTGCAAATAAATATTAATATATGCAAGGATATAGGATACTTTCCGTTTAACTGTATAAAATTAGAAAAATTTATTCATTTTGTAAAGCTAAATCAGTTTGCATTACGGGCTTGTTTAAGTTAAGTCAAAAATAGCCAGGACTGGGTTAATCATTAGGAAAATAAGCGCGCGCTTAAGGCAAAATGGAAGGGGGACAACACAGAAATTTTATAGTCGAATTAATTATTAAGCTGTTCCCGTTCTTATAGTTAGTTTTGATGGATATTATCTTGTGGCGTCATTGAAACTAAAGGCACTAAAGTCTTTAAATCCTTAGGGCCTCGAAAATCAATGATCCGGGCCTGCACGTAGCATAAATTCATCTAACAGCTGCGAGTTCGCCGATGTGACCAAAATAATTGAAAACAAAATTTGAATTTATTTTAGGGCAGCTCACGGATTAAAATCACGAATCGGGTTCATGAAATAGGCTTTCTGCTTTAGAAAGGAGTAAATTTTTGGAATGAAATATTTAAATTCAGTATTTATGCCTATAAATATTGTGCCATTTGCAATTCAGAATATTTGAACTTTGTTTGACAATTCTGAATGATAGAAAAGACGCCTTGAAGCCACAGCCCTT
This sequence comes from Styela clava, assembly GCF_964204865.1. Lineage (NCBI taxonomy): Eukaryota > Metazoa > Chordata > Ascidiacea > Stolidobranchia > Styelidae > Styela > Styela clava. Next base: position 23,000,146 of record NC_135253.1, on the reverse strand, counting down.
TAGAGCTATCTGTATGTAATTATTCAAAGTAGACATGGGAAAAGTACGGCCCGCGGGCTAAATATAGCCCATTGGGTAATTCAATCTGGCCCGCCTGATGCTGCCACAACCAAACTGAAATCTAATTTTGATGTTTCAGCTAAAATAGCTCAAGTAATTCGTTGAGATTGCGGTTAAATTTCGTTTTGGAGGCCTATTGTTTCCCACCATTGCTTTGTAACACTGTAAACATTGTTCATAAAATGTAACTTTTCACGTCACACTCACATGCCCCGCCAGTCTAAGTGGGCAAAAGGTTTGGCCCCTGGTTCCAAAACCTTGCCCGCCCCCGATTCAAAGGCTGGTAGGGAAGTGTGGCGGCGATAAATCTACATGTAAAGCAGCTAAACGACTGTAAAGCCAACGATAGTTTTTTTTAACACTATGCGTAATTCCATTTACAACGAAACCTTGCTAAATACGCGGAATAATTTCTAACAGGAGGACTTGTGTCTAAAATTTGCTGTCCTACCAGAGTTAGCTTTCCATCTTAAAACATATTCATTATTAAGCTGCACAAAATCGTTAACCGCGAGTAACGCAAGTCTATTCTTAACAGATAATGCAAAGATAGGATGTTTCTGTCGATGGCGACAGAATATTCTAGTGAACAATGCTATTGCGATCTTGTTTCCGGGCCAATATTGGGCAACTCATATTGGAAGTGCGTCATGAAGATTGTAACAAGGCAAAGACAGTCTCAAGCCCTCCCTAACGTTGGTCCATGCAAGGTTTTCATAATAGCTAACGATAGGAACTGCTAACCTCGATGACAAGGGCTGAAAGGCCCAAAAATACGAATGCTTGTTTTTGCGGGTGGCAACCACTTTGAAAAGTGAAAAGTTCTCGCGCAATAATTTATGATGCAAATTTGTATATATTCATATTCCTGAAAATGAATGTAATAACATGGGGCGAACAAAAGACGACCAAACGGCTCCTCGTCCGATCACCATTTAGCATCGAATGCCAGAAAATCGAACTACCCTCGCCCACGTACCGCCTTTGAAAATGCGTCGTCAAAAATGACGAGTCCACAAAACACTCAAACACAAGATAGATATTTTGTTTTAACGATATTTTACTAAGCCATAATAAATAACCTGTTAAGGGTACTTAAGCCACTGAACGCCGGGCTTTACTTGTCAATTAACGTAATAATATAAACAAACTGTAATTTTGCTATTTCAGCTTGATGCCCTGAGGTACATTTGTCGCTAATTACGGTGACTGTACATTTGAACCCATTAATTTGCACCCGTATATCCGCGGGTTCAATCTATATGCGGGTGCTAAAATCCATGAGTTAGGGTTAGTATGGGTTCAAATATCCGTAAATAAAATTTCCATAGGTGCAATAGTATGCAGGTGCGATTAAAGTGGGTTCAAATGTAATGGAACCCTAATTACTATTCATATTCATAGAATTCCTTGGTCAAGAGTAATCAATTTTGGTGGGGCCACTAAGGCTCTCCGACAGATTAAACTGTTGATCTTTCAAATCTGAACTACAGTATCTTTTATTTTATTCTCATATAAGCTTCCACACTGGGGATCGAAAAGCACTTCCAATGGGCCACGGAGTATATTGAAATGGTATTGTTTCCCAATTCGACCCAGCGAAGACATGGACAAGAGAAGATTTGAATTAATGTTACCAAATTTTATGTAGAAAAAGCCATGTCAACTTAGACGTTGTGTTCGTGCATGGGTTTGATAGACACATGGTTAATAGTTGGACTCAGCTACGATCGGATTGTCAGTTAAAATCTTGAGTCCAAGTCCTATGCCCACCAACTCACCTATAAATTAAATGTGGAAAATTACGAAGGAAAAGTTGAAGCGAAAAGATATCGATCCTTTTTAAACTATCCTCGTTTGTAACGGCAATACTCCGATTAGCCGTTGTTTTTGACATTCATATAATATAACAACGCCCCTCAAAGTAATCTCAGTTAACCAATAATAATGTAGCAACAAATGTGACTACTAATTCATCAAGTACCAATTATAATTCCTCTTATACGAGTTCGATAATAACAATCATTTCTTATTATACAGAACCAGTATCTTTTGTACGAAGCCCACGCTACTACTGCAAAAGTGTAAGATTTGAGAAAAACACCCCGTCAACATTCAAAATAGGAAATTTAGTAATTATTCAGTTGGGATTACTGGGTTAGGAATGATTTGAAAATACGACGCAATCTGCAGTACTAACCCAACTGGATACTAATTTTGAGCGTTGGCAGGGGGGTGTTTTTTTCGGGAGTATTGTACAAAAGATCCCAGGGCCGGCCTTAAATATTGCAAAACAAGTAGCGCAGATTTTATTACCTTCTAATACAAAATCACAGGACCTCCTGAAGTATGCGCACCAAGATGGCGCACAACCTGAACTCAGGTTGTGTACAAGGTTAGGGTTCAGGTTGTGCGACATCTTGGTGCGCATACTTCGGGCGTACCAAATCACAATTGAAGTATATTTACTTTGCGAGCGCTGAGAGTAGCGAAGCCATGAAGTACATTATCGAAATTCTGTATGATTATTATTTATATCGGTTTAATATTTAACTTATTATTTTACACCTAGAAACAGCGCGGGGGCTACATATGTGTAGGCCGTAGGGTCCGCTGAAGCCTCATAGGTTGCAGTGACCTAAGGTTGTCCTTGATCTTGTATATAACTGTTATTTACAAACTCGAGAATAAAATTAATTAGTTTACAATTAAGTTTACTGATTAAACTATTACTACATAAAACAATAAATGCTCCTTTCAAATAATATTAATTCTGGCAATATCACTCGAGGATATGATAATTATCTTTGGTAATTTCACGAATCAAATTAAGTACCACCGATTAAAACGCCATTACCTCATTCAGTGAAGTTTGACATCGATTATAACATTGTCGCGACATATATCAATGTTTCGCATTATTACTGTGACTCATATAAAAAGCATGATTGCGGACTAAAAATAATTGCGAATCTGTTACTCACATCACTCCCTACGGGCAAATCCACTCTTCACTACGATATTTCCATTTTTACTACAGTTTATTTATTAATAAGATGTTTTAGTCCTGATCCTGACAAGTCCCTAATTCTTATTGGAGTTGTGTGAATGGGTGAATATCACCTGAAAACCTCAACTATCATTTTTGCTATGGCTATCATTTCATATCGTTACTGACTGGTTCGGTAAATAAATATGCCAGAAATGCGCATAACGGAGAAGAATAAATCTTTACGACACCGACTCATCGATAAAATATAGACTCTGATATATAGACAACTATAGACTCTGACTCAAAGTATACAATATAAAGTAAATACAATTGTGACTGGCACTCGAGATTTATATCAATTTCAAGAATTGCGCAAACAACCTTGACGCTCAAATTGAAAGATTTGTCTAAAATATAACTTAATAGTTTGAAGTGACTTTATAGATTTAATTGTCGCGATTATTATCTCACACTTAAGAATGGACGACAAAACATAATTTACACTTATCCTGGCACAATATAAATATATCTTAATTGAAATAATTTAATAAAAAATTTCTTCTATAATTCTATACGTACAAAGAGGGCCAGGTAAAAACGAGTTAGACCGTCTGTGGGGAATGGGGCTTGGGCTTTCCTTATACCAACAAAAATACTGAATAAATAAATGAATATATACATGTCAAACATTATACACGCGAGGCACACATGAATATAGTTTTGCTGATTACCGTACCATTCATTCATATATTCAAAATCAAAACAAATGGCAGAGAAGAATACTAAATTATGAGTCCAAAATGAATATAATATTACATTAAAAATTAGTCTCATTCAATATTTTAGATTTCCCATTTTAAAACATTACATCATTTTGAGTTATTGAAATCTACCAGTATGTTTAAACAGTGCTTCCTTTATATAACTGAAAACTTTATTACTGATTATCCAGATCGCCCTGCATTTCCAAATTTAAACTTGACAAATATACACTGCGTTCTATAGATATCCTCTGTTGAACATGATACATTTTACAATATACTCAATTTCACTTACTTAAAGTACTACCGGTGTTTCAAAGTGTAAAAGAAATAGTAAGTTATACGACATTCCCATCCCTGAGAACAGCTCTAATGGTAAAACGTTCTTTCAATTCAGTGCTGTATATTGAATCCAGTGAGGAGAACACTAAAATGAAATTTTGAAAGAACACGGCGTTTTATTACAAAAACTTTCAATGCAAAATGCGACGTCGTGAAGTATGAGGCGCAACAACCACACCTCTATAAATGCTATTACATGAAAATATCGTTAATGTCTGGAAATTACCACACATCTCATAAATGTTTAAAGGTAGAAACGTGATAAATTACCTTATCAATCATAGTTTGGCTTTTGGTATTCCTGAATATTAAAGCCATGATACCCGCACTGGCAAACCTTGGGAAATTATCATTCGACATCATTAAGCGATCACAGTGCAAAGTCACAGAATTTCAACCAAAAGAAAGCTTTGTGCAAAAGATACAAATTTAAATAAAACACGCTATTGCGCATTGGATCTGACTAGTTGGTGCCGCTGGTTAACGATATTTGGTTCATACCGCATGCCCAACACCTCACATGTAAGCGCTGTTTGCCGTACCGGAATTATTGTGGTTTTCATGAATGCATTGTAGATCCATACTTATTAGCAGCTTTGAAGAATCACAGAACCTCAAATACCTGAATCGATGAAAATGCGTTTATTCTTTTTGTCAGTGGGTATGATAAGTTTTGATGGAACCGATATAATCGACGAAGCTCTTAGCTCAGTGGTTCTCAACCTTTTATGACTCGTGGCCCCCTTTCGGAGGCTTTTACCACTCATGGCCCCCACTTTAATATTCCAGAGGTATTAATAAGGTTATTTTCATTGATAGATTCCAAATCCCATCATGTTAAACAATTCGCACAAAAGAGAGCGAAAACATCCTGCGAAATAACCTTGTTGAGCAGAAAACTAGGAAAAACTGTGAAATTTCTTTTAAAGTGAAAAGTAAATTCAGATTTCAGCCCATCCTTGTGGCCTCCCTCCAACTCCTCTGTGGCCCCCTTAGGGGGCCGAGGGCCCCCGGTTGAGAACCGCTGTCTTAGCTTATGTCAATGGTGGCGAACCGCGCCTCCTCTCGCTGGCTATAATTACCGTATATCCAAATTTAACTAAGTGAACTGTAGCGTAACAATTTTTTTTAAATTTATTAAGCGATTGAAGAATATATACTTTGCAATATTGTTATTATACGTTTGTGTAAGGTTCTTTTCAGTTCACGATATTCTAATATTATTAATTTTAAAAATTATGCGGCTCTCACATATTTCTGACTTGCTGCATGCGGCTCTTATACTAAAAAATTTTGCCCACCCCTGGCTCATGTCTCAACGAAAGTCTGGTAAAATTTGTATTATGCAGAATGAGACTCCAACCTATTGATGCCAAACTTTTTTCTCCACAAACGTCTGGGAAGTGTGTCTATTTGTAGATTCATAGCAGTTGTACGTATTATGCTTGCTTACCTCTAATAAATTGTATATGAACCGATTGCTTCATAAACAAGCATATTGACAATACCGCGAAAGCGCGCGTGTGGTTTTAAACAATAAACATTGAAATTCTGACGACGACAAACTTGTCGAAACAGTCCGTTAGTTAGGAATGTTATGAGCAATTGTTGTGTAGTGTCAAATATCGATAAATGAAGCCAGCGTTTCCCAACCGCGGAGGATTTCTCTCAAGGGAGGGATTTTATTGTTATTGAGGAAAAACTTATACCTTGTAGTTGTTTGTATTATTGTCAATATATTTGAATTATTTAGTATTATTGGCAAATAAAATAGGATGGGATGTATTGAAGAAAGTTGGGAACCACTGACATAAAATCATTTAACATGTAAAAATAGTAGTTTGTTACTATTTATTTCACTTAATTTTGTTTTTTGGTGCTCCCGAAGTATGCGAACCAAGATGGCGGACATCGGAACGTAACAGGTTAGGGTTAGGCGATAATTTTTTTCCAATTTTCCTTATTTTAGTCCTATTATCAGTTCGAAGACTAGCCAAGAGCCTCCCGTAGTATTTATACCTAAAATTATGGCCTAACCCTAACCTAGTACACATATTACATTCCGATGTCCGCCATCCTGGTTCGCATACTTCGGGAGCCCCTGTTTTTTCTTCATGGATATAAATAACCGCCCATTACAATAACAACAACACCCATTACTGCAACTTAACCACCAAAATTGCTAATTTTAAAAACATCGAGCGTCCCGGGCGTTTAACATACTTATAATATTAGCACTAAACCAGTGGTCGGCAACCACCGGGCCGCGGCCCATTGCCGGTCCGCTTAAAGATTACTACGGGCCCGCAGTAAGGCGACACAAAAAACGTACAATGTCCTAATAGCATCGTTACCAGTATGTGAGGTCAGGTTTTCGAAAATTGACAACTACAAAAACGAAACATTAAAGTAGGACGAACGTAAGAAACACGTTATACCTTTGTTTTTGAATGTATTGTCAACATAACTTTTCTAGCGCATATAATTTATTACATTAAATCAGTTCGTCTGTAATTTGTATAAAGGTGGTCCGCCAAAATTTAGGTCAGATGTTACCGGTCCGTCACTGAAAAAAAAGTTGCCGACCACTGCACTACACAATATAATACTGCTGCCATTGACTACAACCATCCCCTCATTTTAAGTAAATTACCAATTAACCATCCCGATAAATTATCTATCAGTCATCCCGACTGATCAGGTGATGAAAAAATTCCGAAAAAGTCCGAACTCAACATACTAATAATACTATTATTGACACACAAGATACTAATATTACAAACATACATCTGGAATAGATCAAGCATTAATTGATCATTCCCGCGATTGTCAATAATCCGAAATCCGCATACTTATATTGATACTAATAAACAAGGCGGTTTGCAGTAAACAAGTATAAAACATACGCGTGAGTTGGGAATATTTCCGAAGTTCGAATTTGACCAATACTAAGAGTGCACCCACTAAAGATACGCCAAGTAGGTTTGGGATGGGATTTACTTGACACGTTAAGCAATTCCTGGTCATTGCAAATTTGTTCGAATTCAACATACCGATACAAAAAGTACAACCACTAAACATGAATTCTCGAAAACCATCAAGCACAAACCGATCATAACCCCAGACCCAAAAATAGGTTTGGGTGTTCTTCATACTATCCTCATATACAATTCCCGGACATTTCAAATTAGTTTGAAGTTAACAATAACATACCAATACTCCAACGACCAAACAAAATATTAATTTCACTACATCAACGACTACTGCTGTCAAACAAAGACAAATTTATTAAATAAATCAAGGTATTATTCATTCACGAAAATTGAGAGTTCAAAGTTCAAATTAAATATTGAAGTTATTATAAACACTACGTCAAAGCCCGCGTCATGATAGCGAACATTCTTCCCGCAGTTTAAAAAATAAGCAGAAAATTAAATAGCAGTTTATGATCATTTCACGCTAACCTATATATTCGAGACTGAAATATCTACAGTGTGACCAATGGTAACATGCGGTAAACAAGAGTAGAGGAAAATATTATACATGAGAGTTATATACTGTAATATGAGACTTAAACGGGCCATTTTACGCTAATCGGCACATTCATGCCCGAAATACCTACAATGGCGGTATTTGATAAGGAAAGCAGGCATAGGGGGGATAACCTGATATCGCTTATTCCGCAGAACAAGACTCTGCATAAGCTACCACGTAGGGCCCGTCAAAGTGGAATTTTCCATGCTAAATAGTTTGAGGATGTAAAACTTTATCGGACACAGGAAGTGTACATATGGACCGTTTTGTTATTATGTTGATTGCATGCGGTAAATAAGAAAGTATAGGAAATATGTATGCACAGAAGTAATAAACTGTATTATGAAAATTGAACAGGTACAGAACTCTGTACTGATTTCACTGATAAAGAACAGGAATTCTCCATTCACAAATGCGATACTTAGTTCACTCAAAGAATAGTATACTTCGCTTAGAGTTAGCTCTAAATAACCTACTCACTCCTCCAGAAAACCTTATAGTTATAACATAGAGCAGCGGTTCTCAAAACTTTTTTTGCTCGCGGCGCACTGAGCAAATAAAAAAAAATTTGCGCACACTTGTAAAAAATAAAGTTAGCTTTAAACAAATTTATTCTGCAAATGTTGATTCGATGTGTGTGCCTGTTTTGAGAAACAATTGAAACGAGGTTCCATCGCTCCCTTTTTTGCTTTTAATTTCAGTCAGAGCGAACACCCGTTTTCACAGAGCCATATGGAGATGCAAATGGCCAGATTACTTCGATGAATTTAGCACAGTCAAAACTCGTACAAACTTGCTTTCCTGTTAGCCCAATCAGGCGCTCAAGTCAACATGGTGAAACATGGACGTCTTGTTTGAATATACGTTATAACATAACGATACAATTATAGCGTGACAATTACACTTACTACAACGACAAGTCAAATGCAATGATGGAGGGGCTCCCGAAGTATGCGAACCAAGATGGCGGACATCGGAATGTAATATGTGTACTAGGTTAGGGTTAGGCCATAATTTTAGGTATAAATACTACGAGAGGCTCTTGGCTCGTCTTCGAACTGATAATAGGACTAAAATAAGGAAATTTGGAAAAAAATTATCGCCTAACTCTACCTATTCCGATGTCCGCCATCTTGGTTCGCATACTTCGGGAGCACCCAATGATGTTATCAGTCTAATAATGGATAATGCGCACTCAAGTCTTTCCCGTTGCATGCATGCCTATGTGTAATATGAAAAGCTTAATTTCTAAAATTTCAAAGAGAATATCTCACGGCACACTAGTGTGCCGCGGCACACAGTTTGAGAAACACTCATATAGAGTATCCATAAAGTCTTAAAATTTTTTAAAAATGCAAAAGGAATTTATCGATACCCGATATTGTTTTGGCCCTCACAGATGTATCAAATGACGTAAAAATACCAAAACAACTAAAAAAAAATAATTTGGTTCAGATATAATGAGAACTGACTTCATAACAAAATTGAAATTGTAAAGGAACTTTAGGACATTCTGTATATTTATTTCTTCAGAAGCCGTCATAATTGATACGTATTTTGTTTGCATTCTGTAAAGTCGAATTCGCGTGATATGATAAATAACCCTGATGGGAACACAAAATACCGCGTCTAAATATTGAGCATAATTATATTATCGGAACACACTATAACTCCCAAATTTGCTTCTGGCGCAACCAAAATAGACATAGACAACTGTTTTAATTTAATGTCATCTGCCAAACATTTCTTCACGGAAATGCAACATCTGCGAAACTCGACCATATAAAGCAATGGATTGCTTAGTCGAGCCAGAGTTGTGTCTGAATCGCGCACAGAACCAATTCCAAACCACTCATGTGCAATTGATAATCACTAGCTGTAAATGCTAACTAATGCAATATAAATACTTAGATTATCTTAATCTTTGAGCGTTGTAATCATACACTGATAGACTTCCCGCACGTTACCGAAATTTCAGCACTAAAACGTTTGCCATAACAACTGCCAACTTCGTATAGCTCGCTTTAACTTAGCTGATTTAGTTTTTCCAATAGTATGGTTTCAACCTCTATAAACTGACACCTGACTCAATAATGCACCAACTACGTCGAATCACGCACATTGGTCATTTGCGACCGTTCAAGGAATACTCTATAGTCTATCCACTTCAAGTTGAGGGCTTGAGCCTTGCTTTGGGGCGAGTTAACTTCTTACTACTCCCTATAAACTACCTACGCCCCGTGCCTGAAAATGATCCAGATTACAACTGTACTATTATTATTCATCGCACATGTTAGTCAATGGTCGAGTGCTTTCTTTGTACATAACAAAGATCCGAGATCGAGCCAAACCAAACAATTCCAAGCATCAGGCCGAGAAAAGTAGGTCGGTTTACTACAACTCGCTTTACAACAGCGCCTTACAACAACACTAACTTTGGCAGTTATTCATGTGTCGTTTGCGGGATTGAGAATTCGTTCCTTATGCTGACTAAACGTCGCGTTTCGTCATTCCGAAACTAAATGTTTTGATACCAATAACATAACTTTCTCCTTAGTGTACACAGACATTTACAAAGAACGTTTGCAGACGTGGCGTGTGCGAAGGGAAAGAAACATCTGGGACGTTCTACCCCAGAAAACGAGGGATAACTTCAAAATGATTCGTCCCTATTAGTTTCCACTTTTGTTCTTGGGCACAAAACCTTCCCAATCGAACCCATCTTGCATTGGTTTGTACTGAACTAATGTAGTACGATGGTTCCATTACATTTTAACCCACGTACATTTGAACCCATGACAATTGCACCTGTATGCTATTGCACCTATGGAACTTTTTTTGTTTCACGGATAGTTAAACCCATACTAACCCTAACCCATGGGTTTTAGCACCCGCATATAGATTGAACCCGTGGATATACGCATGGGTTCAAATGTACGGTCACCTAGTACAATACCATACTTCTGCAAATAGCTATTCCAACGAATCGGATCTTTTGTACAAAGCTCCCGTAAAAAAAACGCCAACGTTCAAAATAAGAAATTTAGAATTAGTCAGTTAGGGTTTGGAATGCAGATTTTCGCTAGAAATTCAAATTTCCAACCTTAACTCCAATTGGATAATTACTAATTTGTTATTAAAAATCGCGGCGGGAGTGTTTTCTCAAATCTCGCATTTTGCATTAGTGGCGGGGAATTTGTACATAAGATCCAATGCATTGGCAGAATAATTTATGCCTTATTTAAACCTTGCAATTCTGTAATTTTATTTGTATTGGTTGATTGAATATACCGCGATCAATGGAACCATTCTACGTTATTAGGGACGACATTTTTCGGTTAGGCCAGGGACATTTAACTTTAAATCATTCGAAAGAACAATTCTTGTAGAAGCCCTTGCCAGAAAAACACCCACGAAACAGATAAAAATAAAAACATTAGTAATTATCTAGTGAGGAATGCAGATTTCGCTGACAACTCAAATCATTCTTAACCCGGACAGGATAATTACTTATTATTCTAGTTTGAACTTGGCGGGGATGTTTTTATTAAATCCCACATTTTTGCATTAGTTACTGAACCTTTCTACAAAAAATTCTAAAGCTTTACATAAAATATTGGAATGAATTGACATTGGCAATAAAGGCAGCCGCCCTAAAACTCACTGTCTGTATGCCAGTCCAATATCCCTGAACGGAAGCGACCAATAAAATGGCGATTGAGACCATATTTACATCCTAATTCCTAACTCGCTGTCTAATTGAAGCCCAATTGTTTTCTACGGAGGGAATGCAAATGTTGATTGGAATCATAAATTCCTCTTCCCAACCTACTGTCTACATGGCAGCTCACTCAATATGCCCTCGACGGAGGACGCCATTAAAAGCACGTTTAGGGCCATGTATTCATACCCATTCCAACTAACACCACTTCACTTGCCAAAATTAGAATTCTGACGACTCAAAGAGTCAACCACGCTACAGCAAATCTGATTCTGAGAGGGTTGAGATGCTTCTGAAGTAGTCGAAACCCAATAATCCTAATACGAAATAACATTTATACTAACTTATCACCGCCCAACTTCGCGAATATGCAGATATACATTTCCTAAAAACACTAATATACCCGAAACAAGGCAACAATATATTGACTTAACTCCTAAATACTTTTTCACCAGATGAAATAATGAACCGACCCTGTCGGCGCTACATGTCACGTAAGCTGTGATAAGCACACAGCAGCGCGACCACTTGACACTGTGGCAGATGCTTTTAACATAGTTACCGGTATACTGCACACTGACCACCGAACCAGCACGATCAAACTTTTATAAAATGATTAAATATTGATGTGAAATGGTAACAAGTGGAAATTTCATGCGTATGTTGGAAATTATAGAGTAATTTGACCTATTTTTAACGCAGAAATGCATTTAAATTTGCAAATTTGCGTTGTGGGTTTTACGCAATGTAAACAACTTTGATGAGTGTGTAACATAATTATGGCATCATACAGACGTCAAACGAGTGTTTGTTTGCTCACGGAAGATAAATATACACTGTTGCAAATTTCACAAATTGAATATTTCTTAGGGTAATTCAAGAAAGTTGTGTCGGTTTATAGTTGGCCAAGCATAATCAGCAGATATGTTTGAAGTTTATATGTGCCTCATACCTGAATCATGCTTGACAATACACTTGATTTTGGCGTATGCAAGACTGCTTTAGACTGTCACTCATAGTAAACTTAAGATGAGAGCTATTTCAGAATTGCATTTCAAAAATATGGCTTCACAAAAGAATTGAGCCTGATACAATATGGCTGCGATTCGAAGTTATTGTCTGAACCTATTCGAATAATTTACCATTAAATTCGAATCGAAATGCCCAGCCCCAGTGACGACCTGTGACCATACACCTAATACAACCTATAACCGGACTTACGCCTAGTTAATACAGGCAGAGCAGCTGACATTGCTATTTTATGTGCAACAGAAAAAAATAAGGAAATTAAATTATATTTTCGATGACGTTACAACAGTCTTTTGCAGAAACATCTTGATAAATTTGCATATAGTTGATATTTTTCACAGAAAAAGAGAAAAGACATTGTCGTCGGAAATGTTCCACAGCATTTTAAGTACGAAGCGTTTTTTTGGCTCGTCTCTCGCCTCTAATCATCCTGAATCTGATCCAAATTTACGTTTCCGAAAAGTGAATCGGCAGCGCGAGGACGAGCATATTATTAACTTAATCCTAGGACAGATATTAAACTTTTTTCAGCTTTATTTAAAGCGAAATCGTATAATTACGAGTTCTCTTGAGTAGATACTACACGACATGTCCCATGTAAAACGCTGACATTTTGGCGTCATAATTAAATTTAACGCGCTAAACACACAGTAACATCCGAGTAATTTGAATACAACAGAAAATGAATGTTTCTCAATTATACGTGTTCGACTGTTGAAAAAGCTGCATGTGCACCCAATGGATGTTTCCCCCAGCATGGATTTCCTAGTTTATTTCCGTAAGTATGATCAATCACCAATGACTCAAAAATGACGTAACAATTGAAATTTCTACAGTCTCTCAGACAGATATTTAAGCACGGATATAAACATTGCTGCTTTTCTGTAGTTTTGCACGATATTTCTCGTTTTTCAGCCATGTTTCACAAATAGTTCAATCGTCATTATTTCTTCGGAGGAGTTTAGTTTAGTAACTAAACTTTAGCTGGAATGGGAAAAAATTAGTCCCGAAAAAGATGCGATAGATTGGGCTAAAATTGGCTATAAGTACCTGTAAGAGACGCGAGGTTGAATATTTTTTAATAAAAATGGTGATTTCAGAAACGTAAATCAGTTTATAAGAGCCAACTCTCCAAAACACTCTCAAAAATCTTGAAATAGTAAAGTATGGGGAGAATTTTTCTATGAGTTGCGGGTTGGGGAACATCCATGACGCTGTATCAAAGTTAGTATAGTATAGCAGTAGGTTGATGCGTGATTTGAAACTTTTACATTACTTGGTTCAACAACACCACTATAATGTTTGATATCAGCAAAAATTGAAAATGAGAACCCAAAGTTCCGACATTGGGTGTTGGGGTGAGTTAGGTCGTGATTGCCGTGGAAGTAATTCACTTGCGATAACTAGATTTTTAAATGAGGTATTCGCACATAATATTTCTGGGCAAAAGTATCTAGTGTATAAACTTGAAGCTTGTAGATTGCCGATCGCAAAGAAACACGACTCTCTAAAGGTATTTGGTTTCCCAGCATCAAAGGAAACTTAGCTTTGAAGAATTGGTTTGTAAATTTTGTAATCAAATTTTCTATCGAGCATAAAAAAATTATAACAAACAGACAGAATTACCTAAAAGTTACGTCTAGTTTAGGCCAACAGATGATATTCTTGCTTGAAATGGAATTTCACTTTTTCTGTTATTAACTTAAATCCTCTATTTTTCAATATGCATAAAAGGAACAATATCTAACATAATGTTTAGTAAAATTAGACCCGTATAATGACAGGTTGTTAGGCAATTATCGCGATTTTCATGTAAAATTTTTGATGATGTTTTTGTAAAATATGTATACCCTTTCTGGTATTTTCTCGCACGAGAGCGAACATCAAAACATTTTCACAGCGCCGAGTTAACATTGCTAAATTGCCATCGACTTTATGTCGTCATAATTTATTCATGTGTTGCTAGGATAACATCGATAATCAAAGAAGAATTATTTAGTTGGTGTAAAAAAATTGTGAAATTAACGTTTAAATTTTTCTCGAATATCACAGTAGATTGCCGTCACAAGGTGCGAAAATTTCAATTTTAATGCTGTCATTTCACACAACAAACGAATCCCATGAAGAGAAGGGTAGAAATATTCGGGCTTTGTACAAAAGATCCCAATTTTATTCGGTGAAAACTTTTTTTTTCGCAGTTGATAGCAAGAGTCTGGCAACTCTTCACAACTCAGCAACAGCTCTTCACAGCGCAGCTTATTTATATCAATGATATCCCATATAAATAATTACACCACAACCTCACTTATGGCTTTAAACAAATGCTATCAAATGAAAACATCTGAGGCATTTAATGATTCCCAGGGGAGGGAAGATTACCCGTCCGCAATAACATCAAACGCTCGCTTTGTGGCGAGTTAGTCATCGATCGCAGAGTTTATTCTGAAAAGATAATTGCGAAATTTGATGACGTCATCTGGAATCGTATCGTATTCGCTCCAAACACACGTTGACTTGCAGGTAATATCCATTATTCTTGAAAGCACTCGAAGAAAAGATAGGTTTAGGTATCCCGGAAAAACGTAGCAAAACACAACAGCTTTGCAAAAACAATGAATAACCTTCCAAAAACACTGATAAACCACCAAAAACGTGTAAAAACAGTAAAAATCTGTCAGAAACACCAATAACCTTAAAAAACGTGCGAAAACAGCAGAAAAAAGATTAGAAAAATCAGAAAAAAAGATTCAAAACACGTAGAAATATGCGTGCCCATTTAATATTGGCATGGCACTCATAAAAGCGCGAACGCATATACGGGTTAACGCATATAACAAATATATATATATATACAGGTTGACTCCTCAAAAAACCCAAAAACCCAAGTGGAACATATTCTAGAGCAGTAGTTCCCAAAATTGCGGAAGGATGTTCGCGGGTCGGGAGGGGAGGGGAATCAAAGCATAGGGCCGATGCAGGTATCTATCTATACGTGTAATCAGGATTCGATATAATTGAATTGTTACGAAATAAATGTGTTTAAACTGTGATAACGACGTAACAATTGGGGTTATCTAGATTCTAGAACGCAAAAATGTAAAAACTTAAAGTGTCAAACTATTTCACTTAAGTTTGGCGGGCCATATTAAATTGTTACGAGGCCCGTAATTGGCCCATGACTGCGGTTTGGGAACCACTGTTCTAAAGAGTGCATAACTTTTGAGCAAAGTGTCCTATATTATTGAGACTATTAGACACAATCATACACAAACAGAAGTTCAGGTGTTAAACTTTTTACATTTTCACATAAGTAATTGCGGAATTTGTGGATTATGTTTTTGGTTTACTTTGTACAAATTCTACGTGTATTATACTCCATATAATGTATTGTGGACAACATAGAAAAACTTTGAATGCAAACTACAAAATAAAAGTGAACACTGATCCACAGGCGAGCCCATAGGCTGCCCATGAAGTCTTAAATTTTTTTTAAATTGCAAAGGTAATTTATTGATATCATATATTAGTGTGGCCCTCACAGGTATATTAAATGAAGTAAAAATAACTAAACAATTACTAATTTAAAAAAAAAAAAAAAACCTGGTTGAGATATATTGAGAACTGACTTCATAACAAAATTGAAATGTAAAGAAATTTTATGGTCACCCTTATTATAACCCCGATGTAATCATGTTATGACGCCGTTAAGAACGCATTTTGAATCGGCGGAAGTTATTAAAGCTTTCTGGCCTTTTACTGCGAGCTATTACTCAAGACTGGGCCACGACGGTCGCCAAATAAACATAGGAAAGGACATGCTTCAGTCATGTGAATTTACACTCGTTATTCTGGCATATTTTGTCATCAAAAGATTCCTTTATATCTGTTTAAGGAAAGCAATGAAGCCGAATGTACTGACCCTTTCTTCTTTAAATCTCTAAACTCATTTCACAGATATAATGGCGATTTATGGAACTTTGTTTGAATTTTGTTCGCCTACTTTACATCAAGTCGTGTGAAGGGACTGAAACCTATGAGCAGGGGAATATTCACTTGGCTAACACAGACATTCCCCGAAATCGCAATAGAACTAAAGTAAGGAAATTGAAATAAAATTATGGCCTAACTCTAACCTGGTACAGGGAGTACCTGTTTTTTTCATCAAGCGATATACCTTTTCATCTGTTCAAGGAAAGTAATGATACCGCATGCACTGACCTATTCTCTTCAAACTCATCCTACAGATATGGTGGTGATTTATGTGAACTTTTCGACCGCTGTATCACCGCAGTACTCGACTCGCAATAAACTTCTCATATACTCTTCATTTGCCAAATGAATTTTTATGTGGAAACATTTTCTTAAAATCGATCCCGATCAAAAAAAATTGACCAACATACAAACGCTGAACTAAAAAACCTAACTCTTCTAAATTGGTAACCCTTCACTCTCTAGTTGCGGCTTGTACGCTGATTTACGTGTACCAATATGGAGGTAACTAATTTTGTTCGCCTACTATATATCAAGTTGTGTAACGGGACTGAAACCTATGGGCACTTGGCTAATACAGACAGTACCTGAATAAAATTATCCTAACCTGGTACACATACTACGGGAATACCACTGATTTAATCGGCGTGAAGGCGCGAAAACGTCCAACAAATCTAAATGACTCATTGGAAATTACCGCTTTATATATACCATTATCGTGTGCTGGTCAGCTGCTTTAATATATGATTCGGACGATTCTTACTAAAATACATATTTTACAACGTTCTTATTCGTCTTAAATTTCACTCTTTAATGACCATACGGTCGTATCGCTCTCCCCAGTCTATACTGAATAACTTTGCGTATATTGTTGATGATTCTAAGTATAGTTGCTTGTTTTTCTGGTCGACGGATAATAATAATAACTCTCTTTATCTCTCTCATTAATAAATTATCGTTCCGATTTGCTGCATTTGAATTTCAAAGTTGGTCTAATGATACGAGACGGGTCTTCGTCACTGGCACATTCTCAAACGGTCATTATGACAGTGGGAATGATCAATCACTGATATGAAAAATCACCAAAAAAACGTGCAGAAATCACCATAAATCTTGCAAAACATTGAACTCTTTCTTCATCTGAGCTGGGGTTTTCTCACTCGTCTACACATTCTCAAACGATCATTATGACAGTTGAAAACTGAAAATAATTAATCAATTACTAATATAAAAATAGTTTCGTACGATCTACAGCTGTAAAAATATCGTTTCCATAGCCTTGTCTGTCACCAATTTAGTGCATTTTGATTTCAAAGTTAAACTCATCATTTCAGATAGATCTTTCTTACTAGTCTGCACATTATCAAACGATCACGATGACAGTCAGTATGACCAATCTACCATGGGCATGAAACGATTTTGGATAGGGTTAGGGTTAGGGTTAGAACATAATTTTATTCCAATTTTCCTTATTTATTTATATTACGAGTTCGGGGACTGTCTGTGTTAGCCAAGTGTATATATCCCCTGCCCATAGGTTTCAGTCCCTTTACACAACTTGATGTAAAGTAGGCGAACTAAATTAGTTACCTCCATATTGGTACACACACTTTTATGGAGCACCCAATTTAGCTATTTGTAGGATTACCGCTCCAATTATAGTTTACCACAGCTTGTAGTCCAACGTTATCATTTCAAAGCTGGATTAACCATTCTTTTTCTGAATTACGTAGACATTTCCAACCCAGTAGCATTCAAAAGCAAGGTAATGAAAAGTAGCTGAACTCTAACTAAGCTTAAAAATAGTCTAGCGACGCACTGTCCTTCCGATATTCACTGATATTGAATCTAGAACAACTCAAGAGCACGGATGCCGCCGCGTTGCAACAACTCATTGTGGCTTTCACCGACCTGAAAACGATATTCCGGGTTAACCGACTGCATTGCCGAAATAGCAAGCAGACGCGACGCACGATGACGTAGTAGTCAGAAAGCAGAGTGCCGAAAAAGATAGAACAGGGGAAGGGCAAGGTGTTTGGACCAGCGGCCCACCTACACTGGTGGGCCATGTAAGTGTAACGTAAAATATCACATTTTATAAACAATACTAACAGTGTTACAAAAGAAAAAGTGGAAAACAATAAGCCTCGTGCCAAAACTAAATTTAATCGCAATTTCGACAAATTTTTGGAGCTATTTTTTAGCTAGAACATCAAAATTTATTTTCTATTTATTTTATCTATTCTACTTTGGATTCTACTTCTAATTCCACTTTGGCGAATTCCGAAATACTTTATCAGGGTCGGGCAAGGTGTTTGGATCAGAGGCCAAAAATTTGGCCACCTAGACTGGCGGGCCATGTAAGTGTGGCGTAAAATATCACATTTTTTAAACAATATTAACAGTGTTACAAAAGTAAAAGTGGAAAACAATAAGATAAGACATCGCGTTGGTCTGGAGTAATTTCTCCAATTCGTATCGTATCAGCATAGACGCATCAAGGCAACATTCCCAGTCACGACTAAGGATGCTATGTATGAGTACTTACAAGTATTCAATTCTTATCCGATTCCTAAATTGTCGATTCCGATTCTCGATTTCTCGACATATCTTACCGAAAACACATACCCACCTAAGCAATACCATATCAAATAAAACAAGAGCACGATGTTCAAATTCTGAACCGCCAAGAAGACTGGAACTAAGTAGTATGGGTATCCAATCTGTCACAGGAGACAAAATCGCACAAAAAAACGAATCCGTCAGAACCCACAGAGATTTTTAAACGTTAAAGCCTTCCAACGAAATATTATATATATATTATATATATATAGTGAAGTTTGCGTCGTCGTAGCAACTCAACATAGCAGTGAAGGAGTTTATACATATATGTGAAGGAATTGCCACAAAACTTTACACATTCTTTTCAATCCAAGTTTTAACCTCGAGAATCGATTCCAATGCATCGGAATCGATTCTAGTCGATTCCGCTTCAGAATCGATTCTAGAATCGAATCCGGACTCGATTCCGCCATCCTTAGTCACGACGGCCGAGTAGTCAATTGCGAGGAAAGCTGAATCATAATACGTTCTAAATCTTTTCTACCATACCCAACATGGACTGGTAACCGGACGAGAGCCCGTGGTTTGCCATATGGTTAAGCGGTCTTATCAACATTCTTTTCCCTCAGTGCAAATATGTAGATAGATATGTTTACTACTATGACTGGATTTGGCCTATGCTATATTATATCGCATGTTATACACAGCCACAGCCAAATAAGCTACGTTTCCTATTTATTGGACACGTTTAGTGGCCATAACGATCGTTTCAAAATTTTGTTGTTATTGTTATTTGTCTCCGTCTCCATTTTTAAAAAATCGCTTTTCTTTTCGAATACTGGACCAATTGCTTTGATATTTTCAGTGGTTAAAGATAAAATTTTTCTCCAGAAGGCTATTACTTTTTTTCCCGCTATGACGTCATCAAAATTATTGCCACTGGGTGGCGCTACGTGTCCATATATTTGAGCATAGTTCTCTTGTTTTATTTATTCTACTTTCTCGAACTTAGCAGACCAAGGACGTAAGAATATCTAATTGATTTTTAGCGAGTTCCGAAATACTTTATCAGGGGTGGGCATGGTTTTTGGAACACGGCCAAAAATTTTGCCCATCAAGACGGGTGGGCCATGTAAGTGTGACCAATGACATTAAACAACATGATGCGCAACTCCGGCATTTTTGTCCGAAGATCGTATTCGATAGCACGCTCCAATGCACATACTTGACGAGACGAAAACGAGCGGATGTGTGCTGCTTTCAAGGCGTAGCACGAATGGTGTTCGTGCCTGCTTTGACAGTTGTTGTCGATTTTATTGATATTTTGGAAAGTTAAGGTAAAAAGTAATCGGAAAAAGGTAAGGTAAATACTATTGTTGTATATCACACCCGGGCATCGCACTGTTAAGTACATGTGGGAAAGCCAGCCTTTGTCAAATACTACGAAGTTATTAATTCAGTACGGTACGTAGTTGCCCATTTGCGGAAATTACATATTTACTTACCCCTTATGGTTTCAAATATTTCATGCACCTCCAGTTAGATTTTTTTAATCAGTGAGGATATATATTCATTGTTGATTGCTGCTCATTGTAACATACTATTGCGCATTCACTTTTATTTGCGTATTGAATCAAAGTGTTAACAAGTTCACCTAACATTTCACTCATAACGGTCTATATTGTATAGTCTGATCTCTCAAGTATTTGGAGCCACGAATGCTTGTAATTTTCTGACTTAACCCTTTTATTAGTTGGTTTATATACAAAATTCAGTAAAATATTTTTTACATAAAACATGAGATATTGGATTTATTAGCTTTTCCATTCTAAATCATATAGACTGCTTTATTTATTCTTAACGGAAATTAATAAATCTCCTCTCTTTCTTCAGATGTGAAAGTTGTGGACAAACCTGTCTAAGCATTGTGAGACTCCTGCAGCACAAGAGGCAATAGCAGAAGTAGTAAGTATATCAATCAAGAAATTAAGCCGACATTAAGCAAAACTTTCAATTCTAATTCTAATTTCAACTTTTCTAATCTCAATTTCCTATTATTTATTCACAGGACAACTATAGCAGAAGGGGAGATATCAGAAGTCTGGCGACATATCAGTGACAGTGTGATTCCAAGAAATATAATTAGAGTACTCTGCAATAGAAAAACAACCTATGGAGGCATGCAAAGACATTTGACCCTCCGGTAGAGTTGTGTACACATCCTGCAGGGCTTGAGGAAAATAACTAAAAATTCCAAAGCGTAAAATTGCATACTCGGTCTTATTTGTAAAAAGGCACAAAACACGCCAGACATACTTAAAAAAGCTTTGGAAAATGAGGATTACGGGTAACTCACTGCACCTGTGTTATATTTGGTTCATCAACTTTTGGTAGTACTATAGAAGAAATTCCGGAAGGGGTATAATCATTTTTATGATAAAACACTATCATATATTTTTTGGACAACTTCAATCTAGACCAGGGATCTCAAACTCGCGGCCCCAGAGAACTTCCAGTGCGGCCCTCGAACGCTTAACAATAATTGTAATAGTATTTTGGAATTTTTTTTCTCATCTAAATGTAATAGATTTTTCAAACCTTCTAAAGTGAAATTGATTATTCACACAGAAAACAATTTACTGAAAGTAGTTTTGGAATATTAATTTTTTTTTTCCCCATTTTGACCCAATTAAGAAATACACATCAAGCTTGCAAAAGAATACTTGAATAAAACACTTGAGTGATTAAATTAAACGTAAAGTACATGAAGAAGGTGGCATTTTCGAAGAAAATGGGAGTTGTAACATTTCTGCTTTTCACAAAATTCTGAAGCACATTGTTTAATTTGTCATATGCCCATCAATACAATGAAAAAACACAATAAGCTCAGCAGTCAATATGACAAATTCGAAGACCAACTTCGAACAGAAAATTTTCATGTGTTTGTATATTAATATAATTATACAACGACTTAGTTACTAAAAATCAATATTAATAATAATTCAAGCAATCCTATGCCACGCAATGTGGTGCGAAATGTCTGTCATTTGTTTTTTTACTGATCTTAACATGAAATGATAAAAGTAACTTTTTTGCATTACTGGAATTAATTAAACATTCGCAAAGATCCAGATTAACCCATGATCATGTGGCCTCGTTAGTTAGCGTTGGTACTATAAAATCATTTCAGTCTGGCCTTAGTATGCTGGTGACACAAAAAAGATGTCAAACGTCAGGACAAATATAATTATTAAAACATTTAGTTTATACTGTAGTATTTTTGTTAATTTTAGGTTCATATATTTAGATTAAGTTATTTTTAGTGTATGTATTATTCTTTCCTTATTCAAAGCTTGTTCAAAAATGATTTTGATGGTTGTACATATTATTTTATGATTTTTTATAATAAATACAGTAACTTGCAAATGTTGCAATAATAGTGGAATGCAAATATTAATATGTAATTGCATTTGAAATTGAAGAAAATAATAAAACTTAATCCAACTGTTTAGTTGCACCACAATATATGTCACAAACTAAAACTATCTTAAAAATATCTTTTAAGTATACATTATCAAAAACTGTTTGCGGCTCTTTTTACAATTTCCAAAATGCAATGCGGCTCTCGAAAACCCATAAGTTTGACACCACTGATCTATTCTAGACGATTCAAGCATTGCTTTGGGAAATAATATCACTTCAATTAAATTGAAATAATCTCGCTATATTAAATACAAAATCGTTGCTATCATAAAGGTAAACCAATTCAGCCACTCGAAATATATTGGCCTTCACAAAGAAATGGAGGCAAAATTGTTCATGAGCTATGAACATTTGTTCTTTTCTTTGTCTTGAACTTTTCATCCTCCACAGCCCCTATTAGTTTTTTTAATTTTAATTACCATGTGATGGTCATACATATCTTTAACTTGTATTTTCTGTCATGGTGTATTATCTCAATGTGCCAAACTATTAATTAATGTGCATATTTTGCTTCCAGGTGACATAAATGTATTGTCTTGTTTATTACCTCAGCTTGGAGTATTGACAAGAAAAAGGTGCCAGTAAATTAGATAAAAAAATTTAACTCTTTGTTATAATCAGAATTCACAATCAATAGGAAGTATAAACAGCCAACAACCAATGAGAATTATATGCGAAATCCCTCAGAATAAATTTGTTTAAAATCAGAGGAAGGCAAAAAATATAGGTAGTTTCCATCCACACAAGCATTTCAAGAAGACTGGCTCGAGCCAAACTAAATGAGCATTGGCAGGTGGTCGGTAAGGCTGCAAGTTGAATTCAGCCCTGCAACCTCCAGCATAGAAGATAATATTAATTAGTGAGCTATGAGCTAAATTTAAACAAATCTATCTACGATGCATTATGTACCAGCAATGTTATCTACGATTAACTGAATATGTAATATGCCTAATAAATTCACCTACAAAAGCAAGTTCGATAGGTGCAAACTTTGTGTTATGGAATTGTATCACAGCACAGTTTTGTATGACACCCCCTTTAAATAAAATTTCAATGATTAAGCGCAAACATTAAAATTACTAACTTTGAACTTTGTCATTATCTGCAAAATGTTCCACACAAATTTTTCCGCTGTCGCGTTTGTAATCTTCTCTGATAAAAAAAACGTCTATGATGTCCAGAATTGCTCTTTACAGCTTGCCTGCCATTCCAGCTTTCCAAGTGATCAAAACTTCATAGATATAGAGATTATTTTGTTTCGTTATAGGCGTAAAAGGGCAGGTACTACACGTAAAAAAGACGCCAAGTAGCAAAAGCGAGCGGAAAACAGACGCGAAAGGCGACGAGAAATATGTGCATTGGAGCGTATCATGAAATACAATCTTTCGCCTGTAGTCTTATGGAGTGACGTCAGAGTTGCCTATCATGTTGTTTAATGTCATTGGTGTGACGTAAAATATCACATTTTATGAACAATATTAACAGTGTTACAAAAGTAAAAGGGGAAAACGATAAGACTCGTGCTAAAACTAAATTTAATCATAATATCAACTAATTCCTTGAGGTATTTTTAGTTAAAACATTAAAATATGGTTTTTAGTTTGGCAGCATCAGGCGGGCCAGATTGAATCACCCGACGGTTCGGATTCGACCCGCGAGCCATAGTGTGCCCATGCCAGCTTTATAATCATGACAAGCTGCAAACGTTCGTTCCTCAAAATTTATGGTAACTGTCCTCTACAGCAGGACTACTCAACTGGCGGACCAGGGTCCAAATCCGGACCTTTCAACCATAAAATTCGGACCGCGTTTGCTTGTTAATTTTGGCAGTATAAGCATCGTTTTATACTTTTAGATCATTTTGATACAATTTAAATACACAACTATACAGTTTGTCGTACTGGTACCGATGTGTCATATTTTTGTCCATCTTTGCGAGCCATTCATTGCTCTTGTATTTAATTTAATATTGCATTTGAAGTTTCGTTTGTTTGATGAAATAAATTTTCTGTAATGTCCGGACCCCAGTGATTTTTAAGTTTCGTAAACGGACCTTTGGTGAAAATAGTTAAGTACAATGTGCCCTCTAATTTTTTGTAGTTTGTGTGCGCAGTAATTTCGGTGTGTGCGCACTTTTTTGGAAATGACTAATATTTGTGCAAAAACCAATGAAGAAATTTTGGCGTTCTAACCGGGTAATAAGTGGGCCAACAACAAACTTTCTCAACCTGCCAACCGAGCACATTGTTACATTACATCGAAATACGTCTGTGCGCAGTAAATCTATGCGTGTGTGCAGCCTCTGAACACACGCGCACACCTTAGAGGGAACACTGGTTGAGTGGCCCTGCTCTACAGTCTACGCCAGGGATTCTCACACTTTTGGCGTTATGGAGCCGGTGAAGAGATTGACTACTATTTACGGAGCCCAGCAATTTAACACTTGACAAACATATTAAGAAAGTAGTGTCGGAATGTGACAATACGACTGTAATTCAAATATGGATTTTCGATTGAAACTTATAGATAGTAATATTTGAATCACCGCCTCGAATAACTTGCGGACCCCCAGGTTTCTCTCAGGGGGCATTTTGAGAACCAATGCTCTGGGCCAGGTGTGTGCAACCTTTACTACAACAGGGGCTAGATAGAAATGCCTGAGTGAAACCGCGGGCCGCACCTTTATTTAACATTTTTAGTAGCTGCAGACACAAAAATATGTAATATACGTTGTTTGCTTCGCCCAAGCTAGCAACCTTATAGGTATAGATAAGGGTGGTCCAAGGTTGTCGACTCCGGGGGCCACAAAATTATTTTGGCATTGTTCGCGGGCCACAAACAGTGCCAAGGAGCGGTGAACAGTGCAATGCAACACAAACACTTTTATTGTGCAGACACATTGATCAGTATTTGTCATTTATCAAGCTAAAACATGCAAAAAACACCAAAAACTGCATAAGTCTTCCTATAGCTACACTTAGTGTAAGATTTTGACGAAAAAGTATACTTCCGTAGTATCTGAACCAAGATGGCGTCCACTGAAACGTAGTATGTGTACCAGGTTGGCGTCAGGCCATAATTTCACGTACAAATAGCCAGTCCCTGAACTCATAATATAACTAAAA
Source organism: Styela clava (assembly GCF_964204865.1). NCBI lineage: Eukaryota > Metazoa > Chordata > Ascidiacea > Stolidobranchia > Styelidae > Styela > Styela clava. The sequence continues at coordinate 22,974,547 of NC_135253.1, read as the reverse complement.
TAAGGAAAATTGGAACACAATTATGACCTCTATCTAACCTGGTACACATACCACGTTCCGTTGTCCGCCCGCCATCTTGGTACGCATACTACAGGTGTACCGGAAAAAGTGCCATAACACCAGTCAATTCAGTGACATTAGTGACTTAACAATATGTCAAAAGATATTTCTGGTTAAATTTATGACGAAACAACATCAAATGCGATTTTTTGATTACCCTCCGATTCCGACGCGGGCCACAGATAATGCAGCTGCGGGCCACATGTAGCCCGCGGGCCTGGGTTTGGACCACCCTGGTATAGATAATAGATTGGACTCAAGTGTAGGCTTTGCAATGCAAAGGGATTGGAATTAGTCGCACGTACCTGATGAAACTAAATTAAAAACTCGTTACGTGGGCCGCAAACTCTTCAAAATTGGCACCTCTCCGTGGACCGCATTTTTTTTCCTTGTTGGCCGCATTCGACCCGCGGGCCACAGTTTGCACACCTCTGCTCTACGCTGTTTCTATCAATGACGGTTAATGTTCATGGCTGCAAATTTATTCAGTAAGTATAACTTGGTTATTTTATCAAATATTTTCCAAATCATTATATTTTGAAATAAATTGATTAATACCAAATTATCCTTGAATATCTCTACCTTTATAGAACAAAATAAGATACAGACGTTCTGTTTTTAAATCCATCTTCAATACGATATATTTGTAAAACCTGTTTGGTTATTATTAAGACATTTTGACTTAGATTATAATAAGCATTTGTGCAAAAATATTCAAAACTTTTCTCAAACTAACCGATTTTATGTAACAGATATTTCGTACCTATATCTCACCACGGAATAGAATTTCACAGACGAAATGTCATAACTTTATTTAACTACAAAATAAACAACTTTAAGTCTTGTGGTATGTCGTAAAGAACAACTTTACTAAATAAACATTGAACGGCCTGTCTGTTTGGTCTATGTCGCGATTTTATCAAGTATTGGCTGAAGAGTTGTTAAAGAGAGTGCTACTTTCAAAGGAGTTTTGTATAGCTGGAATCGAACATCGCTGGTCATACGGCATCTATACGATGCGAGCTACGATAGGAATCTGATAGGAGTGTGTTCCGACCTGTGGGGTAATTTCTGGGAGAATAAATATTGGGTAAAAACGATCGTTTTATATTGGTCATTAAGTTTGCGATCATAAAAGTGCGCTCCGGAAGTATTCGTACCAAGATGACGCACAACCTGAACAACCCTAACCTGGTACACATACTGTGTGCAGGTTGTGCGCTATCTTAGTATGAATACTTCGGGAGCACCCATAAACGTACTACGTGCCGTTTAGTATTTGAGCACGTCTTTGGGTAAATTTGGGTCGATGGGAAAAAAGGCTGAGAACCACTGTTCTCGTCTAGGAAGCCCAATAAATCATTACAAAATATAGTCACTCACATAAATGCCCTTAGCCTGTAACGAAAAATAGAATGCTCCGACGATACGCAATGTGCGTGAAAAAAATCGGGTTATTACTTAAAATAACAAAACATGATGGATAAAGTTCGGAGCTCAATGAAATGATAATATATATAGTCTGTGGTTATAAGATTTCGGTACGGCATGTATTCCCTCTTTTAATTTTGTTCTTCCAAGGTAAACAGGCATAGACAAGACCATGCATTTTAATCCTATCAACCAAATGCTTTTATTCTAACTATTTCTTCGTAAACCATTACCACGACCAGAAAATTATCAGCGACATTATTGGATAAATGTATCTATGAATCGTTTTGTTATTATACTATTATTCTCAATCTTTTTGTTGGTATTTTTTTCCAACTAACTGCTTTGAAATTTTTAGTGGTCAAAGATTGTACTCTTAACTTGAAGGCTATTACTTCCATTTATTTCAAAAAATTTCCGTGGGCTCTGTGGCATTCGTTTTTTGTGTGCGAGAACGTCGTTAGAAGTGTGCACATTATGGCGGTTGCGCGTTAATCGTGACCACCGCGGTATTCTACTTACACAGATTGCATACTCCTACTACTTCGTTGTAGCCTCCGTTTCCAGATATTCGAGTTCCTCTCTCTTATTCATATCTAGACCGAACGTAAATATGTGAATAAATAGCGACATCAATGAGGTGGTGTACAAAACTACGGAAAGCAATACAAGCCAATCTCATTTTGAAGACCATCAGTATTCAGTAGTTCATTTTCCCACTGAACTGAAAATACACTTCGCACTAACAGAATATATAAATATCGTAAAATTTCAGAGTGAATGAAGACGCGAAAAAACAATACTGGCTATGATATATACCCCACTACGTTACAGTTGTACTACAGTAGTTTCTACTACACAAAATTTCAGGAACGGCTGACGGAATCCCTTATGAAATCAGGTCGCCTCATTCTTCATACTGTTAGAGTTGAGGTTAGCGATTTCCCAGCACCCTCACTGCGAGAGGTGACCCCCCCCCTAAAATGTCAATCACCCCCACCCTAATATTGAGGTGACACCACACTTTAAATTTTTATATTAAAAATAACTGCATTTGAATATCCAGAAAGTGACGCATATGCTGGTATAAGTATGATCAGTCGAATACATAACACATGTTTATGGGTTACATATAGCTTTTATTGCTAATGGCAAAATATTTACTACTTCTAATACCAATGGACCTGGTATGGATACCATGGACATAAGTTAGCGTGAGAGGGTTGATATTCACAGGGTGATGCCTACTTGTCGGTTATCCACAAGGGTACGCTTAGGGGGATTGGTTACAGAGGTGGAAAATTACTTTTCTGAGTGGGCCAGTTACAGAAAACAGACTGAATATGAAAAACTCAATATGAAAAATATGAATAAAAATTCACAAAATCTAGTCCAACAGCTAGGCTAACGTTTATTTAATAAGAAAAAGAATATAGTAACAATCATCGTCATCATGTTTCATCTATGTATTTGAAACGGAAACTTAAATTTAAAAAGTGGGCCGGATCCGGCCCGGAATGAAATTTTCTCGGTGTGTCCAATTTATCACACACATTAGAGTAATTAGACGTTGATCATCTGGTTTGGGGTTCAAGAACGTAACACGCTGTGGCAATGCAGTTGGGTTTAGCGCAGCGCTTCCATACTGGGGAAGAATTCTGCCTAGGAAGGAATTTTGTCGTTTTGGGGTGGAATTTGTTGTAGTACGACTACTAATATTCTTTATTATTACTTATCGATCTTAAGATCGGTAAGTATGTTGATAGGTATTTGTCTGTTTGTTTGTTTGTCTGTTAGATGCACGCGATATCTCCCGAAAGCGAGGTTGAATCTACTTCAAATTTTGCATGTGCATTCATTATATCTCGGATCAAAAGCCTATTGATTTTGGATGAATTATGTCGTATAATTAACGAGCTATTAATTAATTAGTGATGGGACACATGGTGTCACTATGGAGTAGGAGCGCATGAATCGAAACCGCAGTTTCTGTTTTGGGGATTCCCTAACTTTCGATCGACAAGTCTTCGGTCTCCGACCGATATTATCGTTAGCATTATTATTACAATGATGGTTATTCTTGCACACACACACAGCTACTGTACAAAAGCGTGAATACGACTAGCGCACAATACTAGCTAAGGATATTAAAGTTTGAACAAATAAAGTAGTTTTTGAGCTTAGTGAGGGGGACAAAAAAGTTTTAAAATAGGGTAAGGGAGGAATCTAACAAGAAAGGTTGGGAACCAATGGTTTGGCGTGTTTACCAATAAGAATGAGCAACAATTCACAACAAGAAGGCTATGCTCAAATATATGGACACGCCACATAACTTTGATGACGTCATAGCAAAAAATAAAAGTAATAGCTCTAGCAAAAAATATAATCTTTACTCACTGAAAATTTCAAAGCAATTGGTCCAGTAATCAAAGAGAAAAGCGATTTCTTCAAAACTCGTCAAAGAACAACACGAGAATATCGGTCAGAGATCGAAGACTTATCGATCGAAAGTTAGGGGGACCCAAAACAGCGCTCTTACTCCATAGTGACACCTTGTGTCCCATCACTAATTAATTAATAATTCGCGAATTATACGACATAATTCGCGAATAGGCTACTTGTCCGAGATAAGATAAATGCACATGCAAAATCTGGAGCAGATTCAATCTCGCTTTCGTGAGATATCGCGTGCATCTAACAGACAGACATACATACAGACAAACCTATCAACATACTTACCGATTAAAATCGATAAATAATAGTTAAAAATTCCTTTCAAACAAGCCAATATTGAGGTACGTCCGACCAACTCGAATTACTTCATTAAACACTGAGATACCTTTGAAAATCAGGGTCTCGTGTAGTTTCGTACCTAAAATATACCTACGATCGCCCAAAATGACATCTGCACCGACGTAATCGTAGTGACGTAATTTTTGTATGACGCAGTCAGGTGAGGGTTAGGATTGACTTGTGTAAAAATTGTTTTGCTACGCTCACTAGAACTACTTGAGGTACGAAACTACACTAGACTCAAAAATTGGTCAATGAAAGTTTCTGTGGTTCCCTTTTTCTCGTGGTGCTCCAAGCACGTGCTCACTTTCTTCATGGTTAATCTAACCCTTACTTTTAACTGAGTTGCGATGATATCAGCTGATAAATAATATGTAGAGTTCTAAGTTCGTTTTTAGGATTTTATACCAATATTTGTCAGCCATCTTAATCCCACACTCCGACAGTCAGGCCTTTACTCATCACCTCACATTAATGCCTGACGCCTAGACTAATATGATGACATCTGTTGCCTGAAAACCTAAATCATTAAAAAACTCCAGTTTCTTAAGCTTGTAAGCTACAGCTACAGTTTTTGCGTAAACCATGTTGAGCGTTAGCCCAAGTGTGGACAATAAAACATGGGCATGTGTTCGAGCACCGACGTGAGAGTGAAATACTACAAAATTCCGTTGAGTAGCACATAGTTTTATAAGCCAACACTTCTGTCTCCCCGGGGATGTGCTCTGGTTACAAGCAAATAAATACTGTCGTATATGATAACAAGACTTATCCATTAACAGAATGTCGCGAAGCCTTGAGTGTTTAATAGTAATAAGAATTGATCATCACATGGCGAGACTGCGTCATAGGTTTGCATAGCTATACCACAGGAGAGGAAGACCTACAAAATCCGTCTGTTTGCTAGTCAAGTAGGCTTGTATTTGTGAGAATGCATGGTCGGCCATATCGGGTCAGAGGAATCTGGAGGTTTGTGACAGTTTATTTATTATAACCAAAATTATGGCTACTAAAACACATCTTAACCTAAACACAAAAACATAATGGTGCTCCCGAAGTATGCAAACCAAGATGGCGGACATCGGAACGTAACATGGGTAACAGGTTAGGGTTAGGCGATAATTTTTTTCCAATTTTCCTTATTTTAGTCCTATTATCAGTTCGAAGACTAGCCAAGAGCCTCCCGTAGTATTTATACCTAAAATTATGGCCGAACCCTAACCTAGTACACATATTACATTCCGATGTCGCCATCTTGGTTCGCATACTTCGGGAGCCCCCTCATACGGATACAGTCCGTTTTCGCATGACGATAATCAGTGATTACAACACAAAGAACAATATTGTGATAATGCCAGTACATAAACAAAGAAGGCAAAAGTGTGAACTTAATTCTCATAACACTGGATGTTTTTTAAAGGTGTCGTAAAAGAAAGGAATAAGTAGGCCCGCTATATATCAACAAAATATGAACTACTGTTATCAGTGCGTTACGAAATGCACGCATCGGTACGATAGTCCGACTAATTCAATTTGTTACAAATGCACGGATGCGGTCATCTCGGGACAGATTCTGCGAAAAGGGCTCAAATTAGATAAGGGTGGTCCAAACCCAGGCCCGCGGGCCACATGTGGCCCGCAGCGTAATTATCTGTGGCCCGCGTCGCCCTTGCTGAAGGGTAATCAAAAATTCGCATTTGGTGTTGTTTCGTCATAAAAAATAATCAGAAAATCTTTTCGTCATCTTGTTACATCACTAAATTGACTAGTGTCACGGCTAGCTGAAGCAACTAGCGAAGTTGAACATTGTGCTTGGGTATTCCAAATTGTTCGCTGGCTTTATATCTTTTTGATTGGGAATATATTCCAACAGTTATATTAAATAAATAAATAAATATCAATGGGATGGCTTGAGAATATAATTCCTTCCGCCTTTTGGTGATTTTTTGCAACGAGCCTAAAGTATTACAAAAATGCTTCTAATATGTCAGAAGCATTAGTAATTTCTCTCCTGTACCTTACATTTGGTAAAATGTGATAATCAATAAATCTGTTATGACAAATATAATCTAAAACGGCATTTTGCTATCATGTGAGCAATGAGCATTTTCAAATTTTGAGAAATTTTGCTTTGAAAGCCCCACCGATGTCCGAACGTACTTATATTCGCGGAAGCACTTTCTCCGTTGTGAGTAGCTTGAAATCTTATATTAAACATAGATAATTTGCATGTTTTAGCTTAATAAATGACAAATAATAATCAATTGTTTGCACAATAAAGTGTTTGTTGCCCTGTTTATCTATGTCTGACCCTATTGTGGCCCGCGAACAATGCAAAAATAGTTTTGTGGCCCGCGAAGGCGACAACCTTGGACCACCCTGAATTAGATGTTTTATAGGCGCCAGATATAATGGAAAGATGGTCCTCTCACTCTATATTAAAAAGTACTTGAAAAAGAAACATATTTTAAATCTAATATATATAGGGTTACCATATTTTTGTGACTTCGAATCGGGACACCTCAAAAGACAACGATTTTGTAACTTCACATTTTCCGATTTTACTACATGGGCCTACATTCCTACATTTAAAGCTGTCCCGGCTGTCTTTATTGACCATATTGTTATCGAAATTTCATGCGCATATTCTCTGTCCAAATATCGGGTTCAGTTCGAAAAATAGGAAGGAATTGACGTTAACGATACCGGTACAAATAATTCGAATTTAGACTAATTAGTATTGGTTTTACATGCGATACGTCTGCAATCAATGGAAATCAGCGGGAAACGAACGCATTCAACTTCAGTAAGAAGGCTAGCGTTCTTCTTACTACAGTAACAAGAACATGTTTGTGTATTATGCTGGAAAAGCGGGACTTTTGGCTGACTTATCGGGACGGCGGGACAAAACGCTGAAAAGCGGGACTGTCCCGCCTAAAGCGGGACGTATGGTAAGCCTAAATATATATGAAAATGGACATATTTTAATATCGAAAGGAATTTGGGTAAGGCTCAAATCAGGGGATCGAATAGAGGAAATAGCTTCAACTTTTTGTCCACTTCTTAGAAACTTTGACTTATACTTTCATTTCAAATTTTAGTCCTGAATTTGAATTCAGTGGGAAATTTTTCAAGAAGAGTCAATGTGTGATTGGTTTTTACCTGTTATATATCTATGCCAAATCTGATTGAGATGATTTTTGCTTGGTTTATTTCTGAAATTTACGAAAAAGCCTGTTTTCTTTTCTACAAAAAATTCATGGCAGGGCGCGATGTCCGCCTTGTGGTTGAAAGCAAAGTTACATTTTATGAACAGAATTTTATTTACAGCGTTACAAAAGCAAAATTGGAAAACAAACAATAATCCTGGTGCCAAAATTAAATTTAATCGCAATTTATTGAGCTATGTTTTACCTGAAACATCAAAATTTTGGGTTTAGTTTGGTTGTGGCAATTGTCAACCTAAAATCAGGCCACCAGATTGAATAACCAAATGTGCCGGATTGGGCCCGCGGGCCGCAGTTTTCTCATGTCAGCTATAGAACCATAAACAAGCTCAACAAAACAGTTCGAAACACGGACTAGAGCAGGGGTTGGCAACCTACGGCCCTCGTGCGGGATTCAGAAATGAATCTATATTCTATTTGAAAGATGTATCACTGCAAGATTTTTTGGACACGAATTGGACATAACGATCGTTTCAATATTATGTTGTTGTTGTTGTTGTTGTTGTTGTTCTTTGACACGTTTTTAAAAAGTCGCTTTTCTCTTCGAATACTGGACCAATTGCTTTGAAATTTTCAGTGGTTAAAGATGAAAATTTTCTCCAGAAGGCTATTACTTTTTTTTTCGCTATGACGTCATCAAAATTATTGCCATTGGGTGGCGCTACGTGTCCATATATTTGAGCATAGCTCTCTTGTTTTATAAAAGTATCATCCGTTCAAGTTTTCAATTTTCTAAAAATGTGTCCGGCCCGCCAATGACTTGCAACCCTTGATTTTGGCCCGCGAGCGACAAAAGGTTGCCGACCCCTGGACTAAAGTATCAGACAGTTAGCTATAACAAGAAGCGGCCAAATAATAAACCAATAATCGCGGTGACAATGAACCAACCATTCGTAAACACACCAAAAGTAAGTAGTGTCAAAGTAATTCGAGTGCTCATTTCAATCGAAACAAATTAAAACAATTGACATATTAGCAGTGTGAGAGTATTCCAGATAAACTCATACTTTTTGATAATTAATTCCCAATCTGTTCAAGTCAGTATCATGCTTGCTGGAAGCGAAAGGTACCGTGTTACCCCAAAGATAATTTTCAATTTTCTTCCGAAAAAATAGCCCTAAGGCTTGTTCTCTTTTTTTTGTGAGGGGGTGTCTTTTTATTCCATTTTTCGAAAACAAAATTACAAATAGATTTTCAAATATACAAAATATGAATCTTGGTGGGATCCTCAAGTTACCTCAGGTAATCGAACCTTTTTCTTTTTAACACGTTTTAGATTATTCCTTTAAAACGCGTAGGAGAGATCCCGTGCTATTTTCAGGCTAGGTCAGGGGTGGGCAACCCCTGGCACGCGTGCCAAACTTGGAGACGAGATCATTCTCCTTTAGATAAAAAGTTTCAAGACTCGAAGACAAGAAGAAGTTTGTCGTTAAATTTAGCCGATTTTGGCACGCGAGCCGAAAAAGGTTGCCCACCTCTGGGCTAGGTCCTATTTTCGGGGAATCGTGGTGTCTAAATACGTAGTATGAAATAATGTAGTAAAAAGTGTTCCGATGTTCATAGGATTTAAAACTATTGCGTTAGAGGACGCCAAAGAACCAGGTTACATACACCCTTTCAATGTGTCCCGTTCTATATTCTGTCGACTTTCGCATTTTATGGCACAGCATCATAATCATGGGACCATAAGTTCTTCCGTATTCAGAACCTGTTTATTCGGTTTTCAATATTTCTTTTTATACATCAGAACTCTAAATTACTTAGAAAAACACACAAGAAATCATATTACCAATCCGAGTTGAACGATTGGGTCTGAGAATAGTTTCAAGTTGAGATAATTAATTTGTTTCTTCTCAAATTCTTTGCGAATAACAATAAACACCATGAAAATCTGTATTCCATATTTCAAGCCCCACCTTTTTGAATATTCAACGAAAATTATGCTGCCTACACACGAGTTTTGTAAAACTTGGCTTACTAATGTTATAGGTCTGTGTTGTTCATCTGTGTCTCAGGCCAGTAAGGCCTTGAACACGCGACCCGTCTCTGTTATGCTGCTTAATTATTATGCAGATACTGTTACATTTTGAAGCAAATAAACATACATCACATATATACCCAGACCTGTGCGTTGGATACGTGGTTAGCATCACGTAGCTGAACACTTCAGGGCTTTGTAGATTCGGATCCAGTGAAGGGAATAAGGGAACTCATCGTCGTAGGGTATTTCATATATCCTATGTTTTCTCACCGTAGCCGGACTTGGAATTGTGGTCAGTCGTGTTATATATGAAAACTATACCCCATCCGTTTGATAAATTTCAAGATGGGGTAATAATTAACGTAGTTGTCTCCAATACAAGCCACCAAACAAAGAGCATAACAGTTTTAACTAATACAGTCACGCCCATCAATCATTTATTTTGCACCACGCTGTCACAAAACATGACATCACAGAACACTAAAAATTGAAAACAAAGTGACGAAATATAGAGAATGAATTACAGCGAACCTCAAATAAAATTAAAACGTACTCTTTGATACGCGGGTTAGTTTGTTTTATGAACAAATACAGCGCATATAGAGGGAGTGCAAATATTTGCCAAGTTGGTTGGGTTTTTATTTTTGAGTCGAATAGAAAAAGGTTGACAGCACAGCTCGGGTGTTTGCGAAACATCTGTAATCGTGTCTATCTGTATGGAGTCTGTGTGACAGTAATATGAGCCAGTTGACTTAGGCCCTAGAAATTCCTTAACTGCCAGGGAAAGGTCCATTCCACGACTATCATTTCAACTTCTGTAAACCTTGCTCCGAGTCGTTTTTGGACAAGTAGTGAACATAACGATTGTTTCAATATTATGTTGTTCTTGTTCTTGTTGTTCTTTGACACGTTTTGGAGAAATCGCTTTTCTCTTTGATTACTGATCCAATTACTTTGAAATTTTCAGTGAGTAAAGATTATAGTTTTTCCTAGAGGCTATTACTTTTATTTTTTGCTATGACGTCTTCAAAATTATGTGGTGCTACCTGTCCATATATTTGAACATAGCTCTCTTGTTTAGTTTGTATCGAGAATCTTCTGGATATATCTGGTCGCCTCAACGTACTTAGACGTGGACGTTTTTGATAAATTTTGTTTCATATATTTTTTCATTGTTGTATTAATTACTGTTCGGCTTATTTAACCACGGGTGTCGCTACTCGAAATTAACCCGTATTGGTTTTTCCGTTCCGTTTATTTTACAAAGTGTATATTCTGTATGGTGTGAAAATAAACTTAACTTCTGATTCTCTGCTCTCTCGTGCGTAGGCGATTTGTGATTATAATAATATTTATAATTTAATGTTACGAAATAATCAAACCCATGTATTCATTTGTATAAAGCAGAACAACGTTTATAAGCGCGTTTTCTCATGTCGTCCAAATATGGAAATATATACGAAAGAGACGTTTCTCCATACTGACAAACAAAGCAGACGACGATTACGTCAACATCGCGCTTTTTTCGTACGGGATTTTTGAATGTCTTGTACTTCTCGCCATAACGCGCGTCGGGCGAGTTCTCGATCCGTAACGTTGTCGTGGGCGTTACTTTTTAGGCTTCGTGTGTAGATTTGGGCTTTGGGTCATTATCTGTCATACGTGAGGCATATTAAGTAGTTAAATTTACCCCAGAGTGAGTTTTAGATCATTTGTTCACCAGAATTCGGGATTAATCGCTGCCATGTCGGTTTCTCAAAAATGTAGAATGCATGCCAGATTTTTGTTTGTTTCGTTAGCTGAATAGTTACATTCCTCGACTGTAGATAGGTGCTATCATTTGTGCGAATAATGTGCATCGCGTAATTTAAAAAAAAAATACGGCATTTTATCGAAAATAATACACCTAATTTAACACAATCAGACAGTGTACATACGTGATACAGTGACAGGGAAATCTTAGGGGTACAGCAACCTGGCTACTTATTGTTCTGTTAGTATTATACATATAACAGTAGTCGGAATTCAAAAATATATATGAAAAAATCGAATTTGGTTCGCAATACACGTCATATTTACTATTATAGTCTACGGGCCACAATACCGATACCGGTATAGTTCTTTGAAACGTTTCGTTGCTTCGCCGTTTTCAAATCTTTTGTTTACACCGCGCTGTTAGCAATGGCGACCGCGGAATGTCTTGTGAACTTTTTTTTAAAACAATATTGATTAATTTTGTCTGCTCCAAGTGACATTATTGCCAAAGTTGTATTGATCTTCGAATTGTATGACTAAGTTAGTTAAACATCAGAATTGTTCGGCTACTTAGCGTTACCACGATTATATCTCACTGCTTGATTGGAAGTGAATTCCCAAAGGCGTCGCTGACAGGAATATCTTAATTAGATGTATACCGTAACTTAGTTTGGACTGCGATATTTTTTAGTAGGGGCTGGTTTATTATGGGCATGCCTGTTTTATTTTGTTGGCGTTAGTATTATAGTACTTTAGTATAACAGTATTATCAGCCTTCTGAATATCAGTGTACTGCTGTACTGGTACGGTACATTCATTCCATAACTCTGTCAATATCTGCATATGATAGTAAGACTGGCAGGCTGGGGAAATGTAAGAACAGCTGGCTGTATGTGGTCACTGTGCAGCAGTGTTCCCCTATTCAGCTATTGCAGTATTGTAGTATCAGCAATTAGTATATTTATTTGGGTACTGTAGCCACTGACAGACTGAACTATGAAACTTGAAATATTTCTAGCTCAATAACAAATGAAATGGCGGTGTGGCGCATCGTGCTAAGCTTTAGGAATACGCTTGCCACCGCATCTCTGATTACCTTGCGTGGGTTCGAATCCCATGCGGGGATGATTGTGTGCGAGAGGATTGCTGGCGCCGCCGTAGGGTGGTTCATGTAACCGCTGGTCGGTTACGGCTTCCTCCACCATCAAGTACATGCTCCCGAAAACAAAATAACTGGCTAATATATTCAATACCCGACCTGGACTGGTACGGTAACCGGGCGAGAGGCCGTGGTTCGCAATATTATTAAGTCGTCTTATCGACTTTCCTCTCCCCCGGGATAAATATGTAAATACTATCTTCTATATATCTAAATGGCAAGTACCGTAGCACATCACTGCATTACTGAAAAAGATATAAGAAAAAGAAAAATTTTATTGTCTGTATCAGTATTTAAACCATTTTATCTTCGATTGTAAAAAGAATTCACTTGAAAAACTACAATTTTCTAAATTGTAAAAGTTATCATTAAATTGCCTAACTTCAGTCCATATCTTGGCTAAAAATCACCGTATATATGACCAATTTCAATTATTATAGCTAGCGCTGTTATGTCAGTATGTGTAGCCTACATATATTCTCAACTTTTTTAATGTTGCTTCATTAGTTTTTTGCTGAAAAAATGGAAATTTTGCTGAAAAATGACTGTTTGCTACAGAGCAGTGAGAAAAATGACTGTAGGAAGTTAAAGCAAAGAAAGACAATGGTCAGATATCCAGAAAAATAGATCATTCTAATAGAATTCAATAAAAATGTTCCAATAGACCAGAAACTTGCAGGAAATGTTAACTTGGCACCACATGCAGACATGAATGTTTTAATGAGCATTTTTTGCGCCATTTGGACAATAAATGATATGTTGTCTTTGACTCTGTTTATCTTTTTAGTTGGTTATGTGTTTCATTTCCCCACTGCGGTTTTTCTTAGGGGAAAGTGAAGAAATAATTTAACATAACCCAAAATATTGGCAAGGTAAAAATGAGATGATACCAAGTACAGAAATAAAACATTCTCGGAAAGCTAATCAGGCGGACTTGATTTCAATTTTAACTACATTTTGGATTAGGCGAGTTTGTGCACGGCAGCAGGGTTTAGTTTCATGTCAACATACCTGACATAAAAATCACAAATACTGAAATAAATAAAATTTTAAAACATGCTTCAATCATGTTATGACTTTTATTTTATTAACTTTCAGTTCAAACAAAATGGAAAATTTTCCTTTTGGGCAAGTTTTAAATTCCATTTCAACCAAACATATCGCAGCATAAATAATAGCCTATAAATAGAACAAGCAAATGTGTAGTATTGCTGAATGCGTATGAGTCATATCATAATATTGCAATATAAAAGCACGTGGTTTCATTGAACATATGAATTGCATCATACAGGATATATTAAAGATGTTGTGATTGTTTTATCACTAATCAGCTGTTTAGGATAGGTTTTGATACATCATTTGGCGGAGGAAACCTGACAAGATGTTAATTTCGGAAATTCTCGCTATTCTTATGTTAGTAATGAGATTATCTAGGACAAAATTTACTTCAAATTCAAGCAAAGTAAAAACGATTAGATGGCAATTGCTGATGTTACTACTAATGTTAGGGTTGTGATGAGCAATTTGTGATTAAAATTTTATTCATATACATCTTGGGGAGAGGAAAATCGAGAAATTGCTATTGACAGTTTGTTAGGTAGGTCAGTACAGCGCACTATGCAAATTCCAAGAATTTCCCTCCATTTGGCTCAATAAAACAAACACTCTATATGTCTCACAAACGAGGGGCGTCCGGGACCACGTCAGATGCTTCATATCGCGCCATGCTTGTCTCAATAATAATCTAAATTAATCGCGGCCATCACATGACCAAACTTGCTGTTTTTTGCTAAAAACTCTCGAAAGCTACAGTACAATTTTTTTTCCTTTGGTAAATAGGATTGTCTGATCATCTGTAAAATGGGTTTCTCTGAAACGGGACAATGTCACCCGATTGGTATAGTGTGCCGTACTGTAGGTAGTAGTAGCTGGTTTTAGGTAAAATTGAAGAAATTCATGGCAGCATGTGGAGATGAAAGGCAATGAGATCTAAATTGATTGAGTTATTGCTATTAGGGTACTTCGGATTGGTTTTAAGATAGAATGTATTATCTCGGTCAAGAGGAAACGCTATAAGATGTTCTAGCTACTGAGACATCATTGCTTTGATAAGTTTATGTAATGATGCATGATTTTCATAGTCGTATCGGCGAGGAGGAAAACTGAAATATAAGCTCAATAGTGCTGTGGATCTGCAGGTTTATGTGTTTGGAAAATGCTGTTAAAAGTTGCGACTTCAACGCTAAAATTCCTATTTAATTGTAGTGTAGTATGAAATGAAGTTTTTGGTTTATTGTCACCTCAAAGTTGCGGGTCTCACCGTTGTAGTGACATAATTTTTGGATGACGCAGTCAGGTGGTTAGGATTGAAATATGCAAAATTTTGTTATGCTGCACCCACTAAAAGTACTCGAAACTACACTAGACTGAAAGTTGCTTTGGCTGTTTGTGTGCTATGATTGGACAAAATAACTATGTGAACTGCTAATGTAGACTCGGTAGTTAGTTACTGTAATTGAAGTTCGGTAGTCCCGTAAATTAATGTGTGTACCAGGTTAGGGCTAGGACAAAATTTTATTCTGATTTTTCTTATTTGAGTTTTATTACGAGTTTGGAACTGTCTGTGTTAGCCAAGTGAGTATAACCCCTGTTCATAGGAGTGGGAGTGGTGACTCATCTAAGGCCCATGGGCTGGGGCCACGGCCCATCGAATTGGGCCTCGGCCCATCAGGCTATGGGCCGCGGCCCATCAAGTTGTGTAAAGGGATTATTCACTTGGCTATCACAGACACTCCCCGAACTCGTAATAGAACTATAATGTGAAAAATCTGAACAAAATTTTGTCCTAACCCTAACCTGGTACACATACTGCAGGGGTATCCTTTTTGGTAGTTTGGTATTATGCTTTATTTTTATCTAAATGCTTATCGTAAGAAAAAAAATTTGGTAGCATCCCACGATTTTTTTTGGTTCGAATATTTACAATTTTGTAAAAAATTGAAAATTTTGGTAAGATAATTGAATTTTTCCTGATGGGGCCACGGCCCATGTGGCCCAATTAGATGGGCCGTGGCTCCGGCCCATGGGTCATAGAGGAGTCACCACCCCTGTAGGTTCATAGGTTTCAGTCCCTTAAAGTAGGCAAACAAAATTAGTTACCTCTCTATTGGTACACACATTTCTGGGGCGCCGAAGTTTCTACTGAGATGAAAATGTGACTTTCTAAAGAGTTGTTGAACTAAGGTCTTCAAGGTTTTAATATCAGTTGATTTTCAAACTCACTAAAACAAACATTTGCTCAGGGTGAAAGTTGTGTAAAGGGACTGAAACTTATGGGCGGGGGGGATTATTTACTTAGCTAACACAGCCAGTCCCTGACTCGTAAGAGAACTAAAATAATGAAAATCGGAATAAAATTATGGCCTAACCCTAACCTGGTACACATACTACGGGAGAACTAGTTTTCTTAGAGGGAACACCACTGAAAATATTATAAGGCATTAAGTTGTTATATTATTATATTATAAGTTATTGAATGATTAATTCTTATGCCCAATCTAATGTACCCCTCGAAAAAGCAAAACCCTATAAAGCCTATAACTTGACGAGTCTAATTTTTATTTCAACAGAGTTTATCAGCTTTTACGCTCAATTAAGTGCGACTTCTAAGACAGATTATTAGGAATGCAACTTGGATTTATTCTGTGTGGGAACTGTTTTGGATTTATTAATCTGTGTGGATTTATTCAAAGACAATAATGGGATTACTACTTAGGATAATTTCAACGGCTTTACTAATACAAGGTACGGTTCTAGTTAATGATTATTAAAATTTTAATACATTCTAAATCAGATAAATTTAGTCATAATCATAGTCAAGTTTATTTTTTCCATCCAGTAAAAAAAGTTAACATGCAAAATTAAGACGAATAAATAATATTGAATACACATTATACTGAGGAAGGGAAGCCGCGGGGAACCCAAGCTGGTCATCAAGCAGCGACACCCAATGTTCTAATATCTAGGACAGGGGTGGGCAACCTTTTCCGGCTCGCGTGCCAAAATCGACCAAATTCAATGACAAAATTCTTACGAGTGCCGACCCAAATTGTCGAGAGCTCACTCAGTTGTGACGTCATAATATATTTCTTTGAAGCCATATGTCATGAATGGACAAAAAGAATTTGAATAAATAACGGATTGTTAACAAACAAAAGTGATTAAACGGACGCAGAGTTTCAACAGATAATTCAGAGTCTTAAAACTTTTTATCTGAAAAAAATGTTTTTGTTTCTGAAAGCTCGCTCGCGTGCCGAATAAATGGGCTCGCGTGCCAAGTTCAGCACGCGTGCCAGGGGTTGGCCACCCCTATTCTAGGATATTCTTTAGTTTACGCTCATCTTGTGTATTTGCATTAAAGATTAAACACAGTGATACCTAGATCATGGGGTGCGGAAATTTAGGACCTTCCAGCACTTTTTTCGTGCGGCCGTGAATGCTGCAACACATTTTTCCCCTTCTGCTTTTACATTAATTTCAGCGCTTAAATTCAATTGTTCTTCCTATACTCGCGTCATCTTCTAATCTTTCAATGTTATTCAATAACGGGGGCCCATACCAAGGGGGCACACAGAGCTGTTGGAGAGGGGCCCCATGCTAGGCGCAACTGATTGTGCTATTTCATTTACACATAAATTCTCCCTGTTCTTCCTAGCTTTATTGCTTGATAAGGTTACTTCACAACACCCTGTTCAACATGAATTGTTTGAACATAATGGGATTTAGAATCAGACAATCAAAAGTAATACTATCAATACCATCACAGGGGGCCCATGGGTCCTAAAATCCCCTGGGATGGGGCTACAAGTCAATAAAGGGGTGGAACTACTGCCCTAAACCCTAATATAAATAGTTACCATATATATTTAAAATATCTAATCACATAAATTTATTATTATCAGTTGTTTAGAAGGCTTGCATCACTGAATTTGGCTGGGCTGATTCTTTCTATGTTTTCCATTCAGTCAGTATATTTGTATCCACTGGCATAAAGGTATAAGGAAACGGTCTATTTCGACATGGATGACTAAACATATTTTGGTATTCCCGAACTATGTAACCAAGATGGCGGACGACGAAACGTAGTATGTGTACCAGGTTAGGCTTACGCCATAATTTCAGTTACAAATACTACAGGAGCCACTTGGCTAGTCTCTGAACTCGTAATAGCACTAAAATAAGGAAAATTAGAATAAAATTATGGCCTAACCCCCTCCTGGTACACATACTACGTTTCGAGTCCGCCATCATGGTTCACATACTTCAGGAGTACCCATATTTGGGTGTTTGAATTGACTCAGAATTTCTTTGAATGGTGTAATTATATAAAATAATGCAAGCTGATATACCGTATTTTCTCGACTATACGCCTATCACACGGATAAGCCGACTCCCTAATAATAGCTTCAAAATAGTGAATTTATAAAAATTCGCATATACGCCGTTTCCACAAATCGTAACACGGCGCACGCATCTATTACAGTCAATGGTGTTCAATTCAAATTTAATATTCAAATATCGTGATTCGCTACCTTCTTGTATATGGCACACACATTCTAACAGCGAATATGGTTCTACCGAAAACGCCATGCTTTTCAGACTGACAAGAGACATGTTCACCTGGTCGGATAGCAAGACCTGTTTGCCAGTTGGGAGACAAATTTACGAACCCGAGTTGCCAAAGTACGACTGAGATTGCCATGACGACCTAATTAGTTGCAATTTCGATCCCTTTTCTGCGGAACATTCTAAAGAAACTCGCGGAACAGCAGTGTTCCGCTGAACACAGTTTGAGAAAACGTTAATCTAGGCCAGGGGTTCCCAAACTAGGGGTCGCAACCCCAAATTGGGTCGGAGTGATAAGTAGGTAGGGTCGCAAACAGTTCGTGGGGTCGCTGAGGTATGGTAGAGGATGGATGTACAAATCATCTAAGATTTGACAAACCATGTTAAATTTAGCAGTTTGTACCATGGCTTACTGTAAAACAGGCCCATAGGCATCGCTCTATGCTTAAGCTATAGAAAATGTACGTGCTTATTATGACATCACTGTTCGGTTTTAGCTTATTTTACTTCATACCACCACATGACCAAACTCAAAAGTCCAGGGAAAGAAGCTGTGAAGTTTCATGAAAAAAATATATATATTGACCTGGGGTCGCACTGGACACTTGAAAGTTGTCTTTGGGGTCGTCCTGAAAAAAGCTTGGGAACCCCAGTTCTAGACTAATGGTTCTCAAACTTTTCTAAGCCATCTTTTTAGAATTTGTCAAGTCTCGCGCCCCACCTCCAAAATAACTAGCTAACAATAAGCTACAAATAACAGATAGATAGTAAGGCGAAAGTTCGTTTTATTAGAAAAACACATGGAAATACGTGAATGGAATCACAATATCTAAACAGTAAGGAAATGTAGATATCCAATAAAAGGCGGCAAGATCAAATCTAACAAGTATTTTTATTTTTGATTAGCTTCACGCCCCCCAAAAATTGTCTACGCGAGCCCCACTGTATGAAAACCACTAATCTGGTCTAATTATTTTTGTATTTTTCTCTTGGTGAAAAATATTTATCAAATTGTATTTAGCTACTTTTGGAGTCAGAGTGAGTTTGGAAAATGGACAAACAGGAACTGCAATTAAAACGGAAGTACGTGGCCAATCAGTTTTATTGAAATGTAGTGCAACTGCTTCTGTGCAGAGTGGGGAACCAAGGTGAGCATTATTTACAATAGGATGGGAGTTACATAAATATCCAGGAGAGAGAAAAAACGATAAGACGACTATATCATATGGCGAACCACGGCCTCTTGTTCGGTTACCATTCCATGTCGGGTATGGGATTACTATTAGTTTTCGGGAGCATGAACTTGATGGTGGAGGAGTGGTTACGTGAACCACATTACGACGGCGAGGAGTCCAGCAAATCCTCTCGTACATGACATCCCTTATATTAAACAAATTTAAAATTGTTTTGTCGCGAGAGAAAAATCTATGCTTGTTACAGCTTATGAAATAGTTGTTCTAGTATTTGACTATTTCAGTTTCAGTTTCAGTTTGAAAAATAAAGTAGTCTAGCAAATTCAGTAATTGAATTTTGTCACTTTTTCTAATGCTGAGTAATCGTTGAATTCAAACCTCTAAAATCAAAAATTCGATACATTGAATATAATTTCTTCTCGCTGTTCTGTGCATTTCTGGAACTTAATGTAATCTTCTAGAAGAATAGTTAATTTCTATCATGCACGGAATTCCTTTTGAAATCATAAACTAAAAGCAGAACTTTGAATGTTTCAACTTTTATAACCGGTAAAAAAGCCTAATAGAAAACTAATTGTTGAGTTTGCTTAGGCTTTTCGACTGCGTTCAAATTTTCTCATTCCTTCGTAATAAAGTTTATATTGTTTACAAAATCTTTGGTACTCCCAAGTCCCAGAGTACGATTGTTTACCAGGTTGGGGTTAGGCCATTTTTTATTATTTATTCTGATT
The DNA here is from genome assembly GCF_964204865.1 of Styela clava. Lineage (NCBI taxonomy): Eukaryota > Metazoa > Chordata > Ascidiacea > Stolidobranchia > Styelidae > Styela > Styela clava. Next base: position 22,954,592 of record NC_135253.1, on the reverse strand, counting down.
TTCCTTTTTTTAGTTCTTTCACGAGAAGGGGACTGTCCGTGTTAGCCAAGTGAATATATCCCCTGCCTATGGGTTTCAGTCCCTTTACACAACTTGTTGTAAAGTAGGCGAACAAAATTAGTTACCTCCATACTGGTACACACACTTCTGGAGCCCCGAATCTGTAGTGTTTTTATTGATCGCATTTATCAACAGCACTAATAATTTCCACAATTTATATTTGGCTACACATTCTACAAAGGTTTTCACTTATGCTACCCATTTAACCCCTATTTATTGTTTGATTTTTCAGTCTCGAATGGTTGTATTCTACGGTTCCTAACTCCGCTGGAACGCATATATATTACCAAAATAAGATTGTTGATGGACTCGCAGACAGATTCACACTGGAGAACCCATATTCTATCGTCATTAAAGATCTTGTTTCGGCAGATACAGGTAATGTGTTTGAAAATCTTCTTCAATATTATACTAAGAATAAGCTTTCGTTTCTAAATAACATCTTCAGAATAAACAAGATACATGGTGTCCATGAAGTTTTGAAATTTTTTGAAATTGCTGAGGTAGTTTATTGATACCATGTATTGTTTTGGCCCTCACAGATGTATTGAGTGAAGTAAAAATACTTGAACAATTACTGATTAATAAACAACAAACTTGGTTAAGATGTATTGAGTACTGACTTCATAAAAAAATTGAAATTGTAAAGGGACTTTATGGACACCCTGTATAACTTGATCAATCGATGAATCTCTTTTCTCGATAATATAATCGCCCATATTCTATCATCATTAAAGATCTTGTTTCGAAAGAATATTTGATAAGGTAATTTTAAGATAAGTTTCAGATTCCAAATATTGTGATTTATATTTTAAATTTTTTTTTATTTTAATGCGTATATTCGCAGAAAAAGCCAGTGCAAAACCCTAAATGGCAATCCTGATTTGCATGGCCAAACACGTAATTTTAAACTTGATTTCCACAGGCTTCTACACATGCCGAGTGGTTATCCCAGGAGACAACCCGTCAGTCGGTTCAGGAATGTATAACTTTACTGTTTATGGTAAGTTCAATTTTTTCATATTTGATGTTTATTTGAGACTTATTTTGCTTTGAACAATGAATTGTACAAGAATCCACTGATGTATTAATGTCAAGAACTCTCGTAGTATGTGTACCAGGTTAGAGTTAGGCCATAATTTTATTTCAATTTTCCATATTTTAGTTCTTTTACGAGTTCGAGGACTGTCCATGTTAGCCAAGTGAATATACCCCCTGCCCATAGGGTTCAGTCTCTTCACACAACTTGATGTGAAGTAGGCAAACAAAATTAGTTACCCCCATTTTGGTACACATACTTCTGGAGCGCTAAGAAATTCTCAATGCTACTGATAGATCACTAGAATAGAATTCCTCTCTTAGTTAGGAAACATCTTCTTAATCTTACCAAATTATTAATCCATCCTTTTATTCACAGTTCCACCTCATCCTCAAATATCCTGCGGTTTCCCAAGCGATCTCAAGATCACAGTTGGACATCAGGCGTCGTTTCATTGCAGAGAACAGGTCGCACAAGGTCAGTAATTATATTTTATTGCAGGGGTGTGCGGCACGCCATCCTATGCCATATTATTCTCTATGTCTAACCAACGAGGAAGGATAATGTTTCATTTACAACACAAACGACATTAATGTGATGGATGATGATAAAATTTTAATTGCCTTTTCTGACAGCAATGGATATTCGTCCGCAACACTCAACCAGAAATATGCACTTGCTCTTCGATTGAAATCAATCATAAAATATTGATCAGACTCTTTTCATATCGTTGCGACCACAGTTTGGGAAACCCTGCGTTAGGATCTATAGAACTACAAGTTTTATGACTTCATCTGGGCAATATTTGTTTTTGTTACAGCTGTACCTGCCCCAGTCTACACCTGGTATAAGAACGGTATCCCTATGCCGCTTGCACCAGGGAATGACCCACGTTTTTCTAACTCTAGTTTCACCTACAGTTCAGAGACTGGAATTTTGACGTTTTCGGTAAGTTACTAATTAAGTCATTCAGAAGTCTTGTTTTACACTAATGCAAATGTACTATAGGCTATTATATGCAAGCTGTAATATTCCGGCAATCACTTCTCTATAATTTCAAGTGGATTTATCAGAATTATTTATATTTATAGTATTCTTTAAACTATATGGATTTCATGTAAATTGCATTTTCAATACAGAAAAGATAGATTTTCTAAATAAAAAGCAACTATCCATCTCCGTAATTTCTAAAAGATACACTTTTTTCAAGTTCTGTATGGGTAGCCATTAGCCAAACTTCATTTTACATGTCATTTGAAAGTTTGTTTTCTATTTTACAATGGGGATATCTAGAATGTAAAAAGGCATTTATGGCTTTGTGTTTTTCCAATGGTATCCATTGCCATGTTTTGTATGGTGATTTTTAGAGTGTTCATAGATTTAGGTTTTCAGTTTAGTTAAAAGCTCTGTTCAATATGAAAATACATTTTTAATATTGTTTCATAGCCTGACAAGACTTGTAATTCCCATAACTTATGTTGAGATAGTTTGTGCACTTTTTCGTGTTTCTCCTCTTCTGTATAATCAGCCACATTTCTTATTAACAGAATTCCTCGTACATATTTTTTAGTCTATCAAGTCTGGAATTGGTGGAACTTTGTTTTAAGACACCATTTTTTTGTGTGGAATTTTTCACTCTGAACAAGACAGCCACGCTTTTTTTAAACAAAATTCTTATCATATTTTTTTTAGTCTGTCAAAGCCGGTGATGCGGGAACTTACCAATGTGAAGCAAAAAATGCAGTTGGAAGTGAAAAATGCAATGCAGCTGAGATTACAACAAGTAAGTAAAATATTTAAATCTTTATTCTTAGGTACATTTGTCGAATATGTAAATTATATTCACATATTCTTGGAATGTTCTTGCATTTCCTACATGGGATACAAATGGTATCAATTGTCATAATTGTTGGGAAGTCTGATGAGCAGATTTTTTACAGATCACCAACTTGAGTGTTTTTGTATAAATTCAATGTTCACAAATGAAGCATAACACGTTTAACTTAATTAATGTCTAACTGTTAGGGACATCTTAATACAACCAAATACTCCAATCAGTTGAATAGAAAAAACACAAAGCATGTTTGAGACGAGATAGGAGAAATGGCATAATGCTTGACGAGGATTAGAGCGATTTGTCTTGAGCAAGGATTCACATGGATTAGCCATTTTTTATTCTTGCTAGTATTCTTGCATTTACGCATATGGATCCTCCAGCATTGAAGAAAGACAAATATGTACCGTAATCTCACACTACCCAAAGTGATAGTTATATTTGTAAGCTGGATCTAAAATAGAGAGTAAACAAGGTGGAAGGACTTGCAGTTTAATACACAATATCCCTAACCCTAGTACTCCTTCAGTAATCGATATTTCATATTTCGAAATACTTCAAAATGTATTTGGAATAGTGAATTTAATTTTTGCTATCCCTAATTCCTGCTAAACATGCTCATTTTTGAAACTTATTTTGAACATGTTTTATACATTGTTATCCATGCTGTGATTGATCAAACGTAGCAACGAATGCAAAATCAATATTGTCTGTGACCTCACCATGAACTTTTGATAATCGCTGAGAGAACAAAAAATGTTTTTTACTACTTAGGTGAATGTTGGATAGGGATGTCCAAATTGAATCGATTTGATTTAGTAAAGTCTTGTTTCTAAGAATATTTTCTGAAATTTTCATTTAAAAAATTATTAATAGAAGCATATAATGGTCGAAAATGAAAAAAACATAAAAATACTTCTTTCGATTTCTGAAACTGTTTTGTTTGGCAAATTTAACTTCAATTTGCAAAAATTCTGCAAATATCTCTTTCTGTAAATTATTGTTTAAAGTTTGATATCAATTATATTCTCACTCTTATTATGGCACAGTGAAACTGGGAGTTGAAATTTCAACATGAATGCGGCCTGCTGGGTATAGCCTTGACCTACAAACGTTTTTTTTTTTTGAATTTACAAAACTCTTTTCTGTTTTCATAAATAATTGCAATTAGTAGTTCTAATGTATATTTTCGGCATGGTAAAAAAATCATTAACAATCAGATTAACTAAATTTACGAATGTTCCTTCTGAGTAAACCAGGATTTTTTGACAAATATTAAAAATTGTTTTTTTTAATTACAGAGGAACAAGACATTGGTGCAATTGTTGGAATTGTCTTCGCCGTCATCTTCGCTCTTCTGCTCATTGGTGTCCTCGTGTGGTGGACATGGAAGAAAGGATACTGTGATGGTGAGTCTGATATGTTTTTGTTTATTTGAGGGGGATGAAGGGTTGATCTTCGAATTTATACAGTCGATTGAGTTTGATTTATAGCTTTTCCCAAAATTGATTGACCGCGGACCTAAATAAGAAGCTGAAAGATATGGGAGGAGGATACGATGCGAGAGCGATACCGATACATATAAATAAAATACCTGTATAATTGAATTGTTACGAATATACACATGCTAAAACTGTGATAAATACATAAAAATTGGTGATAACTAGAACGCAAAAAGAAAAAAAAAGATTAAGTGTTAAACTATTTTACTCAAGTTCGTTTGGCCATGTTAAATCGTTACGCGGGCCGTAATTGGCTCACAGGATGCAGTGTGTGAAACACCGATTTATAGTGTTGGTTGAAACATAATAGATTACAGTCAGACTAGTCTTTTAAATGATAAGTTGCTGAAAGCAAGATCAAGTACACTCACTCAGAAGCGGAGAAGACTCATTTCTGAGTAAATTTATAAAATTACAGGCAGTCAGAAGTGAAGCAACTCATTTCTGAGCTCAGTTACGGTCTTCCATTGAAGTTCCAAGGCTACTAAGGCTACCATATTATTTTCACTTTTTTCAACCCATTTCAAAATAAATAGAGCATAACTGTCAGTGTCAGCATTGAGTTCCTATAGTTTACAATAAATTGTTCTGGCTGGTCATGCTCTATTGATTCTTGTGAGAAATGTGGGAAAAAATTAAGACTAGACTAATTTGAAAAATCAGGGGAGCATGACAGCCAGAATTTACTTCCTATACTCAACATAAGTTTATTTTGACCCAACATGCTTCATCGAATTGTAGTTAGATTTGGGTTAAAAATGAAGTAACTCCAACATGTACCATTGTTGGCATTTCCTGATACCAAGCTAATCCCATTTCCTCATTGTAAAATTCTGATGTTCAAGTGGTAGTTTTATCGGGGCTCCCGAAGTATGCGAACCAAGATGGCGGACATCGGAATGTAATATGTGTACTAGGTTAGGGTTAGGCCATAATGTTAGGTATAAATACTAAGGGAGGCTCTTGGCTAGTCTTCGAACTGATAATAGGACTAAAATAGGGAAAATTGGAAAAAAATTATCGCCTAACCCTAACCTGTTACCCATGTTACGTTCCGATGTCCGCCATCTTGGTTCGCATACTTCGGGAGCACCTTTTTATCAATCATTACTCATTAGCCATAGAGAAAATATGTTGTGATGTTCTAATAACGCAAGAAAGCTCACATCTTGCTAAACTATCAACAACTCATTACTAACTAATATAAACTTATTACTAATCGGAAAACAAAATGTGAATAATGGCAAGTCTGTCAATAATTATAAAACAGCATTTGGTACAGAACATAAAACATTGTGCTCTGTGACTATTGCTTACCATTAAATGCTTGAACAGAAAAAATGTCTTTCAGTTTTTTTGACTTGATTTATTTTTATTTTTAGGTTGGTTTGATGAGAAAGATCACGATGAAGAAGAGTAAGTTGATGTTTTAATTTGTTTTATTTTTGTGTTTGCTCAGAACAAGGCTTTGACTCAGTAATTCTTATAAATACAGCGGTCTGTTTTTCTCTCAAATCTATGTTATTCCAGTGCATTTTTTAATTAATATTTCATATTGAGTTATTCTCCGCTATATATATGTTGTAATACAGCAATAAGTTGTCGCAGACAGGATATCTCGTTGAGTCTTTCGCAACCCATTCTATTGTTATTGTGTTATTTTTTTTTTATTTCATCACATCACAACGGTTTCTGCGCTGTTAAAACAAATTTCTATAATCTATATAGGCCTGGTCATTCAGTGAGTTGTCAAGAAAAAAATTTGTTTGGTAAGACATTGCTACATTTATGCTGTAATACAGCATAAATTTGTCTATGACAGGATATCTCGCCGAGTGTTCGCAACTGGTTTTATTTTATATCATGTTCTTTTGTTATGTTTACATCACTGATAATGGTTCTTGTGGGTTGAAACAAATATCTATAATTTATATAAACCTGTCCCATTCAGTGGGTCATACTTCTGAGTTTGCTTTAAAAAAAGTTGCTTGGTCATCTCATCAGTTAGACATTGCAAGATTGCATTGAGAATGTTAGGAATACGCTCACCACCGCACCTCTGGTTACCCTGCGTGGATTCGCGGGTTTGAATTTCATGTGGGAATAGGTATGTGCGAGAGGATTACTGGACTCCTTGCCGTCGTAGGGTGGTTTACGTAACCTGCTTCCTCCACCATCAAGTCCATGCTTCTGAAAACAAATTACTGCAGTCGATTTAGCCGTGTTATGGACTTTCGTCTCCCCTGGGATAAATATGTAAATGCTATTTTTTTATTTTATTAAGAGCTACACTTTGTTGTTAAGTTGTTTAGGCTGTCAAACTGTGTCATAATTAGACAGCTTTATTGTGGAACATTAGCATTCTATTGTACATTTTCCCACTCACTTGATCCACGTTTATATGCCTGAACGTGTTAAAGTTGTCAAGCTGTCACTGGCCTATAATTCATAAAGATATTAGGTAGTTTCACAGTGTGACATGATTTGCCTTCATTTATTGACAATAACTGTATGAAGACAAAGATCATAATATTTGTAGAGTCAAGGTACATGGATAAAATTCCAAAAATGCAAGGGTGAAAAGATTGGGTTTGTCTCGACTTGGCTATCTGTGCTTCATATACTTTACATCAAGGATTTAATTTGGAACAACTTGTTCAAATTTCTCTAAAAAAAGACCCAATGAAGACTATATTCAATGAAAATATTATTCTAGAATGTAATTAACCTTCTCCTATTTACCTTCACCGATTGGACACTCTATGGCCTTTTGCTATCATAGCTTAGTTTCTGTTATCTAAGTGTTTAAGTTCCCTCAAGTAGGGAGAAAGCACTTAATAAGTCATTGGTTGAAATACCAGCGCGCTGACGCTTTCACTTCTTAATATAAACATTGACCACTGAAGCCTGTAGTTAAGAACATTAAACAGTGGTTCTCAAACTTTCATGCTTGCAAAGACTCTAAACTTTTATGGGGGCTCCCGAAGTATGCGAACCAAGATGGCGGACATCGGAATGTAATATGTGTACTAGGTTATGGTTAGGCCATAATTTTAGGTATAAATACTACGGGAGGCTCTTGGCTAGTCTTGGAACTGATAATAGGACTAAAATATGGAAAATTGGAAAGAAATTATCGCCTAACCCTAACCTGTTACCCATGTTACGTTCCGATGTCCGCCATCTTGGTTCGCATACTTCGGGAGCACCCTTTTATGGCCCCATGCTCTTTTATAAAAATGCATTTGAACACGTTTTCACATTTCATGCACCATGTTTTATAATTGAAGTCAACAAACGAATGCTAACAAAATGGATTTTCAACCTGTGATGTGTCCCCTATGATGTCAAAATAGTTAAAATGTTATGCCCAGAGGTGGTGTTAATACCGGCATTGATATTCCTCTCTCAATTCTTGTGATCGTTATTATGATTGTAAAGTTATTATAAACAAATATTAATCTTGGTGGTACAAAAGTTTCGTTTTATTATAGTGGAAGTGCTGCCCTGTATGCCATTAAAGAACCTACTGCGTGCTAGATATGCCAGTACTGTTCAATTCAACACAAAAGAGATGTTTCTATTGAATTATATTTGTTAACAAATTATCACTATTCGTTGCTTAAAGTGAAGCTACAATTTGTTTTAAGTCTTAAGAAGTAAATATTGATATCATGATTTCAGTACAGATGAACATATTTAAAAATTTGAAATATGAATTTAGTTCTGTATTATTAAGAGGTAATTATTACATGTGTTCACGGCCTGCTGCACAAGATATTTAACAATTGATCGATCTCCATTGATGTTTCGTAATCTCTGCTTTTGGAAAAATATATTTCGAAATGTCAATCTTATGATTGATTAGAACAAAGTACTATATCATGCTGTTGCACGACTAATGGAGAACGTGAATATCTGAACTTAAATAAAATGCATTACTTTTTTTCTGCATATGAAGCAATATATCCTTATCCTAATCTATCGTGTGTATCGTATCCCCTAATTTTGCATAAGTTCTAATTTATCATAATATCTAATTTATAAGTTCTTATTATTAATAAGTTCTCATTTATCATACAATAAAATTTATTTAAACTTACTGTTGTTACTTGTCGATCTTAAGATCGGTAAGTATGTTGATAGGTATTGTCTGTCTGTCTGTCTGTTAGATGCACGCGATATTTCATGAAAGCGAAGTTGAATCTGCTCCAAATTTTGCATGTGCATTCACCATAGCTCGGACCAGAAGCCTATTGATTTTGGATGAATTATGTCGTATAATTAGCGAGTTATTAAATAATTAGTGATGGGACAAACGGTGTCACTATGGAGTAAGTGCGCTGTTTTTGGGATCCTCTAACTTTCGATCGAAAAGTCTTTGGTCTCCGACTGATATTCTCATTGTTTTATTACTATATAAATCGGGCGAAATTTTTAATTGTGTTAGTTTTAACTATAAAATCGGGAAAATCTTTGGACACCCTGTATTATAAATTCTCAACTTTAGTATTAGTTTGAAATGGTATTTCTAGAATTCAAGTTAATAATGGAAACCATGCATGTCCATGAGACCTCGAAAGTGAATGAAATTCCATGTTTTCTCCATAATCCAGCATATGAGGTCCAGACAGTTGCAGTAAGCCACGATTCTAGGATAATTTTTGAGTAACTTTGCTCGTATGAAGTATCAATTTGTTTTAGTAATTTAGCATGGTATGATTTGAAAATACAAATACCTTTTCAGAATCTTCACTAATTTTAAATGTATTGGAATATCCCATTTGACTTGATTATGGCTTTTTGGCTATTTTTGAAGTTTAGGAATGTTTTAGAATAGTTTCCTTTGAAAATTGCCATTTTGAGAAGTTATTGTCAATTCAGGCCGGCCAGCTGTAATTTTTCACAGAGATCAATTTTTGCTTTTTAGCGTGTGGCCTTGCTTTGAACAAGTTTTCTTGTATTAAATCGTATTCGAGTATTCCATTCACTTTAGAAAACTTGGCAGTTATTAACAAACAAAATAAATAGCTCTACTAATCATATATGGACGTTGTCTTTAATCTCGTACTTATAGCAATAAAATATTTAGATAAACTGCAATTTGAAAGATTTAGAAAGTGACATGGTGAAAATTAAAAGATTTGTTACTTCATAAACGACAATGACAACCTATTATTAAGTCATGAATTGATTTAGTGATCAATAACCTCAGGCTATAGTGAGGTCATAATGATCGTTGTCTTCTCAATGGCTACTGTAATTTTATGTTGAGATTTAACATTTTTCAAATTTTTTTATCAAAATTATTAATTCTTGAAAAATCATTTTAGAAAAATGTATTTGGTTTGGCTATCATTACAATTGAACCGAACACTGAAATAATGTAGTATGCCCACAAATTGGCCTTTTGTTTCCGATATGGGGTGTACCAGCTTTGTGATACTAGGTTTGAATAACAAGCCAATGCCCCTTTTCTTAATCGTTCAAGCATGACTATTTTCTATTCAAACTTCATAATATAATCTCCATTATCTTTTGTTGGGTAATAAGAGGTATGATAGAATTTCAGCGTTCCCAATGGAAACAAAACGTTACTTTTATATTGAAGGTTTTAATTCAGTTTCAATTTGCAATATTGTACCGACTCAAACATATTCTTTATGACATAAAAGTTGCTATAATTGTGTTTCTTAACCCAAAAATTTTGATTAACTTTCGGGATGGAACAAAGTTTTTCAATAGGAACATTCAATTCCTTAAGGTTGTACTATAGTAATGTAGGTCAGAAATTTTTGATTGCCTTATCATTAGCATGGTGTGGCCATATATAATCTATGTATCATTTATATGAGTTATATACCTACCATGTTTGGTAAATAGTGATATTATGGAACCACTATAACCTTGCACTGGTGGGAAAATTATGAACTTAACTTAGAAACTTTACTCCTTAAAATATAAAAATCATTGCCTTGTTTCTTTCCATACTTAGTTTTATAAAAGCAATTTTCTAAGCCATGTTTCTCAAACTTTTTTTGCCCCTGGTCAAAAAAAATTAGCCTGTGGTAAAATTAACAATTTTGCTGTAAACTTGACAATCGAAAAATGAGGCCGCCATTTAACGATATTGAATGGTTAACGAAAATGCCATGCTTTCTAGACTGGCACGATGCCTGTTCTCTTGTTAAGATAGGACAGATGCCTGTTTGCCAGTTGGGAGACAAATTTATGGACGGGGGTCGCCAAAGTACGGCTGAGTTCGCCATCGTGACCAATTTAGTCACAATTTTGATCCCTGTTCTGCGAAACTACTAGGTACTAATAAAGAAATAAATTACTGTTACTGTTTTTAATGCAGTTTTACTATATTCCTTCGAAGTGCGCTCAAATCGGTGGAAATAGTGTTTTTGTGAAATTCACCACTTTCACTTTATTGATTAAAAGGCGGAGTTTGTGAGTTGAGTTCAATTTGACAACAAAATCATTGACTCCAAACTCCAGCATCTGGCTGAAAAAAATTTGGCATGTGAAGAAATTTCCGAACTCAAAAATTTTAGCTTATTTTATACGCTAGTCTAGCGTTTCCCAACTGTGGACTACAGAGCAGGTGGAGGATGGCTGCAATGCTATACGCAAATCTGGTTTTATTTTTCACTTTACTCCCCGTTTTTTCGTAATTCATTGCTCGATTAGGTATTTCGCAGGGTATTTTCACTTTTTTGAGCATGAATTGTTTGAACATGATGGGATTTGGAATCCATCAATCAAAATACCACTATAAATACCATCGGTTGGAATGATAAACAGGTGACCATGAGGGATAAAAGCCTCTGGGAGCAGGCCATGAAACAAAAAAAGTTGAGGAAAAAAACACTGTCTAGTCCAGGGGTTCCCAAACCAGGGGTCGCGACCCCAAGTTGGGTCGGGATGATAAATAAGTAGGGTCGCAAACAGGTCATGGGGTCGGTGGGGTCGCGCTCTTACTCCATAGTGACACCTTGTGTACCTTCACTAATTAATTAATAACTCGCTAATTATACGACATAATTCGCCCAAAATCAATAGGTTTCTGGTTCGAGATAAGATGAATGCACATGCAAAATCTGGAGCAGATTCAATCTCGCTTTCGTGAGATATCGCATGCATCTAACAGACAAACAAACAGATACAGACTGACAAATACCTATCAACATACTTACCGATAGGTTTCAGGTTTCTCACTCTGATCAATAGACATCCAAAAATATTGCCCATGACTTTGACCAGCACAATAATGCGATGTATAAATTTTCTAACTTTCTTCCAATTTTGCAGCGCACCAGATGATGGCGCTAATGACATCATGCTCGACGGAGCGGGACCTCTCGTCACAAAAGAACCAAGCGAATGGAGCAACGGTACTTCTAATAAGGTGTGTCTCGAATAATTTTATTGTCTGAAAAAATCTTGGTGAAAATTCTCCTCGTATCATTGTTTCTATTAATTAATACATCAATTAAAATTAAAATCTAACGTTTGATAATTTAACAAAATGCCATTAAAATGAAAATTATATGCAACTCAGGAAAAGGTTCACTTGTGAGCAGGTATTTTTGTAAGGAGTATTTTCTGTTTCGGCATTCATTCCACCCTAGGTCAGGGTGTCCCAAACTTTTTATTTATCGGACAGATTACTTGTGTACCCCTTGCCCTTGTGATGATTGCTTTGATTGGGCAAAATAAAACATGTGACCTGTGAAGGTAGACCTGGTGTTTACTATAGTTGTAGGCTGTTAAAGCTTCTACTGGGGGGTATTGGGGTTGAAAGGATGTGACTGCTAAGGAGTTCAGGTCTTCAAATCATTATTAACATTGTTATTAAGTTATTTACAATGAATGTTCAAATTTTAGATACAAGTTTCTAATTTTATTTGAGGAAATTGAAATCTCATGTTATGCCAAAAAAGGAACTTCCGTAGTATGTGTACCTGGTTTGAGATGACCATAATTTTATTCATATTTTCCTTGTATTAGTTCTTTAAGAGTTCAGGGACTGTCTGTGTTAGCCAAGTGATTATACCCCCTGTCCATAGGTTTCAGTCCCTTTACACATCTTTATGTAAAGTAGGCGACCAAAATTAGTTACCTCCATATTGGTACACAAACTTCTGAAGCGCCCAAAAAAAACTTCATATACCTTCTGAGCAGTGAAGTATGGAAACTAAACACTATTTATTTTCTGCATTTTCAAATTCCAACTATTGTGTATACAGGTTGTCCATAAAGTCCTAAATTTTTTTTTAATTGCAAAGTGAATTTATTGATATCAAATACTGTTTTGGACCTCACAGATGTGTTAAATGGAGTAAAAACACTTAAACAATTACTGATTTAAAAACACCAATCCTGGTTGAGATATATTGAGAACTGACCTCATAAAAAATTAAAATTGTAAAGAGACTTTGTGGAGACCCTATATATTGAATTCCATGCGTTGCGTAATCCAATCCAATATCAAATTTGTATCATGAATATCCTTATACTTAGTGTAATGTACCTCATGAAAAAGTCGAAATGTACTTCGGGGGGTACATACCCCAGTTTGGGAACCCTGCCCTAGGGTGAATGGGTGGACTGGATTGCAGCATAAATTGTTTTTATCATAGTTAAAACGTTTATAAAATAAATTTCCATTAATAAACAACTCTTTTTTTTCTGCAAATTTTATCGTCAACAGCAAGAAGCCTCGATGATGATTTAAATCAGAAGAAACTTTTCACGACAAATTTTTAACCTTCAAATGTATTTCTACGACCTTGAGTCAGTTCTTGAACTCAAAATGTCACTTTGACCTCGAAAAGACTATTTCTGCAACGGATCATTTTGACCTTGCAAGGTCATTTGTCCAAAGATTCTTTTGACCTTGAATGGTCAGTCTTTTTGATCTTGAAAAGACACATTTTTCATGCATTGGTAACCTTGCAAGGTCATTTGTCCGAAGTCGTTTTGAATTCGAAAGAAACTCATTTTCATGCAATGTTCTTTTTGATCTTAAATAGTTATTTTGACCTTGAACGGTCATTTTGACTTTGCAAGGTCATTTTTTTGAAAATGGTTTATTAACCTTGGATTGTCATTTTGACCTTGAAAAGTCATTCGCCCTGGAAAGGGGACTTCTCCAAATGACTTTGAGAAAATTATTTTGATTATAAGGAAAGTTAGAAGGTCATTTTTGTGGGACATTTGACCTTGCATGGTCAGTTTGACCTTGAGAAACCAATCACTAATGACTACAATGAATTAAAATGTCCATTTTAAACATTTATTGACTGTATTTTATGCCACTAGGGCCCGTGTTATCAACATTATTTTCGTATTCTAACTATATTTTCTGAGCCTATTAATTGCTATTATTATGTCATAGATATGTTTATATTCAAATTATTTGATTTCTTGTGTCCAGAAATTTCTTGTTGTAAAACTGCAAAATTTGAACAATTAGATTAGATTATTACTTGAAACTGTATGGTTAAAAAAACTAAAACAGATTCAATTCAAGAGAAAGGGAGATATTTAGTTATAATGGGATTGAAATCTTGGAAAAGCATATCTTTGAGCTTCTGCCCTCACCGTTTACAATAAGTTATTCCTTGCAGGACAGAACTTCATCAGTATCACATCGGGGTGATCTGTTTATTTGTGAAATGTTGAGTTGAAATAAATTATTTAAGAATCTTTAATAGTCATTTTATTCACAATTTTTAGAGATCACCACCTATTATTTTCACTTTTCATATAAACCATACTCAACATGCTAATTTTTTTTTTGTAATTTTATCTTTTCTTTTTGTGATTAGAACGATATACTATGAATTGAAGTCAATAGTAATGTAGTGAAGTTGAGTGTATCTACCCCCCAAAAAAATCTATCAGTTGTTCATGTGCTTGGTATTAACTCTTTAATTCTTTATTTTTCGGAGAGTTCACCCCCCCCCCCCCCTTTAAATTGAAAGAAAGAACTCTATATTGTTACCTCTGTCAGGGAATAATAATCCGTGTCACCCTTACCTTTATAAATACTATTTGTCGCCACGCTATGGTACATTATTCACCCTTTTGTCTGTTTTATGTTGTTGTTCGCTATGCATTGTTTGAGCTTGTGAGCCTATCCAAAGAATGCCTCTAATTCTTCGGTATATAAGTTTATAGTTAATTCATAAAATAGATGCAATGTTAATTTCAATCTACCGTAAAATACGTCACAGCTAATTTTTTCACATCGAATTTTTCCGTAATGGTTTTTAAGTATCAATAGTAAGCATTGACATCTGAATGTAACAATTGTGATTCACCGTATATTTAGCAGAAGTGTATGAATGAAGTCGTAGCCTGAAAGGTTGAGGGAATATACAGGTGACTCAATAAAAAAAAACGGAACCCATGTCATTTGAAACATATTATAGAATCTAGAGAGATAATAACTTTTGTGCAAATCGTCCTAGATTTCTGCAACTTTTGGGTACAATCATACACAATATAGGTGTTGAATAAATTTTTCCCATTTTTGTAAAAGTAAGTAAAAAGTTTATAGGTTCTATTTTGGGGTAACGCTGTATATTTATGCTCGATTACATTTAGGCTATGTCAAATCTTTAAGTATAGTTTTAGATCTATTGGAAATGAGATATGTAACGAGTGATAAACATTTAAATATCTAAAATAAGTCTTCTTTGCATATATCTTTCTATCAATGACCTAATGAATTTATACAAAATTTTTCTCAAAAATAAATTTTTCTATGCTAAAATCATCCCATGAAGATAGTGACAATTCAAGAAACAATTTCAACCATAGAAAATGTAAATTCCCGGCAACACAAATTACCATAAAACACCTTGGACAAATATTTTAAAATGTGGTAACCCTAAATCCACCAAAAAATTGATACAACAAATATACTTTATTCATTTTAACATTCAATGAATAGAAATTTAAGTATTAGGTCTGAGTGATATTCAAACATCAAACCCAGACGTAACCATTGCTTTTAGAAAACGTCTGAATCATTTTATAGCCGTTCAATTTCCAAAATGTTCTTTATTCACGCTCGTTAAACATTAGCTCGAATATTTTTTGTTTGGTTTAGGGCGAGCCTCTTGTGTCAATACATGTATGTAATACCGTAGGGACTGAGTGGGCGATTTTCATGAGTTTTTAATGAGATAAAATGTTTCAAAATTCATTACATCAGGTTCCTTTTACAAATTAAGGCTTTTACACTATGAATTGTCTTTTTGCTGATTTTGTGAAATGAATCAACGAGACAGAAAACCAAGTTTATTTAGGAGTTGGAATTTTTTTTCAAATCTCAACCTTTTTCTTAAAAAAACACTTTAATAGTAAATGAATTAATGTTTTCTTAGAGCTTCTTACTTTATCTGATTTTCAAAATGAATGTAACAAAACAGTTGTTACGGTTCTATTCTTCACTCAGAAATATACCAAAATATTCAATTCATGGTATCTTTTGAATAATCAGTGTTTCTCAATTTTTGATCGATTTTTGACGGACATCTGCCTTTCATTTGGGAATTTTGTTCTTCTGAATACAAGTCATTTTACTTATCTCGTAATTTTCTTGGTGGAAACAGTTCACGATTAAATTCATGGGATCTTTAATGAATTGGTGCCATTTCATAAAAATTCTATTTTCGCCGGATATTGGAAGAGTTTAAATTAGACAGTTATTACTTGTCTGTATTGAAAATTGGATTTTATGAATATAAGGCCTAACACAATTTTTTAGAAATTTGAGTTTTCTCTCATCCAGCTGATGCTGTATCGTTATAATATCAAATCCAAGGTCAAATAGGGGTGAGAAGGTCATATGGGTTGGCATGCCAAAGTCATTTTTTGTTTCTGCATGTTTCTGTTCACAAGTTTTGTTTTGCAAGCATTTGGAAGGTTATTTTATATTTTGATCACAAAATTATGTCCTAAAACGTTTTTATTTTTGTTTTAAAAATATGCATGAATGGTTATTCATTACAAAGTAAAAGTATGGGGATCCTGTCCTGTATAAATTCAAAGAAATAACAGCATTTTTTTTTTGGTATACTCCAATGCGGTTTGCAGTAGAAGTTGTAAGACGTCGTCAAATCTAAGTCCCAGAAACTTTGATGTAAAGTTGGGTCACTTTCGATTCGACAGTCAAAAAGACTTAAAAGCTTTAATTCCTTGTACCACTGGGCTCAATTTTTACCATAAAATATTGGAATGAAACAATGTCATAAAAGATATAGGAGAGCATTAATTACCTTTTTGATTTGTAAGCTTTTGAATAAGTATTACAGCACATTGACTGGTTATTTTTACATTCAGCATGTTTTTTCATTTAAATATGATCAAATATTTTCATGCATGTTCTCTCACATTTTTTCAAATTCTCACAATTTATTTTTTTCTCTTTGAGTTAATGTGTTTTCATTTTTTGTTTTGCATGCCAACCCACTCACCGACCTATCAATATCACATGACTCCAACTGACCAATCAACATTCATGAAAAATTTGAACCGACCAATCAACATGCATGAAAATTTGAATGAACCAATCAGAACTCTGTACGCTCCTCTGGTCGCAATATGCCTGATGGGGCAGTTAGAGTTATGCTTTAATCCCGAAAATCGTAAGTTTGGTGGAAATTGGACAAAATGAAAAGAAAGATTTTGATATTTCATTTTTAATCGATATTTAAAAAAGCGATATGCACAATTTTAGGTCTCGTTGTGAAGAATTTCCATTCGGAATCATTTAAATTGTTTTAATCAAGTAATATGTGTATATTTTAAACACCCTTCATCATGAATTGTTCATTTCCAATCAAAGTTGAGTTTTCATTTGTGTTTGAAATATTTTGGGTGAATTTTTTTGTATGCAGAAAAAATAGTCAAATTGGCAGCATTTTGTGCATTTTAATCAGGTTAATATTATTCTGCGAATCAAACTACTACCCAGTCATTGAATCTCTTTTGGGCTTAACTGCATGTATAGTTGAAATTTAACCTGAAAATTAATTAACTGAAAAGAATTGCATGTGCTTTTGGCAAAGAAATAAACCGACAGCATCCTGTGCCTTTTTAACCAGGTTAATATTATCCTGCCAACCCAGTAAATAATCTGTCTTGGACATGAAACTGTATCGATAAAAAATTATAAATCAAGTCAATTCCTGTGATTGCAGTCAAGCTATGGATAGTCAACTAAATTCTATTTCTTAAAAATAACTTCAAAAAACCCTAAAACTATTTACATTATCTCCATGGTACCGGAGTTTTCCTACTTAAATTGGACATAAATTATCAGTGAGACTTTTTAATATGTTAAAATAAAATATTTCTGATTGGTCAATCCTCAATGATTCCCACTAATGGCAGAGTTTGAAATGCACTAAATAAAGTTTACATATCGATATTGTTTTACATGGTTTCCCAATTAGATGAAACAACACTAACTTAGTCACTGTTGGGTGGTGAGATAACTTTAGAATTGTCGAAGTATTTTTCAAATTCAGCAGTTAATTTTTCTCGATTCATTGGGTTGTTTATTTTCAAAGTGATCTGGTTTCTGTTGGATTTCATGTTTAGAATGTCGTTCTGAATAAATTTATTAGTCTTCTTATTGCTAGTTTGCCTTTTTTTTTATTACATTATGGGATAGTGTTTTTGGTCGTGCTATGAATTCCGTTGCATACAGCTTCATACCTATCTTGGCACAGACCATACCTTCGCATAACCTACACTTCATAGGAATCCTCGAAAAATTTGCCTGAAATTTGATAACTATCCTAACTCAGACCATATCATGAATCCCACATCATACGCTTACTCAAACCATTTGCCCAAAGTTTTTATCTATCCTAACGCAGAACATCAAGAATCACTCTTCATATGCTTACTCAGACCATTTGCCTAAATACCTATCCTAACCCAGAATAGACTATGAATTCACGCTTCTTATGAATCTATTTGTCTAACGCTTTTATCTAAAACTGAAGTATTCTAGTTTAAGATTTTACCAATGTATTCATCAAACTAGAACCCTTGTCTTAACTGTCCGTCTTGCGATTGCATTCTTATTTAGTTAATGCTCCAATTAGTGCATTTAAGCTAGGTCGTATCCCTGTTTTACCACTCTTTCATTTATAATCGTGACTGGGGCTAATGAAGCCATTTTATCAATTCTCCTTTTCCCAGTATATACATGAACTATCATTTCATTTTCGTTGCATTTTTCGTGTTGGTACATTTCAGCTGGGCCGAATGTTTTTTAATTTAACTTAGTCCCGAAATCTTGGGGCTCTTGCCTCTTGGGACTTGTATGATCAAGCCCTCTTATCGTTCCCTTTTCCCCAGTGTATACATGAATTCTCATTTCGTTTTCGTTTTATTGTTGCATTTTCCATGTTGGCACATAACAGCTTTTCAAATTTACTCAATCCCAAAATCTTGTGTTCGTATAATCAAGCCCTTTTATCAGCTTTCCTATCCCCAGTATAAAACTCACATTTCTGTATTTTTTTGTTGCATTTTTCATGTTTTTTTTTTATTCAATTTATTTCGCCTTGTAAGTCGTTCCATATCAATTCAACCTATTTGTATTTGATCCAAGTCCATGCATCTGAAATAGCTGGCAGGTCAGAATTACCAAATCCCATCTCACAATTTCAAAACTTAAAATAGTTGGCCAACCCTGCTCATACCCTATAATGCGGGTATGCAACCTGAGGCCTGTGGGCCAAATGCGGCCCTCGAGGAAAAATTTTGTGAACCGCAGAGAAGTACGAATTTTGAATGATGCGCTGCCCGTGAATTGTGTTTTCAATCCGATTCAATGGTACGTTCGAGTAGTTGCAAAGCCTATAACTGAGTCCAATTTATTATCTATGCCTATCCTATGACATTACAATGCCTTAAAGGCTAGCTTGCGCAAATACCGCGTGTCACAAGTATTACAGGTTGCACACCCCGGCCCTATGAGGTATGCTTGATTTGCTTCTCTCATCTATAGTTGTGAGACTGAAAATTAAATTCGGAGCTGGCTTTAATGGTTCGGGCTCAAATCTAAAATCGGTACAAAATTTTGGTTCTGAAATATTCTAGGCTAAAAATGATATAAACACTTCTATTCGATTGTAATACTTCAAATCTAGGATTCGCGTTTCAAGTTTTCAGATATTTTTTTCGTGCTTTCCGATTTTCGAACCGAATGTAAATTGACCTAATGCCCGATTCATCATTCAAGTTCAGTAATTTACATGTAGATCTATGAGTAATGTGGGCGGGATTATCTGTATGATTAAGCCGCTTTATAGGCTTTCCTCTCCCACAGGATAATATATAAAAATCCTATCCTATTCCGAGTTGATTTGAGACTGGACGACTGTTTTATTATTATTCTTATGTAGCTATTCTTGTTACGATGTTATTAAATAGTGATCTCCCTCATGATGTAACAATGAATTAATTTAAAATTTGGATTGTTATCTTCTTACAATGAAAACTACGTCATACGATGTATTACGTCACAGTGCACTTGCATGATATATATCTATGACGGTGACATTATTCGATCGTTTTTCCTTTTATATTCTGTCGAGTCTTTTATGGCGACGAAAAATTGTATCAAAAGTAGAAATAAAACATTTGTACAGAAATGCTCATGTCTGACATCTAGAGGTCTTTACGAGGTGTATTTCAAATGGTGTGAAGGGTGGCGCAAATTGTGCTAAGCGGTAGGAATTCGCTTTCCACTGCATCTGTTATTACCTGGGTTCGCAGGTTCCAATCCCGTGTATGATAACTATGAGCGAGAAGGTTGCCGGGCTCTTCATTTCCCTATGGTCGGTCACGGCTCCCTCTTCAAGTTTCTGAAAACGAAATAACTAATCCCATACCCGACATGGACGGGTAACCCGACGAGAATCCGTGGTTCACCATATTTTTAAGCCGTCTTCTCGGGTTTCCTCTCCTGGATCCTATTCTAAAGTGAAAGTCGACCAGGGCGACGATGTCAGGGAAATATATAATCGATTTGACTCCCAGTTGCGCAAAAAGTAACTCTGACCCTGGTTTTTGCCGTATACACTCGCCTATAGTCGCACTATTAGTTTTGTGTTAAAAAAGTTTAATTTAGAGTTGACTCGCACTGAAAATCTGGGGATTTTTGAAAGGCCCTTTCCCTAGCTTTTTTGCATAGATAACTGCCCGTTTTTTGTAGGGTTCAATATAATCAAAATGGGGCTCCCGAAGAATGCGAACCAAGATGGCGGACATCGGAATGTAATATGTGTACTAGGTTAGAGTTAGGCCATAACTTTAGGTATAAATACTACGGGAGGCTCTTGGCTAGTCTTCGAACTGATAATAGGACTAAAATAAGGAAAATTGGAAAAAAATTATCGCCTAACCCTAACCTGTTACCCATGTTACGTTCCGATGTCCGCCATCTTGGTTCGCATACTTCGGGAGCACCATCAAAATAATATGTTTATCGACACATGTGAGCGATAATAAGTGCATGTACGCAAGCGCAGACCATACGATTTTCATGAATAACCAACTCGCTACAAACCTGTATATCATTGCCAGTGCATTCAGAGCGATTTGCACCGGATTGGTCGGACCTATATTTTTTTAGAAAAATATAAGGAAAAAAGTTGCGACCTATAAGTGAGTATATACGGAAATGAGAATCACAGAAAAATATTGCCATATGAGAGACTTCTTTTTAACAATTGGTTCTCAAACATTTTTTTTTCGTTGCACGAAAAATTCTGCCCATTAACTTTTTCATGCGAGGGAGAAACTACAAGAAAAACAAAAAATTCTTTTCGCGAAGATAGGCACCTCCACTTCAATAACTAAAATAAAAGTTACCATTAAATAGCAAAAACAGCATTATCATTTATTTCTAGTTAGGCTTACCATACGTCCCGCTTTTTAGCGTTTTGTCCTGCCGTCCCGACAAGTCAGCCAAAAGTCCCGCTTTTGTGTTCAGCCATCCAGCATGATACATGAACCTGTTCTCTTTACTGTTGTTTCTGTGTAGCGCAGCGCTAGCCTACTTACTGAAGGTGAATGAATTTGTTTCCCGCTAACATTGTTAGAAAACGTATCGCGTGTAAAACCAATACTATTTGGTCTAAATTCGAATTATTTTTACCGGTATCGTTAACGTCAATTCCTTTATATTTTTCGAACTGAACCCGATATTTGGACAGGGAATATGCGCATGAACTCTCGATGACAATATGGTCAATGAAGACAGCCGGGATAGCTTTAAATGTAGGCCTATGTAGTAGATTCGTAAAATGCAAAGTTTCAAAATCACAGCTAAGGGATCGTTGTCTTTAGAGGCTTTGAAGTCACAAAAATATGGTAACCCTATTTCTAGTACACTCAATTTAACTAAGTTATCAACAAGTCTAGCAGTTATTATTAGTTTTGCGGAAAATGTGAAAAATGTTTTTGTGGCTCACTGGTTGAGAACCGGTGTTATAGACCTGGGGAGTGCAACCTGAGTTCAAGGGCCAGTTTTTAGTTTAGGTGATCTGGTACGCGCAGGCAATTCCAATCTTTTTCCGTCGCAAAACCTATTCCAGTACCTGAGTGCCACTGTCATATTAGCAAAATTAGCTAGCCAAGTCCTTTTGCGTAATTCACAAGGTGACCGTACATTTGAACCCACGTACATTTGTACCCGTATATCCGCGGGTTCAATCTATATGCGGGTGCTGAAACCCATGGGTTAGGGTTAGTATGGGTTCAAATATTCGTGAAAACAAAAAAAATTCCATAGGTGTAATGGTATGCAGGTGCAATCGTCGTGGGTTCAAATGTACGTGGGTTCAAATGTAATGGAACCAATTCACAATGTTATGAAAACGTTTGTCAATGTAACAATAAATTTCAATAACAGTTTTCTTCCGAAATTCATGCGTTTCAACTCGCCATATCTGCAAGGACTCCACCGTAAAATCAATAACAAAAAGAAACAGTTTTTTGTTTCTAAAGCTACTAGAAATGCTATCTTGGTGCTCCCGAAGTATGCGAACCAAGATGGCGGACATCGGAACGTAACATGGGTAACAGGCAATGTTCCCTCTAATTTTTCGTAGTATGTGTGCGCAGAAATTTTGGTGTGTGCGCACTTTTTTGGAAATGACTAATATTTGTGCAAAAACCAATGAAGAAATTTTGGCGTTCTAATGGGGTAATAAGTGGGCCAACAACAAACTTTTGCAACCTGCCAACCGAGCACATTGTTACATTACATCGAAATACGTCTGTGCGCAGTAAATCTATGTGTGTGCGCAGCCTCTGAAAGCTGTGTGCGCGCGCACACGCGCACACCTTAGAGGGAACACTGGTAACAGGTTAGGGTTAGGCGATAATTTTTTTTCCAATTTTCCTTATTTTAGTCCTATTATCAGTTCGAAAACTAGCCAAGAGCCTGCCGTAGTATTTATACCTAAAAATTATGGCCTAACCCTAACCTAGTACACATATTACATTCCGATGTCCGCCATCTTGGTTCGCACACTTCGGGAGCCCCGCTATCTTAAATGAAATTGCAGCCCGCGGTTTCACCCAGTTAATTGTGTCTGTCCCTCCTGCAATGAAGGTTGTACACCCCTGTTGTAGACTGTTAGAAACGCTTGGTAAAATTATTGTTTCTTGATTTTCTGAAGAAAATTTTAACTTTATAATCACAACACCGAAAGAATCAAATTCCGTGGGATTCAAATTTTCTGATCCGTCGAGTTTAAATATACGATTCCGCCAAACTCGAATCCTTCATCGTGCAGAGAATGTATTCAGAGTGGAAAATCTCAAATAAAGTTTATTTTTTCCAGTCGGCGAACCGCACTAAAATAAAATACAAAAGGTTCGATCCGGTCTGAATAAGTTTCAGTATTCACTACTAATAGAAGGCTAAGTTATGATGATCATATTTTTGGAAATAGTTCTCGTACCTGAAAACATATATAACCAGGTGTAAGATGATACTTGACAAAAAAGAAATAATCACATATTCGTTTCAACCGGGCTAATATTGAGGTCTGCATCGTCTGATGCATATATTAGCTGCAAGCAATACACCATCACAAGGCAATTCCAAGTTTCCACTTAAAAGTTGGAAAAAGGAGCGATTGGTACTGTGACCATCTGCGATTACAGCAAGGATCTTTACGCTTCAGCTCTCACATTCAATTAAAAGTTCCCAGAACACCCGACAAAGCTTGGAGACTGGGGAGTTATGGGTAGCATACCACACCGAAGGAATTACAAGATCTCGCTTCACGGTTCTAACGTGGAATACTGAAGAAACATGTAGAACATTAATACTGCGTTTCATGAAAAAGTCTATCGTAGTCGTAGTCGTATCGTAGCAAACATTTATAACCAGGTGTAAGATGATACTTGACACAAAAAATAATCACAAATTCGTTCCAACCGGGCTAATATTGAGGTCTGCATCGTCTGACCAACTCGAATCATTTCGTTAAACACTGAGGTGCCATTGGAATTTCGTGGTTTTATGTGGTGCATCCTTTCTTCGGTGCCCTAAGCACGTGCTTATTTTACTGGACGGGTGTCGTGGTTCATGAATGAATTTTATCGTCATTTCTCCTCCTGGGTGAATATAAAAAATATTATCGAACTTAATTTGTTTCGTCAACCAGAAAACATGAACACAACAAAATATAATTGAAAGCAAAATGTGCTCGGTACAGACTAGGTGGCAATTAGTATTGCAACCCCGGAAATCCCGACACCGCGATTTTCGCTTTTGTTTTCCATCCCGACCCCGGATACATTTTTTGATCGCTCGCGGGCTAAAATTAAGGGTTGCCAGTCATTGGCGGGCCGCACATATTTTTAGAATGTTGAAAACCGAACGGACGATACTTTTTATGATAAAAATTAAGCAGTGATACATCTCTCTAATAGTATATAAATTTATATCCTCAAAAAGTTTCATTTGAATATTTTCAGCGCCATTGAACCCTTGGCATCAACTATTCTCTGTTTTGTTGCCATTTGTCGAATTATAATTAAATTATAGGCTCCTTAAACGAGTGATTGTGAATTTTATACTTGTTACGTCATAATATAATTTAGTCTATACGTGTCTCACAATAAATTTTGAATATAATTCCGGGATTAAGTCATAAAAATATTGCTGACTTGGCGACAAACATCTTTCAAAGATTGTTCTGTACTGACGAATCCGATCAAGACACCAAAAAAGCTGAAGACTATCGATGCTCACATGATTTTGCGTAAGTATTAGGAGAAATAAACATGATTGCTTATAATATTTTGTGAGTGTTTTTTTTTAAATTTCATTAATCCCGGGATGATATGATGAAAATAACAACACTAGTGACAATGATACGATCGCGCGATCTGAGTCAGTTACCACCCAATATTTATTAATTTGAGAGAAAAAGCTTAATGAAAGTTATTCGAAACCCGTGGGGAATAATTATGTACAGCGAAGTTGTCAGTTCAGTATTTTATATCCCAGATACGCCAATGATTATGTACGAGAGAATTGCTTGATTCTTCGCAGTCGAATGGCATTAGTAACCACGGACAACTCATTCCTGATATTGAGTCTATATAATTTCCGATAAGTTCCAATCCCGATTGCCTGTTCGCCAAGGCTCGTCGGGTAACAAGCAGATGCGTACATTAAATCCGGGCTGATACTTTCCTACCTCTAAACGTTAGGCTATTCACCCACTTTCTCTGTTTATATTAGTAAGTAATTGATAATTGATAGTAATATTAACAAATAAATTTGGGGTAATAACATGGATTAACCTAACGTAAACGGATTCAAAGAAAACTAGTGGCCGGGCCATAACAAGGTGTGTACTCCGTATAGCAGTCATGTTTATTTCTCCTAATACTTACGCAAAATCATGGGAGCATCGATAGTCTTCAGCTTTTTTGGTGTCTTGATCGGATTCGTCAGTACAGAACAATCTTTGAAAGATGTTTGTCGCCATGTCAGCAGTGTATTGACGACTTAATCCCGGAATTATATTCAAAATGTATCCAGGGTCGGGATGGAAAACAAAAATCCCGGTGTCGGGATTGGGCAGTTGTTTTTCATTGCGCGCGGCGATGCCTTTGCTAATGTTAAAAATTGTGAGGGTATCGTAAAATGATAACATGCGTACAATACTCGGATATTTTGTACAAAGCAAGCTTCCGAAAAAAAAAACACCGCAGGCATCGCTCAAATTAAAAAAATTAGTTATAAACCAGTTAGGATTAAGTATGCAGATTGCGCTGAAAATTCAAATCATTCCTAATCCGAACCATGGCTCTAACTGAATAATTAATAATTTGTTATTTCAAAACGTGGCGGGGCTGTTTTTTTCTCAAATACCACATTTTTGCATTAGTGGCAGAGGCAGAGGCTTTGTATAAAATTCCCAATACTCAATTGAGCAGAATCCATCCAGTGCAGTTTTATTGATTCATCAAACGACACGTGTATGTCCGAATTTAATATTACGTAACTTTAGTGATTGTTTTAATAAACGCAACGTGATGAAAGGCAACAAAGGTTTTTCCAAAAGTGTCACAGCGTTCTTATACTTGCACCTCTACTGTTTTCGTTATTAAAATTTGGAGCAGGATGCGAGGCACAATTTTTCGCCATAGTCATTGTAGATGCTGGAAAAGAAATGCGGGCAGCAGTTTTGAATTTTTGATTTTTGGTATTGATTAATAGATTGAAATCCCGAGTATAATGTCTGCTGCATTATAGGAAAACTGTCTGCTGTTGCTGCGATGAAGCGTTTCGAGCTAGTCTGGAGAAATGTTGTGTGACTAGTTGCATAGGCGCGGCCAGGGGTGAGCTGAGGGGCCATGCCGCTAAATTTTTTTGGACATTCTGAAGTGTGCGCACCAAGATGGCGCACAAATTGAATTCACCCCTCTGTATCGTTTTCGCCCACCGGGGGGCGATATCGCCCACTTTGGAAATCACTGAACTAAACGAGATAGATGAAAACGCGGCTTGTAGGCTTTGTCAAAATTTTAAATTAATTTTTCTATATATATGCTATATACCAGGGGTCGGGAACCTTTTTGGTCAAGAGAGCCATAAAATATACATATCTTCAATTGCATTTCCGTGCGAGCCATATAACATTTCTTCACTTAATCAGGCCTGAAATGTTCACTCAAAAGTCAACACATACAATGTCAATATACATTTAATGTGATTTCTGATGCTGCATGTAGTCGCTGCGGGCCTTGAACGGTTGCTCCCATGCAGACCAATGTGGAAATCTACGATACTCATCACCCTTTTTCGTTTAGGCATCTCCGTAGTGTTTTTAAAACTCTTAGCGCTCTGTGATGTCACAATATATGTTCCAGAATCCCCTTGTTTGTCACAATGCCTGTCTGGTAATTATCTTACATAACATAGACATGTGCTGGACGCGCGTTCTCAAACGTATTGGGAATTTCCTGCCAAATTTGGCTATAAAAGAATTTGAAATCTCGTAACAATAGTAAGCTTAGTCTTGGGATATTAGATTTTTCTGAGAGCCATATGCCGTCACCAAAAGAGCCATATATGGCTCGCGAGCCATGGGTTCCCGACCCCTGCTATATACAGTCAAACTGAATTTACGAAATAAATGAAGTCTTCACGAATTGAAAAAAAACAGTGATGAGAACGATAAAATAATCTCCGACAGTGTCACATTGTGCAGTAATATTTGTAAGATCATATGTTCATTCCGTGTCCAATAAGTAACATCCTTGATCCTATCATCTTGATTCTTTTCTGAACGCAGTAACAGTCGCGGGTAGACGATAATGAGTTCCAATTAGGGATGGGGAATGGGAACGCTGTAGAACAAGGGTTCTCAACCTGGGGTTCGCGAACCCCCAGAGGTTCACGAGAAGATTTCCAGGGGTACTTGGATGACAGTCGCGTTTTTGTATGTTGCTGTTTTTCAATATCCTTTATTAATACCATGAGAAAATGCATGCCCATTGAAACTAGACGCCAATTGAAACGTAGATTTTTCCTGATCTTACATTGTTGTGATTGTGACGCAACAATGTGAAATTCAAAGCTTTACGTACAAACTGTGAACTCTCTAAAGACAGTGTGCTGCGAGCATTGGAGAAGTGATTATGATTAATATAACTTGGGAGAGATTTTAGGAATTCATTAGTTAGGCAGACGACAAGGGCAATATTATCAACAAGACGATTTAATTTAGTTACATAATCCGGACAATGAATTGTCGTTGCAGCAAATTGTCAGTCAATATATTGCAACTTTGTTTGGTGTCTGATTACCGGGGGTTCGCGTTGATTGTTTCGTGACTCGGGGGGTACTTGACAGAAAAAGGTTGAGAACCCCTGTTGTAGAATATGCATGTTAATGGCCCCATTCCACCGCGGAATTACTGCCAGTTGTTTTAATGTAGCCTTCGCATCTGATAACACAGTACAATGTACAGTTGCGTGCTAGTGAAAAGCAGGGATAATACTAAGTAAAAACGGATCTTTTCTACACTCCCCCCCCCCCCCCCCAATGAAAAAAAACCGCCATCGCTCAAGATAAAAAGAATTTGTAATTATCTAGTTAAGGTTGGACATGGAGATTGCGCTGGAAGTTTTCAAATTTTCAACCCTAACTGAATAATTAGTAATTATACTAATTTGTTATCTTAAAACGTGGCGGGGGCAAGACAGTGTGCATAATTTACGTATTATATCGTTGTGCAATATATGTGCTGAACCACTATGATTTACGTATTATATCTGCGTGTTATTCACAAACACCACGTTGTATTACCCTCAATATATATATACATATCATCCAAATTCAGGGTGCTTCTCACAGTAAACGGGTCGACCCGTAAAATTGCTGCCAGGTAAATAAACGTAACATTTTTCAGGGTAATCAGTAACAGCTTTTCACACCGCCTAATAATTGAGTATTAGTGATTTTCTTGCTGGACATACTTGCCAAACGTTTGCGATATCAGCCTTCCTCCCTTCATAAAAAAATGACAAATTAGAACGTTTGAACAACTGTGTGAAGCATGCTGGGTGGCGTATCTACTTAAAATGGCGCCCATGGCAAAGTCTAAAAATGCGCCCCCTTGATAGTTGTTTGACAATTTATAATGATTATTATTGAATTAGGATACTTCTATGTTATTATTTGAGTAAAAATACGAGTTTCAGTTATTCCCAATTCAGAATTATTTCATTAAAACGTTTTATTATTAATACTTTTCGCCCAGTTTTGCGCCCCTGTTCAAACGGCGCCCATGGCTGCCACACCCTAGACCTAGATACGCCACTGAGCTTGTTGGGTGACAATGGGAGCACACCACGAGAAATGAAGGTTTATTTCGCTAAGTGTTATAGGGGAGTGTCCCTATCTGCGTGTCCTTACTCCTGTATTATTATTCCCTCCATGGCGGAGTGAACCCCAACTGACTTCTACAGTAGTCAATAAGCACACAATATATATATTCTAGTGCCAAATGTTCAGATATTGTTAAGTTGCACGATCGAATTGAATCCAAACAGATATATTAAAATATACACTTGAATATTGATACCAGCTATACGGTTAGAATTCAAATCGGTAAGAAATACAAAAAATGAATAGCACTAAATTCTCAACACTCGAACAGAAGCCGGAAACACGTCACAGATTGGTCGACACAAAGAAGCATAAAGAGCTAAGAGCCTTGCTACGATTAATCACCTTCAAAGAAATTGCCAAAATGACCTATTTTCATTCAATTCAACATGCTATAAAGGGTGAAATAACTTTAAAATCCATAATTACATTCCACATTTGCTACAGTAGGTTATATAATATTTATTTCAGTTTGTGATTGTTAAGTCCTGGATCTGGAGTACGCTAAGCCCGCCCTGATATTTGGCCATAAACTGCACCGGCAAATCGTGCACCAACAATTGAGTACGTCTTGAAAGCGCACACTACATCAGTATTTCTCAGCCTATGGGTCGCGACTCAAAACTTGGTCGCCTGAAAATAATCTTGAATCGCTTGTTTTTTAAACAAAGACTTAAAAGTTGTCGATTTCATTTTCTAGTAGATTGTGTTAGTTTTTTATTTTGTATTGAAGTGTCGTCAATAGTAATTGTATATTTGGGAGGCATCACAGCGTAAAAACTTGGCAGCATCGACTTTGCTGATTATATGAATCCTCGCCACTATTTTAACTCGTTGATTGCAAGCAAACGCAGCGTTCTCGCTCTCGTATAAAAGGGTTTACCTGTGTTCGATTCTTGAATTTTAATTAATACAGCTATTGCAAGGTAGCCGCTGACAAGTAGACCAAATGGTCATTCCGCGGCCATCCTGTTCGTTCTGGGCAAGGGGCATGTATATTTTTTCAATTTTTTTTGTGCCCGTTTGCCTGGACGGCTAATAAAAAACGATTTGATTGATTGACTTTGAGGTAATTTTTAGGAGAATAAATGGTAAATAAAAATGATTGTTTTACGTTTGTCAATTAATTCATGCCGTTTGGTATGTGACCATATCCTTGGGTTCTTTTTTTTTAAATTTGGGTAATAAGAAAATACGTTAGAAAGCTGTACTGGTCATTCGGCAACGACGCCCTTTACCTAATGAAGTGGTTTCCCACCTTTTTTCAAGTAAAATAAATTTTGTAAAATCATGCGACCCAAGGACATGCCTAAATAATAAACGACATGTAGTACATAGGATAGGATTTACATATTTATCCCGGGGGAGAGGAAAACCGATAAGACGGCTTATCCATATGGCGAACCACGGCCTCTCGTCCGGTTACCATTCCAAGTCGGGTATGGGATTAGTTTTACTCTATTGTTTGTTTTTCGGAAGCATGGACTTGGTGGTGGAGGAAGCCGTAACCGACCAGCGGTTGCGTGAACCACCCAACGACGGCGAGGAGTCCAGCAATCCTCTCACACACAACCATCCCTGCATGGGATTCGAACCTGCGAACCCACGCAAAGTAATTAGAGGTGCGGTGCCGAGCGTATTCCTAACGCTCAGCCCGTTGAGCCACCCCGCCGCGCCTCTTATGCGCCGCGTCATTTATGGCCGCGAACCTAATATATATCTACCGTAATATGAAACAATCATTTTTATATAACATTTATTACCCCAGAAATTACTCCGAGGTGAGGTTGTAGCGCTTGTTGTCATTAGAAAGTTTTTAAAATGGTGGTGTGGCTTTACTTTGCAAAACGAATGCTGCTAAGCTTTTAGACTTCCCAAAATGACCCAAATATACAATTACTATTGAGCAACACTACAATACGAAATATAAAATAAGCAACCCAAGAAAATTTACAGGTGACCCATAGGTTGAGAAATACTGCTTTAATGAACCGTAGCAATAGTTGAGGTAATAGACTTTAGGGCCATATTTTAACCTGTTTTTATACCAGTGTCCTCACTCTAATTATTTTACAAATTGATCAAAAACGGACAAATGGCAATTCTGATATGACGGTCACAGCCGACATTACTGATATGCAATAACTGGCTAACCAATCCCCATCCGAAAAATACCGGATCTCTTAAAATAAATTAAACCCATTAATTCGATTACCAATCTAGTTGGTTTCATTTATTTTGGGACACCCTATATATGAAAATTCTGTAAAAATATAACCCCCCAGCATACAAAAAAAAACAAAGACTCACTGCTTGCTACTATATATTTCTTACGATAGCTTATCATAAATCATTGCACAGTTAAATTACATTCAACATTCACACATGATTTTGCGACATCTGACACACCAAAAAAACAAGGGAAAGCACCCCTCATATAATTAGGATGTATCATTTTTGGTAAGTATGCCCAAAGCAAGTTCACTTAATACAAATGCCTACTGCTTGAAGTGCTGGACCTAACTGTATTGTTATAGTGGGTTAAAGTTTTGGAATTCAGTTCTTACGGTCTTATTTGTAAATAAATTGTGCATGACAGGGGTGAGCAACATGAGGGCCAAATGCGGCCCACGAGGGAAAATTGTGCGGTCTGTAGAGAAGTGCCATTTTTGAATGGTAAGCGGCCTGTGAAAACGAGTTTTTAATTTAGTTTAATCTGGTAAGTACCAAGCAAGAATAATTCCAATTCTTTTGTGTTGCAAAGCCTATATCTGACTCCAATCTATGCCTATGACGTTACAATTACCAACAGTTAGCTTGTGCGAAGCGAACAACGCAGGCCATACGATCAATAACCAAAGTTGCTAATGTTAAATTAAGTTGCGGCCCGCGACTTCACACAGTTATTTGTATCTGGCCCTTCTGTATGAAAGGTTGCACATCCCCTGGTACGGTATAGGACATGCAGAATGGTGAAGCTTTCAGGAACAGTAGCTCCTTATAGATCGGTGACTGGCTTGCATTGTCCTGAGTGAAAGCGCGAAAACGAATCATAATAATAAAAAAAGTTGAGACCTCCTGAAGTATGCGCACCAAGATGGCGCACAACCTGAACTCAGGTTGTGTACAAGGTTGGGGTTCAGGTTGTGCGACATCTTGGTGCGCATAATTCAGGAGTACCAAAAGTTGAACAAAAAAGATTTCAGTCAGTCCTCTCAAAAACATAGTAGTTGGTAAGTAAAATGCAAAACACCAAAAAATCTAGATTTAAAGCAGGGCTTTCCAAACTGGGGGTCGCGACCCCGAAAGTGGACAAGCAACAAATTTTAGTGTTCGCAAATGGTACACCAATTTCACATAAAGTACTATATCTATTGTATTTTTTTAGACTTTCGACTCGAAACACAATTAATAAAACTAGTGCAAAACCAAGATCTCTTTCATCGTAAGACACGATAAGCGGCACGCTACTCCAAACAGGGGGTCACAGAACATTTAAATACATTGGAAAGGGTCGCAAGCCTGAAAGTTTGGAAAGCCTTGATCTATAGAACATCATTGTTGACAATTATCAAAAACATTCTTTAAAGTCAAATATCCTGACCATTGATGGCCAAATGGATCACAAAAACACATACGAGTCAATAGCAAAGTTGAGATAAACATTGATTAGTTAGTTTCGTATTGTTTACAGTTTTCAGATATTTAATGAAGGAGGCCTCTTATGAGATTTTAACTGCTTAAAATGATCATTTGTCAAATTAAACTATTCCAAGTTATATGACTAAAATATTGAATATATATAACTTTGGATTGATTTGAATATTCGATTTGTTCTGGACATCCCTGATTTTGTATATAGAGATTTATGCAAATAGGAAACTTTTATTCATTTTGAGCCATGTGGCTAGCATTGATATATCAAATGCTTGTTAATTTCAAGCTCTTCATTAAACAGTGACATAGTTGAACGATTGCTAATTCAGGCCCTGCAATAAGCAGTGATATAGTTGAACGGTTGCTAATTTAAGCCCTGCAATAAGCAGTGATATAGTTAAACGGTTGCTAATTTCAAGCCCTGCAATAAGCAGTGATATAGTTGAACGGTTGCTAATTTAAGCCCTGCAATAAGCAGTGATATAGTTAAACGGTTGCTAATTTCAAGCCCTGCGAAATACAGTGATATGGTCCAGTGATCACAAGCAATGTGTTAGGATGGCAGAAATATCAATTAGCATTAGAATAATATAAATTGTTTAGCAAGTAAAACATATACAAAAGGCTCGGGATGAATCGACAAGGTTTGCAGTGCTAGGGAGACGCGAGACACAGGGGTATAGACAAAGGAGCGGGGGGGGGGATGAGGGTCGGAACCCCCCTTTTGAAGAAAAAAAACATTCTAATGCATCACAGATAGCTCGAAACGATTTTCAGACCGCCAAGACACTTGAAAACTAACGTTTTCTTGTAGGACCCATTAGTTGTCACGGTCTAACTTGGCAAATAGGAATTTTAGAAGAACTCTTCGAGAACTCCTGGCCATGGCCCTGTTGAGTCACAATTTATCAAAGACTCAAAACAGACTCGAGCTATTTAAAGGAAAAAGGAAGTTTAGTATAGTTCAGACTGTCGACCTTGATTCATCAATGCAGGTGTGTGCAAACTGCGCCCCGCGAGATAAAATTGTGCGGTCCGCATAGAAGTGTCAATTTTGAATGGTGTGCCCACGAATCGAGTTTTTAGATTGGTTAATCTGGTACGTTCGAGCAATTCCAATCCTAACAGCCTTTTAAACTCACCACTTCTACCAGGACCCCCGGTATACAGTACGACCAATAGAAAAAATAAACAATTTTTTTGTGCTTGCAACTACCAGAAAAGTGCGGTCTGCAGTTTCATCTAGTTACTTGTGTCTGACCCTGCTGTAATAAAGGTTGCACACCCCTGGTTTAATGCCATGCGACTAGACTCTGGGATACAGTGGGGATACTGGACATTCATTTGTAAGTCCAACCCACCAGTTCGGGTTCATGACCCACAGAAATATTTTCGGAAACCTATTCAAAAATTGCTGGAGTAATTGCTTAGTCAATCCCAATCAGGTTTGTTGTTACTTATCGATTTTAATCGCTAAGAATGTTGATAGGTATTTGTCTGTCTTTCTGTTAGATGCACGCGATATCTCACGAAAGCAAGATTGAGTCTGCTCCTGATTTTGCATGTGCATTCATCATATCTCGGACCAGAAGCCTATTGATTTTGGATGAATTATGTCGAATAATTAGCGAGTTATTAATTAATTAGTGATGGGACACAAGGTGTCACTATGGAGTAAGAGCGCTGTTTTGTGGGATCCCCTAACTTTCGATCGATAAGTCTTCGGCCTCTGATCGATATTATCGTTTTTTAATCAGTAATTATTTATTCTTACTTCATTTGATACACCTGTGAGGGCCAAAACAATACATGGTATCGATAAATTCCCTTCGTGAATATAAAGCTTTATGGACACCCATGGCTCTATGCGGAATTTTGATTTCATCACTCAGTAGGGAACTCGTTCAAGTCATAATGTGAAACCTCAACTTCACATGGCGAGGGGTCCTCATCAAAATGGTTTTCGGAAATTTCAGACTTTGGTACAATATCTGGCGAATTTTCATTAAATTCACCGGTTTCAGTTTTTTCAACAATAATTTGAGATTTTTTACTCAATATCTCGTGATCTTGTTCATGTAAGGAGTTCACGATTTCATGCTGATTATCGGTGTTATCTTCTTGTTGCTCACTATCAATATCAGCAGGCTGACTGATTTCAGCAGCAGGCTCAGGCTTGCCGAAATCAGCCGCAGGCTTGTCGAAATCAGCAGGCCCAGTTTTGCCGATTTCAGCAATTGAGGTGGTATTAGCTGCAAAGTTAGACTGACTGATCTCAGTACCAGGCTCAGGCTTGCTGATTTCAGCATCAGGCTGACTGCCTTCATCAAGTCGAAGTGAGGCAATGTCAGCAGCAAGATTAGGCTTACTGACTTCCTCATCAAGCTTAGCATCACCAGTTCCAGTGAATTGTACATCAGGCTGGACTGTTTCAGCATCAGGCTTAGGCTCAACAATTTTATCAGCAGCAGTAGCTTTGGAGTTATACTGCTCAGTTATGAACGAATGTTCAAAGTGCACCATTCCAGAATCAGGAGTCAAAAGTTCACTTCCTTTATCAGCAAAAGTCTTATCTACCATAGGAGATAAATCATCGCTGATAATGGAATTATCTTCAGTACCCAGACCACTGGATATATCATTATTGTCACTGGCCAAGCTTTCAGACATTTCTTGGGGTACGTCAGACGTTTTTGAATTTACAACAAGGTCATTTTGCTCTGGCTTATGTACAAAATTTGTGTTTTTATCTGGGGAATCCCCTTCTTGGGGAGGAGTTACGGCACCTGGTTCATACAAGGACTGGTTCTCAATGTCCAGTTTGAGGTTACTTGGTAATATATTGCTATTATTTAGCTCTTTGGTGGTCAGTGGGGTTGTTTTGGTAGCACCGTTTATGATTTGAGCACCAGTTGGATTGGTTACAATGCCAGATACCAGAATTTGATTGGTACCCAGGGCAATTTCTGCACCAGTTGGCTTTTTTTCTGCACCAGTTGTGCTTTCTAGTTGGCTTGTTTCGATACCATATACCAAATTTTGATTGGTACCTGAGACCATTTCTGCACCATGGTTAAAAGGAACTTTATCACAGATTTCTACATTAAATTCACTTTGATTGGTATCTGAATTGGTTTGGGTTGGTAAACTGGTATCAGTGGTTGGTATAGGATTGGTTGCGCTTGTCATTACTGAGTTAGTAAAGTTTTCAGCAAAACTATCCAATGTTTTTTCATTTTCAGCAGTTCTGATATCCTGAGACTGGCTTGGTTCAGCAGCAGTAGTGTCAGGCTTGCTGAAATCAGTCAGATTATTTGCTTCTGGGGCTGCAGCCTCAGGTTCACCGCTCGATGCAGAATCAGTTTCCAAATTAACTGATTCAGCAGCCTGAGCCTCAGAATCAGCAGCAGGCTCATGTTGTCCAGCTAATGTCAGTTTAGCCCCGCTGAAAGCATCATCAACAAGTTTTGTCACGGCAGTAGTGATAAATTTTCGGGGTGTTGGGGGAGTCCCCTCCTCTTGCTGTTCAGGTACAGGCTTGAGCTTTGCTGCAGCAGCACGCTTAGCCATTTCGCAGTTGCTAAGCATGACTGGTGAGACCTATACAAAATTTAAAAACATTAGTTACAAGGAATAACCAGCAAATGCGATGAGCTACAAGCCTACAACTATAAGATTTTCTTGTAAATAGACTAGTTCAGATAATTTCAGGTAAGCATTAGAAAAACATTCGTTGTCCTACCATTGATTACCATGTATCAGTTTGCAAGCTTGAATTGTAATCGTACAAAGACCTATGAAAACATGCATTGCCATACCCCCAATATGATAATTAGTTCCCTTCAAGTACTTTCCTCACCATCTTAACGAGTTTTGGGAAGAACTGGGAAGAAATTATGCATTTAATATTTGTGCTTTTTCTCAAAGGAGAAATGAAGGGCTTAATTATGGGCAAAGGTAAAGCTACCCCAGGTACCCACCTGAATCCCACAAATAAATGAAATAATGAATGGCGGGCTGACTACTTGATAGGACAGTCCGTTCACAATAAATGTAATCACATAATTTACCTGGTGGTATGACACGCTGTTTGCCGGCAAAAATTCTGGTGAATTCTCAGGAGAGTCATCTGCTGTTGTGTTGCCTGATTTGGATGTTGTGACAGTTTGCTTTGAAGATTGTTCAGCACCTGCATGCATTTTCAAGATAAAAAATTGAGCACAAAATTTGCAAAAATCGCAAGATCAAACCCCAGAATGGTCATGAAGGTGATGGCATCAATAATTGTTAATATGTGCTAACTAGATAGTATAGCTAAAAACATGATAACTGCCTTCGCTATGAGGTATTCATTGCCATCTTCTTATTCTAAATATGTTGGAAGAGGAAACCGAATCCGGTCATCAATCCCTAGGTATGGTGTCATCAATAATTGTTAATATGTGCTAACTAGATAGTATAGCTAGAAACATGAAAATAACGTCTTCGCTATGAGGTATTCATTGCCATCTTCTTATTCTAAATATGTTGGAAGAGGAAACCAAATCCGGTTTTCAATCCCTAGGTGTGGTGTCATCAAAGTCTGTTGAGCACTTGCCCATTGTAATAGTACTTCATTTTTTATCAGCAAACGTTGACACAAATGGCACCAATAACGAAGTAAAAATTGGAAAAAAAAAATACAACTTTTGGATTCACAAATCCTAGCTCATCCCGTCAGAAATGCGATAAATTGTGCATGTAATACCGAGTCAGAATTAAGAGTGAAAACCTCATGAACAATATTAAGTAATATTACCTTCTTGACCTTTGACCCTCATGATGGGGCTTTGATTATTGCTGTTATTTGCGCTCGTCTCAGTAGAACTAGTGGCTGAAGAGGCTGAGATCGTGGATGAAGGGGTGTCAGAGGTAGATGTCGATGCATTCGTCATGTCCATGTATCTAGAAATGGGTTGGTAATGTTAAAAACTCAGTGGTGGAGGTACAATTGCGAGCATGTTCCTGACCTTTCTTGTATCTAGTCTAGGAGGCGAGAAAAGCAGAAAAGGTGGCTCGATAATTTTTAAAATCATGACGCAAATGGAAATACTTAACCAGTTATTTAAGGAAGCTTGGCAATTATGTCAGCCACGTTGCGCTGGAAATCCATCACAACTACACGAGTTAACCCACTGAGCCTGACATGGGCATACTACGAGAGCCAAAATCGGCGGCCCGTTGGGTAATTCAATTTGGGCCACCAATCAAACGAAAACCATATTTTAATGTTTTAGCTAAAAAATAACTCGAGGAATTTGTTGAGATTGTGATTCAATTCAGTTTCGGCTTATTGTATTCCGCTTTTGCTCTCCTAACATGTGAATGTTGTTCATAAAATGTAACTTTTTACGTCACACTTTCACAGCCCATCCCTGCACTAAGCTCTCACCTCAGTTCTGTTTCACCTTTTCTCATTTGTTCCTGCAGCATCTGGGCGGCCTGTGCTTTCTCTAATGCAGCCTGCTTGTTCCTCATTGCGTATGTTACAATGTCATTCATCAAACTTTCCTGCTTGGCAGCAAGTTCTTTCAGCTGAATAGGAAAAAGCTCAAATTCATAGACGCAAAGCTATGACTATCGCAATGTAATTTAAATGTTAAATGAATACACAAAAGTAATAAATGAAATTGGTAAAATTAAATTTCAAACTTAAATTTTTACGTATGAAAACCTTTCCACATTACATTGAGAAAAACTGCACTTATCACATTTTTCTCAGAAATGAGTGCAGAATCACATAACACATCTTACTTGTTTGACCATTACAGAAACTTTCACTTGGACAAATACACACCACAATCAATTTTGACATTATGTTTCTGATAAAATTTACACACATTTACAGCACAAAACCATAAAAAACGCATACAGCATCTTTCTTGTTTGCCCATGAAATCGTAACATCATGTCACTTTCAACTTTGACACTTTTTTTTTATGCACAAAACGTCACATATCCATCAAAGCACATAACTGAAAAATCACATACCGCATCTTTCTTGTTAGGTTTATCAATATCCAATCGCAGCAGAGAATGGTTGATTTTGAACGCAAGTGAAAGAGCCATCAGACCAGCGACTTTTATGTCGTTGTTTCGAAGATCAAGTCGAATTATCCTTGGAGATTCTGCAAGGTATTCTGCTATTGCTACTGCACCTGGGATAAGAAAGTTGAGAACAAATTAGGGATAGTAATAAGGTTGTGTAGGTAAAGAGATGGGCGCTCCAGAAGTGTGTGTACTAATATGGAAGTATTTAATTTTGTTCCCATACTTTACATCAAGTTGTGTAAAAGGACTGAAGCCTATCAGCAGGGTATATTCACTTGGTTAACACAGACAATCCCCGAACTTGTAATAGAACTCAAATAAAAGAAATCGGAATAAAATTATGTCCAACCCTAACCTAGTACACACACTACGGGAGTACCAAGGGATGTATGTGTCTGAATGGCTTGGGATTCTAGGATCTTATTTGACAGTTTGCTTCGATTTTAAATTTTCTAAAGTTGGGCACTTCTATTGCACACTCTCATCAATATCGTATTCAAGAATAAGTCTTGTTTACAAGAGATAATCCAATACTTTCAGTAGCTCTTAGAATTTAAGTAGTCGAATGTGACTTCGCTCCAAGATCAGTCTCCATTGCTCGTGGTCTCGCATGTATCAAACAAATTATCTTGAAAATATATATCACAGCACCAATAGTGGGGCAGCGTGTGTTTTGAAACAGCCATGTTGGTGCTGACTTGAGGACGTCAGCTGAAATGGCCCATGCCTATTTAGAAAATGGCCCCCCACTGTCAGCTGGAACCCAAAGAACTAAGCCCAATAAGGGCTGCCTAGTGCCCAGTAGTCCCATTCCACTAAATGCGTTAGATATCATACCTTCATCTGTTAATTTTGTTCCTACAAGTCCAAGCCTCAGTAATGAGTGGTTTTGTAATAATCCTTCTTTGAGACGGAGAATTCCATCGTCACCAAGAACATTTTGTCCAAGATTTAGTGTTGATAGACTGACAGTGTAGCGCTGGAAAAGTTTCAAATGGTTTAGGTTAATTTACATGTTGTAAACCCAAAATGGCCCAATAACCGAGATCATCAATTAACCAAATTTTCATCACCCAAATTAAAGATGAGTTTGAGATGTTGGTCGTTCATTCAATCTCACAACCCTAACCCAACCCAACTTTTTCAACTAGGGGAGGGAATAATTTTTCCATCCTTGGAGAGAACTTTTGCTTTGTATTTGCTGCAGTATTACTAATATTCTTTAGTACTTTATTATCACCATAACACTTATTTATGTACACATTATGAACTGTACAAATGAAGGAGTGTGAGTTATGCATAACAGTATAGCGCTGGAAAAAAGTTCAAGTAAAAAGGCTCAATGAATATAAAATAGCTCATACGAAAGTAGTTTTATAAACCTAAATTGTATTTTTTAAGAAATTTTAATTTCTATTTATCAGCAGTTGTTATCTCAAAATGGCATAATAAACAAGGTGGTATAGCTGAGTCGCTGACATGGGCAAATTAGGGCTTGCGAGTCAAATCCGTCCCATTGGGTAATTCAACCTGGCCTGCCTGATGGTGCCACAACCAAAATAAAACCAAATTTCAATGTTTTAGCTAAAAATCAGATCAGGGAATTTGTTGAGATTGCAATTAAATTTAGTTTTGACACAAGGCCTATTGTTTTCCTCTTTTGCTTTTGTAACACCGTAAATATTGTTAATGTAACCCAAAAGGTTCCATTACATTTGAACCCACGTACATTTGAACCCATGACAATTGCACCTGTATGCTATTGCATCTATGGAATTTTTTTTGTTTCACGGATAGTTGAACCCATACTAACCCTAACCCATGGGTTTTAGCACCCGCATATAGATTGAACCCGTGGATATACGCATGGGTTCAAATGTACGTGGGTTCAAATGTACGGTCACCAACCCAAAATATTGTTAATGTAATATAAAATGTAACTTTTGTACATTGTAATCGTAATTGTAAAAGTTTTGTCAATTTCAAAGACTCGCCCAAAATTATTTTTATAGTCTCAAGCCAAGGTTAGTGGATGCACAGTATGAGAGGCCATTATGATATTCAATTTCAAGTCATACAATATCTTTTAAATAAGTTGAGCCAACGACAGAAGAAAAACTGTTTCTTTCTCAATACAATATTAATCAATGTGGTAAATATTATTTCATGAGAATTTCAAAGACTAACTCAAAATTATTCTCAAGTTTCAAGTTAAGTTTGAAATCATTTTCACTATTAACCAAGTTTGAGTTTACGTCATTTCATTGAAATAACCACTGGAAAAGACGGCCTGACCAGAAACCCTTGAAAAAACAGGAAATAAAATTACTCACCAAAGCCAATGCTAGTTTCGACATTCCTTCTTGTGAGATCTGGTTATTCCAAAGAACCATCGTCTGCAGGCCTCCACTAGCCCCGTTCAATCCAGCAGATCCTGTTTGTGCCATCAATCCTGCACAGAGGTGACCAAGTCCCATGTCCTGTTATAAA
Source organism: Styela clava (assembly GCF_964204865.1). Lineage (NCBI taxonomy): Eukaryota > Metazoa > Chordata > Ascidiacea > Stolidobranchia > Styelidae > Styela > Styela clava. Next base: position 22,913,448 of record NC_135253.1, on the reverse strand, counting down.
GAAACAGTTTACAGAGTGATTTTCAGCATCCTAGTTAGTTGTTATAGTTGCTACAATAAAGACTTCAATGCTTTCTAAAATATAGCATTTCCTATATATTGAGAGATTTTATGGAATACAAAAAAAACATTTGTCATCCAGTGCTCCAGGAGTATGTGTACCAATATAGAGATAACTAATTTTGTTCACCTATTTACATCAAGTTGTATAAAAGGACTGAAACTTATGTACAGGGGGTATATTCACTTAGCTAACACAGACATTTCCTGCATCGTAATAAAACTAAAATAAGAAAAATTGGAATAAAATTATGGCCCAACCCTAACCTGGTACAATACTTCGGCAGTACCTTTTTAAAAAGACAAAAAAACATTCATCATCCTAGCTTTTTTCAGCTTTCAACAAACACATTTCTAAACTTGGTAAATATATACTGGGTTATAAACTTTCTTTGTAAATACCTATCTTTAAAGGTTAAGATATACGAAATAAACTCATAAATTAATATCAGAAATTAAATTGTAAAAAAAATTATAGGCTGAAACGAATATATTTCATTATTCGCTACAGTGTGCTACAAATGTATAAATGTGAAGAAATATTATGATATGTGGGCCGGAGCATGGCCAGGATTTTTCAAATGTGGAGGGGGGAGGAGGGGGGGGGGCTGAAACTACGAGCTACGAAAAATTGCTATGTATGATAAAGAATAATGCTTTTTTTACATTTCGAAAAGGGGGAGGAAGAGTCCAGCTCCCATGCCACCCCGGCAAGGAATGCAACACACCTGTATGGGATTATTCCTCATGTCCAGCAGCTGCAGAATCCTGTTAAACTTCAATAAGTTGGCGAGTTGCAATGCGTCAAGAGGTGTCAGCCTGTTGTCTGCTAGGAATAGTTCTCGCAATGTTGTATTCATCCTGAGTGCAGCCACTAAAAAAGGGTAACAGTACGTACAAATTTAGTAATGTTTCAAAAAATATGATTCTAAGCAATTGAGCAATGCACTTCTTAATTCGACTACTGCATTTACAAACACAAACTCCTTGAACATACATTGAGTAAAAAATATATTATCTGAAATATTATCCACAATCCGGCTCGCTAAGCATTTTAATGTAGGCCATTGTTAGATTTTTCATCCTCAAGCATGAAATCCGACACCGACAGTTTATGTTTAAAAGGGCGCTCACATGGGTTAAAGTACATGATGTTTTAACAGATATCAGACATTTCCCTTTAAATATTACATTAACTCATCACTGTAATAAAAACATAGTAAACATTGGCATTTACTCAAACCAAATCTCTCACTGTTTTGCCTGGTTCCTATATTATTGCAAAGCTGAGCGACTGCCCACTGACAAAAAATGTTGCACACCCCTGCTTTAACTAGTAGGTCACCAGGTATCATTTGGTCTTGACTGCCGCAGATTAAAACCTTAATTTAAACTCACCAATCAGAAGTATTGGCCTCCCAGACAGCATTGCATTCTCAAGATGTAAAGTTACCAATGTATTGCTTAATCTCAGAGCTCGTCCAACGAAAGGGGATGCTTGAATAGAGAGAGGGACGCTGTGACCGTCAAAAAGACGAAGGCAGGACATCTGGAATTAAAAAATGATGAATCGGTAATTTAGAGATAGAACTGATAATTCCATTATACAGTGGTTCAGCTAACCATTGTCTACAGCAGTGGTTACCAACAAGGGGCAACAAAGCGGTTGAAGGGAACCACAATGCCAGGTGCAAAATTGATTTTACTTTTTACCACAAAAAACTCCTCTAGTTTCATTGCTTAATAAGGTTTATTTCACAGGGTGTTTTCACTTTTTTGTGCATGGACTGTTTGAACCTAATGGGACTTGGAATCTTCCAATCAAAATAACACTATAAATACCACTGGAATGATAAACATGACTGCTAGAAGCCTCTGTAAGGGGGCCACAAGCCATAAACGGTTGGAACCACTGGTTTACAGTTTCCATGGCCATTCATGCATTATATGCCTATTATGGAGTAATTCATTCATGCGATTTCCATGATAACATGAAAAATTTGTCAGGTTTAAAAACACAACTGTTCAATTTTCTGAAACTGTAATTACACAAATTTCTGAGATCTGCCCTTGAATTTATTCCTAAGTAAATCTTGGTTAACTGAGAAATGACCTTGAATAATTGATTGTATGGCCTTTTCCGTAGCTTAAAATGTTTTTTATTTTAATACCCTTAATGAGACTCACGTTTTTGGGCTTCTGGTAGGACCCGCCGCTAGCTCTTACAGTTGATCTTAACAATTAAAAAATTCAGAATCCCCACCCTTCGAAGATTCCTGGCTACGCCGATGACCAGTACCATGAAAGAGCATGGATTTAGCATAGCATGTGACTCTTTAATTATCAGTAGCCCTTCTTGCAAACCTCACAATAAAGTACTCCTGAAGTATGTGAACAAAGATGGCGGACACCGGAACGTAGTATGTGTACCAGGTTAGGTCAAAATTTCAGGTACAAATACTACTGGAGTCACTTGGCTAGTCCCTGAACTCGTAATAGAACAAAAATAGGGAAAATTGGAATAAAATTATGTCCTAACCCTAACCTGGTACACATAATATGTTCAGGTGTCCGCCATCTTGGCTCACAAATTTCGGCAGTACTAAAAATAACTACCCACCTTTCTCATCATATGTGCTGCAGCCTGCCATCCTCTGTTCCCAAGATTTTTGTTGAAACCGACAAGAACATTGACAGCAGATTCGTAATATTCAATCATGTCAAACAGAGACGCACCGGCCTGGAATAAGAAATAAAATAAATAATATTTGCAATATTTTCTGAACTATGCCACTATATGGCGACCGTACATACCTAATGAGGGTGCTAAAATCCATGGGTCACGGTTAGTATGGGTTCTAATATCCCTAAAAAAATTGTCATAGGTGCAATAGTATGCAGGTGCAATTGTCGTGGATTGGTCCAAGTAACAATGAATAAATTTATAGCGATGTGAGTTTGTAATATTAAGGGGGAGCGTAGGAAGAGCCAATTACTGAATTTGAAATAACTTGCTTCAATACTTTGACAAGTCTTAACTAAATTTCAGTAAGAATAACATAATCTCTTTCCACGAAAATAGCAAGTATAGTTATTTGTGAGCTTTCGTTGGATCATAGTCATCTTCTTCAGAAAAAACAAGACATGACTTATTAAACAGGGAATAATCGTCATTACAGGTCATCGAGTTAGACCATGATCTAACAACAAAAGCTTACAAATATATTTGCTATTTTGTGAGAGATTATGTTATTCTTATTTATCTTTATGATACTATCTCGCTCAAGTATCCTTGTGGCAACTGACACACACGGATCCAAAGTAGAAAGTAAACAAGGAGAAAGGATTTACAGTTCAATACACAATATCCAAGTACAACCCATAACCTTCGATAGTTTACGGACTACAGCTTGTTGAGCCAATCACTTCGTTGACCAATCAAAATGGTCGATGGACCTTTCCCCGAGCATCAACTTCCTTGTTTACTTTGTGACATTGGCCAATCAGCAAGATGCAAAAAGTGACGTAACAATGCTCCCTTTTCGCATCTGCTCAGACACTTTTCTCACTCAGACAGATTTTCAAGCGTGGTCGTAAACATTACCTCGTTTTCGCGTTTTTGAACTCTATTCGTTAGTTTTTTGTTGTGTTTCGGAAACTTAAATACAAATCAGATAATTCAATGATCGCTTTGTCTTCCTAGGAGTTTTGTTTTAATTACAGTAATAAAAAAATAGTGTAGAAATAACTGAGATAAACAAGGCTGAAATTCTTCACCGGTACTTTTAAAAAACAGGTTTTTTTATGTGATGATTCATGATGATGGTTTGAAAAACATTCTCCATTCTACAGGCGCCAACTCGCAGAGGCACTCCTAAAATAGCCCCGAAAATTTTGCAATGGTAAAGTATAGGAAGAATTTTCTGGGGGTCAAAGGTCCATTGCTCAACTTGAATTGGCAACTGGAAGAGAAGTTAGGGTTCGTTAGGGTAGGTTGCCTTTTATTTTATTCGCCCCATGACAAATATGACAATTCCTGGTCTTGTTTTATTCATGTTTTATGACCTTGCTATGAGATTATGTGACCTTGAATTTTATCCAATTAATTCATTACCCTCATCACTGTGATGAATATGAAAATCCAAGCCATGCTTTACAAAATGGGTTTTCTGGTCGCCACACGATGGTGACATATCCACTATTGCGTTACTCAAGTTTAAATAGTAACTTGAGCGTGACTAGAATACGCCAGGCTGTCATTGAAGATTTTCAACTTGTGATAAATATGAAAACTGTTTCACTCATGTCATGTGACCTTGGTATGAGGTAATTGACCTTCAATTCCATTCCAACCAACGCCCTTAGCAACCTAACTTAACACATAAGAAACTCAACCCTAGGACGCAAGCATGCTATTCTTATACCCCAGCACGGGCACCATATGTCAACTTTATTAATTATTTACAGACTTTTGACATTTATATGTATTACGTCAATGTAATATTGTGCTTGTCTACAACAGCGGTTTTGAACAGGCGTTTGGCGGCGAGTAAAGTTCGGGGTTTCCGTGAGTTACATTCAAATCTGAGAGTCTATATCAGGGGTAGGCAACATACAGCCCGTGGGCCGGCCCGCGTTGTGATTTTGACCGGCCCGCTCTGTAATGTGGTCCGACGCATCATTCTTGAAAGTTGCCGATCGCTCTACTCTCACCGCACTGTCAGTGCGAGCTGGTGAAATAAACAATTGCCTTAGTGAACAAACAATTGCGTTAGCACACTGGTTAAACAAACAATATAAGGTCAAAGCAGAGAGCGTTGTAAACATTCCCTACTACTGTTATCAGTTATATTTAGAATCTAAATATAAAACGATTTTAGAAATTAGATTTTAAATTGAGTTTTATTAACCATTGAATATCCGAAGAAACGTAAAGTTGACAGAGAGTGAGCATTTAACAAAGATTGGATACGGAAGTATTTTTTGTAATAATCCGGCCCGCCGAGGGCTTTATTTTCACATATCTGGCCCGCCGACTAGAGAAGTCGCCCACCTCTGGGCTACATTAATATATTTATATTACTTAAAATATAATCGAATACCTTTATTATCAAACCCGCTACTCTTTGAAATCAATTTGTTCACCAGTATTAGGTTTGCTTATATATATACACTGTAGCACAGCCAGGGGGGTTTTCAACTCTAATTTTCTTCAGGTTCGGCATGCCCAATTTATTACATCACCGATAAGGTGGTGAGACATGATTATCCACTGACATGTAAAAGCTAATTTCTTTAAAAGGGCCCTCTCTTCCCGGTTCGCCATTTACAACCCTGGGGGCCACAGAGCAGTTGGAGAGGGGCCGCAACGCTGAGCAAAACTAATTTTACTCTTCCCTTCACAAGAAAACTCCCTGTTCCTCCCAATTTCATTTCTTGACAAGGTTATTTCAATGGGTGTTTTCACTTTGTTGAGCATGAATTGTTGGGACCTAATGGTATTTGGAATCTACCAATCAAAATTTACTGTACACGAGAATATCGGTCAGAGACCGAAGACTTATCGATCGAAAGTTAGAGGATCCCCCAAAACAGCGCTCTTATTCCATAGTATTCCCATCACTAATTAAACAACATAATTTGCCCAAAATCAATAGGCTTTTGGTCCGAGATATGATGAATGCACATGCAAAATCTGGAGCAGATTCAATCTCGCTTTCGTGAGATATCGCGTGCATCTAACAGACATACACACAGACAAACAGACATATACCTATCAACATATTTACCGATTAAAATCGATAAGTAATAAATACTACTGTATTGACAGACAGGGGGCCATGAGTGCTAAAATTCCTTCGGAAGGGGACACGAGCCATATAAAAGGTTGGGAACCACTGAATTAGGTGATGGATTTGGACCAGTGATATAAAATAGTGATATACAATGCAAACACAATTTAATTGAGTCAACGCTTTAACCCAAGTCCATGGTGCCCATGCACGGTTTTATTAAATATCAATATTTTTGGATTTATTCGAATTCATTTGATACATTTTGAAAAACAAATCAACCCAGACAATCAGGAAATAGGTAAATCCTGTAATATCTTCGCGGAAGCATTTCATTGAGGAAATGACACGAGGAACTACTGGTTCATACTGCAATATTCCAGCATTGGAAGACTGAGTAACAACTGATGCTGTTAGGTGTTTAAATAATGGAGATGAAATAAAATTTAAAATCAATGCTATTCATATACAGTAAATAGTCATAGAATTAAGATAATCAAAATGATGATTTTTCCTGAAAGGTTCAACTTGTAAGAACTATTGCATTAGTCCCACCAATATTAGACAAATTCTAACGAGTGAGGAGTGACCATAACCGATCTACGATACAAACTCTAGTACAGTGGTTCCCAAACTAGGGGGAATTACCCCCAAGAGGGTAATCTGACATTTTTTGGGGGTAATCCATATGTTGACTGTCTTAAAAATCTGTTTTGTGATCAACGTTCTTTGCTGCATGGTCTGCGGAAAAGCTAGCATTTGCATCCAGTAGGCTATATGAGCATTATTATGTAAGTCTTAGTGAATTAAGAATTTTTTCATGCGAAGCCACATAAAAATATAAACATTCATTAGATTTGATCATGCCCGCCTCTTTTTGGATATTTACATTTCTTCATTTTGGATATTTTTTCGAATAAAACATACTTTTGCCTTACTATCTGTTATTTGTAGCTTATTGTTACCTAGTTATTTTTGATAAATTCTAAAAGGGAGATTCTAAATGTTTTAGAACCACTGCACTAGTAGTTCAGCAGGTTTGAATAGTTCAATACCAAACATCTACATTTTTGAATTTCAATAAAAATGAATTCTAATCCTAAATGAAGGTAGTCAGATATAAAGGTCACAAATTGAATTGATTACCTGACTGGGATCAATTTCAAATTAATTGTCTGTGAAATTATTCGCCAAAACTATTATTAATTGATACAATTTAAAATAGGAATGCTTATACGGTAACAATCACCATTAGGATGATCTCATTCATGAAGAATATATCGTCATGACAAAGCAGATTTTAAAGGTAGCTACACAAAACATGACAATCAAGTGCTATGTCGATGTGAATACTTGTTGTTTTATTGATGCTTCTAAATTCCTCTAAACCAGGGGTGCGCAACATTTTTTATCTGTGCTGATAGGTCATATAACCAACTTCAGACATCTAGCCAGACCACACAAAAAAATTACAGTATTTTTCCATGTGGGAAAGGCAAGTGAAGAGAATGCGGCTATTGCTTAGCCTTGCAGTAATAAAGACACCGGTCACCTGGTGAAAGATTTAACGCAGCGACAAAAGCAAAAATATTATGAATTTTTACACACTTTGCGACTTTTTAAACACAAACAAGGGCCTCACCAAACGGCTTGGCGGGCTTAGTTACAAAAAATACTTCCAGAATGTCAGACTATTTCGATTAGAATTATGGGTGCGCCCGAAATGGGTAACAGGTTAGGGTTAGGCAATAATTTTTTTCCAATTTTCCTTATTTTAGTCCTATTATCAGTTCGAAGACTAGTCAAGAGCCTCCCGTAGTATTTATATCTAAAATTATGGCCTAACCCTAACCTAGTACACATATTACATTCCGATGTCCGCCATCTTGGTTCGCATACTTCGGGAGCCCCGAAATATGTGTATTGCATACAATATGCCACCACAATTGAATCGTTAAACACTGGTCATAAATATGGGAATGTGGGTGTATTAATAACACAAACCTATTTTGAATAATCGTTGGTGAATAAACGGACGATTTGGACATATTGCCTCCTCCATGCACCATTAATAAACAAAGCTTATGTGTTGTGAGATATTCAAAGTTATTTGAACTCCAGTCCTATTCATATGGGAGGTGTAGAATATAATCGTAACACAATACAATATGTACGGTATATAATAATATACAAACATTAACACTTATCATATGGGAAATGTGGGATATATTAGTAATGTCTTTCGAATGGGCTTTGCAACTGGTAGAACAACATAGAAACATAATGTTTGATTTCTTTATAATAATAATCATTCCACACAGAATAATATTTTCCCATATAACTAAAATGCCCACACATGATACAATCTTAATACGTGGGGAATTCACACTTAACTAAACTAACATAGATAGAACTAAACTAAATAACATAGAAACATCAAATTACCTTATGATATTAAATAAGCAAAAATTAATTTTATGAAATGAATACTTGAATATACAACAATTTGGCGAGTTTTTATTATGAATTCTCTATTTGGAAAGGCAAATAGTAGCAGTGTGGCTATACTAAGAGTATCCAACCATTTGTTAATTGCAGTAGAGATAGCTACAATATATAATAATATGCTATACATATACTTATGAGTTATACAAACATTAACACTAATCATATCCATGGGAAATGTGGGATATGTTATGTGTTAGTAATGTCTTACAAGTGGGCTTTGCAACTGGTAGAATAACATAGAAACATAAATTTGATTGTTTTATAATAATAATTAATCCATAAAGAATAATATTTTTCTTTTCCAAACAGAAGCTTGTGTTTTTTCATATAACTAAAATGTCCACACATGACACAATCCTAATATGTGGGGAATTCACACTCACAGTTAACTTAACTCTTTTGTTCCGTATGACATATATATTCGTACTACCATCCTTGGTCATAATAGTTATTTTTGGACTATTTTACGTTTATGTTCATGTTTTGTGAAGTATTCCGCACTAACTAAATCATTTTGAGCATCCAACTATGATCCGTGCTTGATCTGTTAACATTTTGTATTTTTGTAAATTTTTCATTTTACTACTAAGTGAATTTTATTTGTGTAGGTATTACAAAGCTTAGAGATACACGAAAGTATTTGTCATTACTTCAAAAATAAGTCATTTGAACAAGCGGGAAACAATTTCGCGCACATAATAAACAAACAAAGATTTCAGACAACTATCGTGGACATGCTCTCACTTATCATTGATTATTTCGCGTTTCGCTTCGCTTGCGAAGCTGAGTCTGGTTTTTCTGCAAAGGTGACGTGACTCTCTTTCAGAAGAGCGCTTGGAATTTCGTTTCTTTGTAACACGTGTTCATCGAAGCAATAAGAGTGTGAAACGTTCTCTCAAAATTTTTTGAAATTTCTCTCTTCTTACACGCGTAGGGTCGAACGGTTTCGCCTACGTCATTTGGGCGCGTTTTAGTAGGAAGACGCGAAAATAAGCTTTTTAAAGAGATATTGGGGGTGTTCCTTGTACGTTTGGTTAACTGGTCATTACATATTATAAAATGGTACATAAAGTCGATTGTATACAGCGGAAAAAAAGGGTTAACTAACGTAGAAACATCAAATTACTCAGATATGCAATGATTTGGCGAGTTTTTATAATGGATTCTCTATTTGGAAAGGCAAATAGTAAGAGTGTGGCTATACTAAGAGTATCCAACAATTTGTTAATTGCAGTGTAACTTTATTAATTTGTGGAACTATATGCCTGGCTGCAATTTTTTTTGTAATTTAATAGCAGAGTTAATTTTTTATGACATGGGTCATGTGGTTTGAATAACACCAGCTTTAACATAGAAAATACTATTTTTTAATTTGAACATTTCAAAGCAGAAACGAGAATATCGGTCGGAGACTGAAGACTTATCGATCGAAACTGCGGTTTCGATTCATGACTCTATAGTGACATCACGTGTCCCATCACTAATTAATTAATAACTCGCTAATTATACGACATAATTCATCCATAATCAATGGGCTGGTCAGAGATATGATAAATGCACATGCAAAATTTGGAGCAAATTCAACCTCGCCTTCGTGAGATATCGAGTGCATCTAACAGACAAACAAACAGACAGACAAATACCTATCAACATACTTACCGATCTTAAGATCGATAAGTTATCACCCATAACAAAATTATATTATAAAAAGAGACATACAATCAATATATAATTCGGGGGTCACTTATTGGTGAATATTTTTCTTAGAAAGGCGAACTATGTATGATAATATAATGTCAGATAATCTCCATTAATCCAAGATTATAAACAAAATCTACCATGAAAATAGGATCATTCAAAAATCAATTTCCCCTGGATAGATATTTCAATATTCCCAGCATTAGTTAGAATTAATGATCTGTACCAAAGATGGAAAAATAAATTATAGGACTGATAATTTAATTATTTTATTGTTTTTGAAATCCACTATACCAGCAGTGCTCGACTCAAATGAGGATACATGCCATAATTTTCAAAATAATCTTGTTGCATGCCAAGCTCGAATAATTGCTGTTATTGTCAACTTCCGTAAAAAACATAACAACAAATTCAATAGAACACATATCAATGAAAAACTATCTACTTAAACAATTTATACGCATATTGGCGTGCCACATCGGACATTTGTGCCGTGTGTTGCGCACCCCTGCACTATAATAATTACTAGTAAATCAGGGAACTGACTGAACTTGTGACTTAATAATCGATAAGAATTTGCAGAACTCAGACTTTACACTTGATGACTGACATTTCAAATCGAATTGTAGTAATTTATTTGAATCAATTCAGATGAAAATTTTGAATCGCCGCCATCTTGTTTTTTATTCGGCCACCAACAGTCGAGGTGCATTCCCTAATTTTTTTATTGAAGTCATATTTTTACAATGCGATTCTCATATTCTAGGTCTTATATTTCTAACGAGTTATCGATGAAACATTTCTTATTGTGTTATGAGCGCTCAGCAAACTGACTGCGTGATGAATTTCATGTTTTCAGTTATTTTTTTTCCCTGGTCGGGAATATGTGTGCTGTCACGACTCTGATAACCTGTGTGCCTTCGCAAGCTCAAATCCTGAAGGGAAGAATTATGTGCGAGAGAATTTTTTCTTTCCTCTCCAACAAGAGAAATATAAAAACCCTAACAATCATTTTTCTACTCACATCCTCATCCAGATTTGTTGCCTCCAGATCAATAGTGATGAATTGCACTCGTTTGAAAATTGATTCCAACGTTTCAACGACTCGCATTTCAAGTTTTTCACCTGGATATAAAAAAGATGAAAATTATTCTGCAGTGTACTTTTGTGAAAACTCAATAGCCTATTGAAGTGATAAGCACTCATTAACAAAACCAAGTAATGATGCAGAATTTTAGCAAACTGTCTGTTTGACAGGGAAATCTTGATCTTAAACCTAACTATGATGTCCCACATTTCAATTGGAGAACTTGGGTGAAAAATATAGTCCTGTCAATTACCAGGGTGTAAGAAATTTGGCTTGGCGATACTGAAATGAAATATTCCGGCCAGGGGCGAATCCAGGAGGGAGGTTGTGGGTCGGGACCAACGTTCCCTCTACGAGCTTGCTTAGTAATGCGGAATAGAAGGCCATATTGTGAGCTCAAAAAAAAAGGTCTTGAGCGGAGAATTAGAAAAAAATAGAAGGCCAATTCCATGGCAGACAAGACAAAAAAAATTAAAAAGTCAGCCCACTATCATAGATTTCAGCTCTAAAAGAACACAACATTTTAAACGAACACAGAATTGTCAATACTTATGCAGTGCGTGGCAGCAGAACGAAAGTACTGCGCGAGGATTCTCGGCCATCTGCGCCGCCGCGCAGCTTAGAGCGAACGTTGGTCGGAATCCCCTTTTGAAATGTAAAAAAAGCAATTTTCCTGTACCATACATGGCAATTTTCGTTGCTTGAAAGTTGAAATGCTTTTTAGACCCTCAAGGCTTGAAAACCCACGTTAGATGTAACTTGGCAATTGGAAATTTCAGAACTTTGATTTGAAAATTTCTGGCTGATTTCGGTCCTTCTGAAATTGTAGTTCTTTACATATCGTTGTCAATGGCTGTTTGTATAAGCCCTTGTGCATATGTTTTGTACTAATCTATATTCTCTTCCATAAGGTATTTGATGCTATTGTATGTATTGCTAATAAATCACTGGAGACCTATTTAGCGAAGGAGTCAATATTTGAACTGTTAAACAGATAACCAGGACAGTGTTCCCATTTGATGAACAAGAATTTTGGGATCACATATTTTAGATGTGTGGATAGTGTGGAATGAAAATAAAATTAAAAACAAATAAATAATCATTCAAAATTGATTATATTCGATACAGTGAATATCCAAAACTTTTTAGATATAATTTAGACTGTTTTTTCACTTTCAAAAATACAACTCAACGCGAAGGGCATCTGGTTCTCAGACTGGTTAGAAAGTATAAACCAATCAAAGCTTTTGAAAAAAATTCAAAGGCTGGGAACCCTACTCTAATGTATAGGATGACACTAGCAGGCCTTTTCACTATAACATTGTGACAACACAATACCTCTTTAAATAAAACTATTTGAACGAGCTAATAAATTATTCAGACGAAGGAATCGGTCGAGAGTACGATCAAAACAAACCAAGAAAACAGCAAGAATAATAAATGCAGTTTGCAAAAACATCACTACTGCAATGAAGATAATTTTTAACGTAGGGTGAGACGTATCACTGCCCTAAACAAGCCAGTGAAAAATAAGGGGCTAATACTTTTGGGAATCTCCCATTAAGGCAACTGAACAAAATATACCGAAAAATATGAATATAAATGCGAAATGCAGTCTATATAACCCTTTCATATAGTACAATACAGTATTTTAAATATTCTTTTTTTTTGGGGGGGTATTTGCAAATTGCCACTCTAAACAAAGCTCTTTACAAGTCGCTACTGAAATGCAAACCTTTTGATGGTTGGAATTTTTAAATAAAAAAAAAGAGCAAGTTTCCGTAGCTCGAACATTTTTTTGACCCCCAAAACTCGCTAACTGTTACGGTCTAACTTGCCCATTCGATATTTCAAGACCTCCTCTTTGAAAATTCCTGGCTACACCCTTGCTAACATAGTCTACAAATTGTCACTCTGAATAAGGCTCAACCACGCAATCTCTAATAAGCTTAATATATGTCAAGGAGGTCTAAATACTTTTGCGTAAACTCTAAAAAACTAACCATACAAATAAGAAATGTGTTCCTCATTTCAATAAGTACCCTGTATCGTCAGCCGTCGCACATAAGCTCAGTTTAAAATTTCTAAAAAGAAAGTTTAAAGTGTTTTGAGACATTTCTCACTGTTATTTTCATTGATTCTCTTCTACAAGACTGCAACCATTTGCTGTGATAGATGCGTATGGCGTGTTACGATTTGTAGTCAAACTACACTCACCTTTTAATGTCAGGGAATTTGCTCTCACTGTAAAGTCTCTGATTTCCTGGAAGTAGAAAGAAGAATAAATTTTTAACACTTTTCAAGTTTCTTGTGGTTACAAGATTGGACCTTTTTGCATCAAAAGTTAATTAAAGATCTCAGATTACAATATTCAGAATGTATCTAATACTCCATTTTCAAAAATATATTTGTATTCGAAATAGTGATTTCGCCATTTCTGTGTGTAAAAAATTGGGATTCAAAATAAATAAATTTGATTTCCCAAGTGCTTGAAAATGACCGAACCTACCTGCAGTTGAAGTAATAGTTTGGTGATAGGACGAACGTTCCATGTTTGACAAGCTTGAGTGTAGGCTTGAATCAAGTCTTCTGTTGTTGTCTCATGAGCTTAAATATAATAAGATATCAGGTATTATTAACTCATACATTTTCAATTTTATTGAGTCTGTATCGCTAATAAAATTGACTTTGAAAAACGACCTAAAACCTTACAGAAACGTGTCAGATGTAACTAACTAATGTAAGACAACAATGATTAAAAAAATTATCACGTTCCCAATGATTATTTCGTTTTAGTCTCTACTAATGAAATTTACCTAACTGAAACAGGCTTTATTTAAAATGAATCCAAAAAGAAATATTACCATGTTCCCAAGAATATGTGATTTTGTGCTATCCTAATCGAATGTAACCAGCTAACATAATACAAATTAGGATTGAATGATAAAATCCTACAATAAAAATTACCATGTTCCCAAGGATTTTTTGGTTCATTATATCCAGATATCAATTTATCATCAGAAGGAAAACTGACTCTTCTGGACAATTTCTTGCCCATCCCATTGCCTTGTAAAATGCTTCCACAAGACATGGAACGATTGAGTCCAATTTTCGCATTCTGAAAATCTTCTAAAAAAAGAGTAAGCGAGTAATAATCGCAAGGAGTTTGATCGCCATCTGAGATCTATAAATACCCTCTAAATGTTGACAGGTTCGAATATCACTAGGTGTAATGATATGTGGAAAAGAATTATTGGCGTTCCACAAGTGTGTGTACCAATAGGAAGGTGAATACTTTTGTTCGCCTACTTCACATCAAGTTGTGTAAAGGGAGTAGGGACTGAAACCTACGACCACTGGGTATATTGACTTAGCTGACACAAAATGTCCCCGAACTCGTAATCGAACAAAAATAAGGAAAAGCGGAATGGCCTAACCCTAACCTGGTACACATACTTCGGAAGTGACGAATTATTTATTGAAATCCTTGCTATCGATTCACATACCGTAACTGCTTGTTTGTCAGTTACGGTTTTCTCGATCACACAAGTTTGTGCAACCCTAACTGCTTCCATACCAAACTTTCACTGGTAAAAGGACAAGACACCCGCCATATACTTCAACAGTCTTATCAGCTTAAAATAAACAGCCCATCCTTGAGTATTTCTATACCCAACATGCACAGGTAATAGAACAAAATTTTTGCCAGTACCGTTTTATCGGCTTAAATGAACAGCCTATAAAAAATAGTTGCCAAAGCTTTCTAAAGACTAGTCTTTACCAAAAGGTGTGGAACACTATAAATAGATCAGATCTAAAATTGGCCATTCCACAATAACCCCAAAATAAGGCTCTTCTCTCCCCCCAGGGTAAAAAGAACATGATAAGAAACACAAACCTTCTTCCAAATTCACATTTTCCTTGTTTTCTACAGCAGGAGAATCTAAAATAATTGCTTTATTCCCGGCATCTTCAACATCAATACTTTCAGCCATTGAGGAACGTTATTTTCCAGTAGAAACAGTTCAAAATCTTTTCAAATATGCAGCCACAAATTGATTTGAGTTGTGCATACAATTTTAAAACATCAATTGAAGTATTTTCCAATATCTATATTTACAAAAATTCTTCAACCGTTGTCGGAAAATAGTTTAGACATTTTAATCTGAAAATAATTTGAAAAATGCAAATCAACAAGAACTCAGAACACTCAAACAGATAGTTCCCAACCTTTTCGTAGTATGTGAACCAAGATGGCGGATACTGAAACGTATTATGTGTACCAAGTTAGGCCATAATTTTATTCCAATTTTCCTTATTTTAGTTCTATTACGAGTTCGGGGACTAACCAAGTGACTTCCGTAGTATTTGTACCTGAAATTATGGCCTAACCGTAACCTGGAACACATACTACATTCCGGTGTCCGCCATCTTGGTTCATATACTTTGGGAGTACCAAATATTGCACATTGCAGTGGACCCCAACTTTTTTCAGCCTAATATTTATCTCTTCATTCCCACCTCACTATGCACAAAAACTTTGTTACCATTATTTGGTCAATGTTTAATCGATTCTTAAATACTCCCACTCTGACTGCACAGTTTATAAGGTATCCATCAATATGTTTTATAATAACAATTGAACGCATTATATTACAGAGTGACCCAAAAAAAACGGAACTAAATCCACTTAAAACATATTATATGGGTTCGTTTTTTTTCGGTCGCTTTGTAATGTAAATAGGTAATACACCAACTAAATACATATTACACTAAATAACTAAACAGATATTTTACAACTAGAAAAAATACGAAGTGATTATTTCCACCCCAAGAACATCAAAATTACTCTCTGTGACGGAACTCCTATCCGGTTAGGAAACGTTATGTTAGCCAGACGAAATTAACCTTTCAGTATATCGGTAAGTAGAAAATAAGGCTTGTCAGTTGTTATGGTTCGCTTATAAAGCACTGCGTTGCTCAGATACTCAGGTAAGCTAGTGTCTAATTATAGTGATAATTATTAAAGCAATTCTCTGGAAGTAAATCCCATGTAGAAGTCGATATTGGGAACAATCCTTCACACAGAAATTCCATTTTGGCCATGTAGGAAACGTTTTCCCACCAAACAAGCCACTGACTACACAATGAGTTACTATTTAAGTATTTAAATTCAAAAATCTGCAAAAGATAGAAAAACAACAATCACATTGACATAATTTCACATTTTTTATAGCACAATAAAAAATAACAGAAGTCCCATCAACTCAGGTATGATTTCAACAGTTCGCGCTAAGAAAATCAATGAAGCATGGCATAGCAGCATTACCAACATTTGGGTTAGATTGACAATATTCTGACTGGTCGCATGCCATTGATTCTGATTGGTTCGAGTTTTAAGGGTCTAAAAAGCGTTTAGAGAATGAAAAATGTAAAAAGTGCTCTTTTAACATTTTCTGACTCTCAAACTCCAACTAGGCCCCTGATAATAGGATAGTTGTAAATTCGAAATTTTCTGATTTCATTTTCCTAAATAATATGATAGAATACAAAATACAGTTCACATAACACAGATAAATTATGATCTACCATTCCAAATTTTAGAAAAATTTTTCAGAGCAATATGACACGCACGCACTCGGAAATAAAAAAATAATCTTTAGGTGAAGTTACAGTCTATTAATGAAATTCCAAGAACAACTGGGCCTCATCATAGTACAGAATTGCATGTTAGTGAGTGATGTGTGACATAAAGCCAGGGACATAGCCAAGACTTTTCAAAGAGGAGGTTCTGGAACCAACCCTTGCCATGCCCTACTTAGAGCAGTTCATATCAATAACGAAAACAAGAATGAGGTAATAAAAAAATTCTAAAAAAACCCTTTTTAATATAGAACTCATTTTATAAACATTTTTCAACAGAGATATTTTCACAAATCATGCTAAAAAGTTGGATTGGGTTAATTTTCAAGTTAAAAACAATGTTCAGAGTGGAAAATTTACAAACGATAATTTTCCAACAAATTTTAAACGTATTCAAATATTAAAGTCGTTAAAGTCCCATGTCAGATACTGTGTAATAGATAAGAAATGATTAGTGGCTCACCAATGGGTAGGCAATGCGGAACAGGATAGTTTCAGGTCTTTCCAAAAATTGTAACTTCACATATTTGACCTTTCACCATTACATATTGTTATATTCACCTTGTTCAGAGCAAAATACATAAATAAGGTCATATAAAGACCCAAAATTATTGCTATTTAAAAAGGATCCATTTTATTAAGAATTCAGATAATCAGAATTACTCGATTATTCATTTTTACAATTAAAGCATACTTTTTGTCCCAATTCACAAAGATATGTCATGATTTTGCTTTTTATGTTCCCATAATTACACACAAGGTATAGAATTAGGCCGTCTCATCGTCTTTCCTATCACCAAAATGGCTATGAAACCCGAACAGGACCAAAATCCTATCAAAAGCCAGTTTTCTTAACCTTGAGTTTCGGCCGACCCATTGATGCCATTACTGGTTTTGAGGTAAACGGTTTCGCTTTTGAAGACAATTTAACTTTCGTAAACCGACTTGATGGTGATTTAAAAAAGTGACTATTAGTGCTACCAGTTCGATTAGAATCGACAAACTTATTAGCAAGTGGGGCCCGAAAAAGGGGGGGATTTTTCATACTAGTTGATATTTTTGTTGATGAAGCCACTTTAACAAAATTCAGTCCCATTTCATGACAAACTTTTTTGGTTTTTACAGTCTGAGGACTATCAGTGTGGTTCTTCATTTTATACGAAGTTGACGGTTCGTTTTCTTTTGCAATAAATGAACCATTAGCGTCATCATTGTCTAAATCAATAGTGACATCTTGTGTTAGGGAAGGTGATAGTTTTGGTTTCTTCATTTTATCGATAGAACTGCTTTCCGAAGATAATCGCTTTTGTTGCTTTACAGTTCCGACTCGCCAATCTGCGTCAGGAGTCATCATTAATGGGGCCGGACTTTCAGCTATTAGTCGAGATATCGCTGATGCCCTCGTATCAGAAGGTGACGTCATAGCTCTTTGTAAAGCATCCAGTTTTCGTCTCAAACTTTTATTTTCCTCTGTTAATTGGTCTTCACTTCTTTGGTGTGAATTCAATCTTTCTTCTAAATCTTCGTAAAGTGATTTTTGTTGCAAGAGTTCTTGATTTACTTTATGTACCTCACGTTTCCATTTCATAACTTCGTCTTTAGCTTTATTTCTTGAAACTTTGATACTTTCAAATTCTTGTTTCAACGCCGTGCACATGGTCGTTACAGTCAACATATTATGCGAGTTGTTTGCATATTGCTGCATCATTTCATCAACTTGCGATTTCTGCGATTCTAATATGAATTCTACTCTTTCACATAATTTTAAACGCTCTTGTAATCTCTTAGCTTCATTTTTTGCACTAGTTGCGTCATTTTCAAGTTCTTTGGCACGTTTTAGTTCATCTCTTAAAAATTCATTTTCATGGTTAGACTCTTTTAATTTCTTTTTTAGAGTTGTATTTTTTGACGTTAGCTTCTCAAACTTTTCTTGCTCATCTCGTATTAAATCTTGCAATTTTTTTTTATCAATTTTCAATTTTTGCGCTCTCGACTCGATATCGTCTAATCGATTTTTAAGGTGATACGGATCAAGGTCTCCTTCCTCCGTTTCCGGAACATTTATAAACAATTTCTTGACTATTTGTTTTTCAGTTAACTTTGATCTGCATTGCGGACATGTTCTGTGCGTACCACATTGCTTTAACCATTGTTGTAGGCATTCTCCATGAAATAAATGCCCACATAAAGTCACGCTGATTTTCGCATCACAACCGAAAAAATCAGTGCAAATTGTGCAATACCCTCTGAGTGCCATTAGAGTTACCACAGCTTGAGAGCTCAATGATGAATAACCTTGACACTGAAAAATTTTAATATTCGAATAGAGAGTTTATCTAAATTTGAGTGCTTACAAAATGATCGCCTTAATTTCCCTCATCACTGCATCATGAGAATAGATGCAGAAAGTATTTTTATATCTGTTGATCATAAAAAGTTTCCAACTGATTGTGACGTCGAGAAGAGTTTCAAAATTACTCTGTTATTACTACTGTACCGGTAAGTTACCGGTACCTGTGTACCGAGATACTGTACTATGAAATTTAACATGCGAGAAAAACATAAGGCAACAATTTAGCAGATGGTGATACCGTGTAGGAAATCAGGATGTCACGCGGTCAGACAGTAGGCCTACCCCGACCTATCGATTTCATAACCAGATTTTATCGTCTGTTTTGCTGATGCCTGATATGGGGGTCTAAATAAAATCATTACCGTACCATATCTGATATCCTTATAAATTCCTGATATCTCGATATACGAACTTCAACTACATATACACATGTCCAAGCGAACTTGACTATTTCAATAAATAAATCATTTATTTCTCCGTCCTGTGAGAATCTTTTTAAGATTTTGAATTACAACTCCGAGCTGATTATAAGAAAACAGCGCTGCAATGAGTCCCGTGACGTGTCGCGTCAAAAACAAACACTCATTTACGCCATCTTGCGGAAACTAAAATCAGGTCAATCAAGAAATACCTGATGGATGTTTCCCCGACCCTTGGCCCCTAAAAATACCCCCATTAATGTCGCCCAAGGCATTGATTTCTTTGGGTATTTATGTATCAATATCCCATCAGCAATAAGTCAACAATGACGGGACAATGGCAATTCATGCAGTCACTCAGACAGGTATTAAGGCATGGTTGCAAACACTGGCCCGTTTTCGTGGTTTTCACTTGTGTTTCCAAAAATTATTTTTAAATCAAACAATTTTACTGTAATTGTGTCTTCTTAGGAGCATGTCAGTTGGTCTAAATTCATAGTGACGACAAGAACAAAGCAGCAAGCAATGATGATTAATGTCGGAGTTAAAAGACAAATAGCATGGGAAGCGAGGAGAGAGGTGAAAAATCAAGTTGTAGACCGACAGTTGATGTTTTTAAGTATAGTATGCAGTGGCGGCGCGTCAATAGGGCCAATGCCCCGGTTGTTTTTTTGGTATAGTAAAAAATATTCGAAAAATACCTCAATATCGGTTGCACAGACTGTCTACACTAGCCATATTCTCCCGACATGGTTCATTTTTCGCTCGCAAAGCCTTCGCCGAACGTCGACGGGGCGACGCCGATTTTGCCCCGGTTGCTCATTGTATATCGTATTCTCTCTTTTATCTTCCACTCGCCGCGTTTGTCTCGTTTGTTTTCTGTTTCATCGGGGCCGATCGGGGCTAGCCCCGAAATTATGACGACACAATGCCGACGTTTCTTACAACAACGTGTTGACATATTCACGCATTCCTTCTCGTTCGTTGGTTGCTTGAAGAGTTGATAGTTTCCTCGCCTTCGTTTTTGTCGCTTGTTTCGCTATTTGAATCAGTCAGAGACCTTTAGTCCATTTGCTTTCGATTTTCCACATTCCTTTTGAGCTCCTCACTTCTTTCCGGCTTCGCATTTCTTAGCCTTAGACCTCATAATGAATAAGGTTGATGCACTATTTCGCACTCCGTTTTCGCAGCTGCCGCTGGAACAAAAATTAGAGGTACAACGTCTTGGGCCTTATCAACCAAAAAATTGTTCACTGGAACAATCCCATGACGGAGGAAAGCGTCGGCGTACATTCTGCGCAGAAACTTGGTATAAAAAACACGAATGGTTGTGTTACAGCGAGGACGAAAATGCACTTTTTTGTTTTTATTGCCTACTTTTTGCTACCGCCCGTGACTCACGTAGGTGTAAATTTGGTTTTAGAGAACTTAAACATCTTTCCGAGCGTGCCAGGGATCATCAATCTTCTATGGAGCATCTGGACAATGCAGTAAAATACCGAACATTCGGAAATGTTAATATTGCAGCACAGTTGGATGAAGGACGCGCGGTTTCTATTTGTCGGCACAACCAAAACGTCGAGAAAAACCGCCATGTTCTCGGTCGATTGATAGATGTTTTGAAGTTCATTGGTTGTCACGAGCTGTCCCTCCGTGGGCACGATGAACGGGCTGGCTCTTCTAATAGAGGGGTATTTTTGGATATGGTGGAATACACCGCATCCCTAGATACAGTATTGAGAGATCATCTTGATGCCGCAACTGTTTCGAAAGGGACATCTAAGGATATCCAAAATGATTTGCTCGACTCAATGTATAAAATTTATTCACAACATTTGGCTCTGGAAATTGAGAATTGCCAGTTCCTTTCGATTCAGTCTGACGAGACAACTGACATCACGTGCGTTTCCCAACTGGCTGTGATTTTTCGGTTTGTGAAAGATGGTAAACCTACCGAGAGATTTCACAGCTTTGTACCAATCGTTGATCGCACGGTTTGCGGGATATCGGCTGTACTGAAAGAAGTGTTACAGCCTTACAACGCGAAGTCAAAATTGATAGCTCAAACTTATGACGGCGCGGCAGTCATGAGTGGGTCGAAACATGGTGTTCAAGTTTATATAAAAGAAGATTTTCCTCATGCGCATTTTTTACATTGTTATGCACACCAATTTAACCTGGGTATTAAAAATATGTGTCTTGATACCCCTCTCGTCCGTATATTTTTTGCAAATGTTTCGGGGTTTTCTTCATTTTTTTTCCGTTTCGCCGAAGCGCTCTGACCTCCTTCGCCAGATATGTAGCCGCCGTCTCCCAGCTTGTGCACCAACACGTTGGAACTTCCAATCACGCGTGGTGCAGGGCGTGTTCGAAATTAGATCTGAGCTCATTGAGTGTTTCAATGGCATTCAGAGCTCTCCGGTTTGGGACGAACGCTCTGTGAGATAGGCGGCAGGTCTAAAGCGTCTGCTAGAAGATGGTGAGTTTTCATTTTTTCTCCACAATATTCTATCACGTGGATGTATTATACGGCGCATTGCAGTCAAGGCTAATGGATGGAGCGTCTGTGCAGTCGTGTATTTCAGACTTCTGCGATACTGTATCTCGTATCCGGGAAACAATGTAAAATACGACGACACATGGAGTGCTTCTTTACGCCGCGGGCAAACAACGCAGCGTTTGATTTTGTCTGCAAAGGAATGCTGTGACATTCTGGTGAATCAAATAGGCGATCGTCTGCGCACTGAACACCTTGCCGCGTTCTCTTTGATGAAACCCCAAAAATTTTTCAAAATTTGCACGTCAATTTCCCATCCATTTGTTGGCTACTGTCTCCAAATTTTACCCCACGATAAACGTGGGTAAATTGGAAAATGAATTGCGATGTATATACACCAATCAAACTTTTTTGAACATCACATCAACTTGCGCGCTCTATGGGTTCCTCATAGAGTACTCTAGTAACACTCTCGTAACTACCTTTGCGGCGTCTGCAAAATTTCTGGACATCATTTTGACGACGCCTATTTCCTCCGCCGACGCAGAGCGAACATTCAGCACGCTGAAGCGTATTAAAACGTATCTCAGAAACACAATGAAGCAAGATAGATTAAATTCCTTGGCTGTTTTATCCATTCACAGAGACGTTATTTCTGGGATGCATGACTTTAATCAGCGCGTTATTGAGCATTTTGCTTCCAAGAAACCGCGGCGTGTTGCATATATGTTCAAGCAGTAGAAGTCTAGCAGCATATATATCTATGAGTGAGCGACGCATGTCCTTATCTTTGCATTACCTTTCCTTTCTTCATAGTAAAGTTTTAAACCTTACTTTAGGTTTTGTCTGCTTTCCCGAAGTTTCTGTTAATATGTCATTGTATTTATCTGGGTAAATATTGCCTTTCCTTTTGAAAGAGGTTTCAAAATAAACTATGTCTATATTTATTAATCCCTTGACTTGGACCGGTTTTAAAGACACTTTCTTATCGTTAAAAATTGTCGCTTTTGCCGATTGGTTGTTACCGATGGAATGGTTTTTATACTCATTAAATGATGGGAGAACTTACAGCGCTCATCCTGTCCCCGTAGATGGGGTGACTTGGTCCCGCAGTAGCTTGCCCCGGTTGTCAAAATGACTACGTGCCGCCACTGATAGTATGTATAGGCCATATGGCATTTCAGACAGTGATATATCGAGATTCAATGTAGATATAGTCTAGTATGCAAACATTGCAGGACTGTAGTACATCAGATAAAATGCATTATGTATGAAAAGTATTAGTCAGTATTTAGTAGTATTTTTACACTCATGCTGTTCCAAATATTTTTTTTTCTCATTTTAGATACTGTACTACAAAAGAATACGACAATGTTCCACCAATCCAACCTAACGCAGGCTCTAATCATGCGGTTCCCAAAGTGTGCGGAAATGCCTCCTTGTCGGCGTTTTCTATAACTTGGGGGCGCTGATGGCGATTTGAGCAATTGGGAGACGCTGGCTGTCAAACTGGGCGATTGGGGGGCGCTGACATCAATACGGGGAACTCACAAGGAGTATGATAATTTATGCCATTTACTCCTATGTTTTGGTTCAAACTAGTTTGCTTGTGATTTCGGTGTTGGAAATTTCTCGCTCAAGGTAGAATAGGTATGGTTTTAAATTCGTATTGTTCCACAATAATACATAGCGCACACGGCATACGCTTTTTTCACCACGCACTGCACGTTTCGTTGTACTGTTTTGAATAACATCTTCATTTTACTATCGGGTTCTATGGTGCTTTGAAGCGGTAGTGTAAGTACAACACCCTTACGTTCTAATTTTGGTTTTGTTAAGAGCAACATGTGAGAGCTGGACATCTGATTGAACTGACGTACGCCAGGTAGGACCATCTCCATGTTGCGACTTATCTGGTTCATTTTTATTTCATGGGTTATTGAATCATAAGGCTACATAAGTAATACATAAATTGGCGAAATGCACAGATAAAGCTTGTTGTTATATCATGTTGTGTCTGTTTAATGTCGGTTTATCATTTGTGTCGAGTAAGTTCACAATATCGGATACAGTGATTTAAGGAGTATATTTACCCGATTTATATTGGAAACAGTATTATACAGCGTGGTCCCCAAAAAACGAGACCATCAATTTCTTATACGAAAATGGAATTATTTATGTAATTTTGTCTAAACTTGAACTTCTGTTTGTACCCAAAAGCGTCGAAAAATCTAAATCTAATCTAAAAAATTACCGTCTGTTGTTCCTAGACTATGTTCCAAATGCCCTTCTCGACAATTGCATTCTTTTTGCAACTTTGTCAATCACTCTTATTTCTCTATTTCATTTCTGCAATTGCAGCCTTGAGTTCACCAATCGTTTGAGGATTGTTCTGACACAAATTGTCCTTCGAACTCCCTACATATCAAAATCTGAGAGGTTTCAGTCCGATAATCTTTTAAGGTGCCCACTGGATGTCACTGCTAACTTCTCTCTTAGAAACGCAAGCGTCTGATTTGATGTCTGGGTTGTCGTTTCGTCATGCCTGAACCCTGTAATCCCTGCTCCTATCAGCGCTATACCTGTCAGAATAAAATAGATCGAATAAGAAGTCTCGAAAAAAAAGCGTAAAGGTATATGAGAAGAGGTAAAGGTATAGGAACAGTCGCAAACAGTTTAGATGGGCTATTCTTTGGCACTTTTCTGCAATTGAAACTGCCCATGAAACTGATGTTGAAGAACTTCATTGAGTATTCAATTCATTTTTATTCAACTATGAAGATTTTTTTGAGATTCACGAGGCAGTAATGAATAAAGTGGGAACAAGCATGTGCCGTTTACAGGTACTAATAGCTAATTTTAGGCTAGCCTGTCGCAGAGTCTGGAGTATCCATTTTGGCTTATTGTAACTAAAGGTCCTCCCTCAGAAGACACAAATGATAATTTAATTATTTGATTTACAAATATTTTTGGAAACACACAAAACAATCAAAAAGAGGCAATGTTTACAATCCCGCTTGATATTTGTCTGAGCGAAAGAAGTGTCCGAGTGGCGGCATAAATTCCAATTGTTACGTCATTGTTGACTTATTGCTAATTTGTAATTGTTACGGAAATAAACAAGGAAATCGATACCCGGGGAAACATACGGTACCGACAACTTATCACCTCTCTCGGTAGACGTGTTGCCGTGTTACTCAGACATGATTACTTTTGTCGCGGACCATAGCGTCCGCGTTTATATTGTGTGTATATATATTTTTATGTTATGTTGCTGAAACGAATTTCAGCTTGGAAGAATCGAGTACCGAGCGCGTTAAATTCAGCAGCGGTGTTTCCAGCAGACCATGGTTACATTTCGGGAGAAGAGTAACCCAAAGTCAGTGCGAGGTTGATGTGTCTTCATACGTCGGAGGTGGTAAATGCACGGTATAGTCTTTATCCTGTATAGTGTATACCATGGGTGTGCAAACTGCGGCCCGCCCGCCCGCAAGAAGAAGTTGTGCGGCCCGCAGAGAAATAACAATTTCGAATGGTGTACCCGCAAAACGAGTATTTATTCTTTTTCGTCGCAAAGCCCATACCAATCATATTAGCAAAACAAGCTAGCAAAATACACGATTTATATTACAAAAACGTGTTTCTCACTGCATTCGTTTGAAGTCGGTGTGACAAAAAAATTAAATAGCAGTTTCTTTAGAAGTTTATGCGTTTTAAATCTACTATTTCTGCAAGAACCCCCTAATATTGCCGTAAGATCAATAGCAAATATAGGCAATTTTTGTGCTTGCAACTACCAGAAAGCCTAAATACTGGCTTGAAACTGAATACTGAAAGGTGCGGCCCGCGGCTTCACCCAGTTACTTGTATTTGGCCCGCCAATTAAAAAGGTTGCACACCCCTGGTGTATACTATGAACTGTTCTGATATCATAAACGAATTTATTCAAAATTAAGACTTTCGGGTTGGATACCTTGTGTACTGTAATGTGTTTTCATTTGTTTTGCACTGATTGACTGCGGTGATGAGAAGTCGGGTCGTAATTGCTGACAAGAATATTTCATAGGTTGTTTTAGGCATGAACTTTTTTGTTGAACACGATTCGGATAGTGAAGCTGGTCGCGCTAACATGTCTCTGGCTGGATCTACTCTAATAGACTTTTCAGTTAACTCATATAATTTGCGTGCTTGCTTTATTTTTGCATTATAAATATAAACATTACATTTGGTGATGAGGATAAACAGAAGCGTTTATCAACTGAAGATATCGTGGATGGCGAGTATAAATTTACCTCCGTCGCAGCCGTATTTAGAGTGTCCAGGAGAACCGCAAGTTATTTGGAATGCGTGGTATAAAACTTTTGAAAACTATTGTGTTGCAATAGGATTGTTAGCTACTACGGACGATAAACGTGAGCAGACGAATTGGTTCGTAAACGTCAACAATAGAAGAATACCAGAGAGGTTGTTGATGGAGCCAGACACGCTCACTATCGAGAATGCTTTGAAGCTGGCAGATAAAATAGAAAAAACAGTTGGAGAAGCCAAGGAAATACAGGGAAGTGATTTTCATCATTTTAACCATGATTTTCATCGACGTAGATCGATTAAATCAGAAGCGAAAGAAGTGCAAAACGTAAATAATCGTAACACTGTAAACAAACGAAATAAGTATCGTGCACAGAAATGCTTTAATTGCAATTCGACTGCTCATCTTGCCAATGATAAACGATTAGAATGAAATGTTTTAACTGTGGTAAATTTAATCATTATTCACGCTGTTGCAGATCGAGGAAACGTAACAACGTCAACACTGTTCATAGACAAAATTCGTTGAATACAGATAAGTGTCAGGTATTTTCAAAGTTGTTTTCTGCAAACACAGCTAATTCAAGCAAATTTAAGTCGTACACCATCGTGTATTTAGAGGAAAAATCTGAAGTCTCATTATCGAACTTTGTTCAAAAGTGTCAATTGTAAACGAAAGACTGTATAATGCTCTTTTTAGTCATTTACCGATTAGAAAACCTACATCTATATTGTTATCGTACAATAACAGCAAAATTTTGGGTAGTTTTGGGTACAATTGAATGTAATATCAAATTTGAAGAAAATTCATATGACGTAATCGAATGTTATGTGTCCAAACGAGGTAACTGTTTGATGGGAATTGATTTATTTGATTATCTGGAATTTTGGATGAACTCTCCGAATGGAATACAAGTGTGTACATTAACTAGAAGTAGAGGGAGTGACCGCGAATAATTTGCGCAAATCAAAGGTTGTATGCATAAACCTATGGTTGATGCGGTATCTTAGTCGTTGGGTTGATGCCAGTATTTTACCAAAAGTACAACCTTTCCGTAAAATTCCGTTAGCATCAAGAAATGAAATTTCTGCTGAGCTGAAGCGCTTAGAGAATGACGGGATTATAGAAAGAATTGATGCTTCAAATGGGTTTCTAATATTATACACTCACTACGCGTGAGAGGAAAACTATATCTTTCTTTTTCTTTCTCCGGCCGACGGGCTGGAAGGTCGGCTGCGTTTCGTTGTGTCGTCTGTTTTATGCTGTTTCAAGTGTGGAGTTGCTGTACAATGAACAACTAATCCGGAACCCCTGAGTCTTCTGATTCGTATTCACCACAGTAGTAACATCTTAGTGACGCTTTTTCATTTTTGTGAATGAACCGGGAAGACTACCGGTCTGTTGTTGCGCGTTGTCTAAGTTTCAGTGGCGTAGCATCCATCCCCGCGGTCGCGGGAGGACCCACGGCGAAAAGGGGCCCAAGCGGTTATAATTTAGAAATTTAAGCCGCAAAACCAAAAGCTGTATTGCAAAACCAGTAATGCACATCTTATAACGTTGATGTTAGTTCTGCTCAAATCGTTTTGTTACGTAACAATGCCAGGGATTAGTCGATTTTCGGTTTGATCGCACCGGCAAAATCTCTCAGTGGCACACAGAAAAGGAAGCACGTATAAAAAATTAAAGTAACCAAGATAAACGGCAAATTTTAGGTTACCATTGCCTTTTAATAGCGACATGTTAAGCTTTTTGACGGAATAAAAAAAAAGCGTTGTTTTAGCTTATGTCCAAGAGTTTTCAGGGCCATTTCCACGAAATTACGCCACTGCTAAGTTTAGTAAACTTATTATACAAAATTAGTTGGCTGAACTAGAGTTAATTGGTAAAACGTTCAGTGAAAAACCTTCATTATGTATGACGATGGAGAATGTGTGGAACAAATTAATACTGTGAACATCAAATTTGACAACTGTACGTGGATGGACCTAGTCAATAATCCCATCCATAAAAAAGCAGGTAAAGGATATATATCATGCATACCATTCACTCTCCAACATATGGAGAGTAAAATTCGAGATGGAAAAGGCGTGCGAGAAAGTTATGGTTGAAGAAGTACATTATGATTTTGAAGGCAAAGTATATACAGCATATCCTGAAGAGGTGTTTTCAAATGTTACAAATGTAACCATTAGTAAACTATAACAAGAAGTATCTGATACTAAAATATCCAAATTGTTATCCCAATTTGGAGAAGTTAAACAGATAAAAAGGGTTACTGATGAAAACGGTATTGAAAATGGAACAAGGAGATGTAAAATTATTTTAGAAAATGAAATTCCCTCTAAAATAAGACTGCCTAAAAATATAGTGGTAAAGAGATCAATGTTTTTCATCCAACAAGACCCCAGAACCTGCAAAAATATGATAATTGGTGCTATATTTGCCACTCTATAACACACAAGGTGGAGCAATGCTCCAGAAGACGGCGATGCCAATACTGTGGTGGAAAAGGTAAACCACATTTGGAAAAATACTGTTTGAAAACGAACACTATAACTTAAGCTCCACAATCATCAGATAAAGATATGACTCGTTCGACAATACACAAATTCAAAATCCTATCCCAAAGTCCGAAGAAAATATAACAATCAACAACAACGAAGAAACAGTGCAATCCCCTGAATCTATTGTCAAATCACAGGCACAACAAACAATTTCTGAAATACAACAGAAACTGGAAAATCAATTAAAAATTAGTATTTCTTTACAGTGTAATTATTAGATAAACAATGTACTCTTCATTGCTCTAGTACTGCATACTTTACTGTTTGCGTGTTATTCTATTGTTTACAGTGTTAAGTTGTGGAGTGGTGTTCTTATGTTTAATAAAGCCTAGAATCGGTATCCTGTTATCTTTCATAACAATTTATTAAACATAACTTAACGAACCAACCACAATGGATAAAGTTTTAAAGCCTGAGAAACTAGACACAGATCCTGATACACGTGACGCGGAATGCGAATGGCTGCATTGGCAAAAGACATTCGAAAATTTCTTGGAAGCTTTACCCACTGAAGGACTGGATAAATTGAGAGTATTAACAAACTACGTGTCTCCGAGAACTTATAGATATATTAGAAATATCACAACTTATAATGAAGCCATAGATACGCTGAAAGGGATTTTTGTACAGCCAAAGAATGAAATATATGCACGTCATATGTTGGCCACGCGATCCCAACAAATTTCTGAGTCAGTTGCTGAATATTTAAGAGCATTGACAGAATTAAGCAAAGATTGTAACTTTCAGAACGTATCTGCTAAAGAATACCAGAATGAATATATTCGGGACTCTTTTATACGTGGCTTGAATTCCAGTTGGATACGCCAACGACTGCTGGAGAATAAGAAATTGACACTGGACGAAATGGTTGATCAAGCCAAATCATTGGAAACTGCCGTTCGAAATTCACGATCTTATGCTATAAACGAAAACGCTTCCGTCGGAGCAGCACCTTCAATAATACAATCTATCAATTTCGATGTTGGATCGGTGCCAGATAATGCAGCGATGACTATTAGAAGTAAATGCTTTCTCTGTGGTAATAGTAGACACCCACGATCGAAATGCCCAACTCGGGAAGTAGTCTGTTTCAAGTGTCAAAAGAAAGGACATTTTGCAAAGGTCTGTCGCGGAAGAACTATTTCGAACAATGACCAGGGTTGCCAGATTGGCTTTTTTAACGCCAAATTTGCCATTTTTGGCTTTTTTCAAACACGTTTGGCGTCAGAATTTCCGTTTGGCTTTTTGGCGTTTTTTTGGCTTTTTTCAAGTCCAGTCTAGTGTCTATTATTAAAATCATATGAAATACAATATTTAGTGTGTAACAATAGCCTATTACCGGTACTGGTACGGTACTTAACATTAGGCTTTCCCCGAGCGTCGATTTCCCAGTTTATTACCTTAACGCTTAACCATACCTACCCAATAAGAAATACTTGCAGTTTCTGCTGCCGCTCCGACAGATGTTCAAGCAGGGTTGTAAACCTTGACTCGTTTTTATAGTTTTGCGTGTTGTTTGTCAGTTTTAAGTTCCGTTTTCAAAAATGGTTGTATAACTTAATTTTCACTATGCCTGATGTGAAGCTTTAGTTAAATTGCAGTAATCAAAATTTTGTCTCACGAACGATGTGATTAACTACAGTAAAAATTACTGAATTAGCTATTAGTAGTCCACCTGTAAGCGGCACGTGGTTAGATAGTTTTTAATAAAATTGATGGTTTATAAATTCTAAAATTTCGAAAATGTAGGTATATCACATACTGAAACGGTACCCTGTATTGTATATATTGAATGGTAAAATAATGCTGTCCGTTTTAATATTTATTTTTATTTGGTTTTTTGATTTTTTTAAATTGTTTCATATAGATGTCAGCTTGACTGTGTTGTGTTGAATGTCGATTCTGGTTCTTTCGTTCAAATAATCCTTTTGACTTATAAACCCTTCATCCCGCTGAAGGGTAAATCGCCATGATAGCAACCGAAAAAACAACTTTCAATGGGAAAAGACAATTGTGTGGCGCACTGAATGAACTGATGGCTCTACATCATCATCAGTATTGTTCCAAGAGCTTAAAATCTGACAAATTATGGGGTTTTTGTACTTAGTAAAATTTTTGGCTTTTTTTGATCGCTGGGATCTGGCAACCCTGACAATGACTCCAGCAGTCGCATTGACATTTCAGCTACTATTCATGACAAACCTTATACTCATGTTGGATACGTTCCGTCTACATTACGACAAGCCACAGCCTTGGTAGAAGTCGGTCAACGAAATGTACGAGCTTTTTTCGACAGTGGTAGTACGGAAAATTATATTCACCCAAGGCTGGTAAAATCTCTTAGGCTCAACGTTCGTCCGGCAAAGAATGTCATTTCCATGGCATCGTCTAAATGTTCAGTAGAAGTTCTTGGATGTACTGAAATGGATTTATACTATAATAATTATAAATATTGCGGAGTTAAGTTTGGTGTAATCGACAGCTTATGCGCTGATATGATCCTCGGACTCAGTTTCCAAACCCTGCATAAAAGTGTAAGATTTCACTACGGTGGTAAAAAACCTGAATTATCAATTTGTGGTTTCTCGTCATTGAAAATAACCCCACCTGAACCATTCAAACATTTAACTGTGGACTGTCATCCAATCGCCACTAAATCGAGAAGATATTTACACGAAGATAGATTATTCATTCGAGACGAAGTAGCAAGACTTCAGCGAGAAGGAATTATCGAAACATGCCTTTCGCCATGGAGAGCTCAAGTCGTTGTGGTTAAAGCAGAAAATCGAAAGAAACGTTTGGCAATTGATTACTCGCAAACTATTAACAAGTTCACTTTATTGGACGCTTTTCCATTGCCAAACATTTCAGAGTTAGTGAATGAAATCGCACAATATCGAGTTTTTAGTACTGTTGATCTCACTAGCGCTTATCATCAAGTTCCACTGAAACACCAAGACAGAGAGTTTACCGCGTTTGAAGCCGAGGGAAATTTATACCAATTCACAAGGCTGCCTTTCGGAATCACAAACGGGGTCTCTTGTTTTCAGCGGATAATAAAGCAGCTCGTGAAAGAAGAACAACTGCGAGGAGTTTTTTCATATTTGGATAACATAACTATTTGTGGAATGACTAAAGAGGATCACGACAAAAACCTGGCTGCTTTCCTGGAATCTGCAAAACAACGAGGATTGATTTTTAATAAATCAAAAAGTATATGGACTACTCGAACATTGCCAATTTTGGGATATCAAATTGCTGAAGGTGAAATACGTCCAGATCCCGAAAGATTAAAACCTTTACACCAACTTCCAATACCATCAAATTCTAAAGAATTGAGCAGATGCATGGGATTATTTTCAAACTATTCTAGATGGATTCCAAACTTCTCAAATATAATCAGATCATTAACAAAATTGACCTCTTTTCCTCTTACTGACTCTGCTATTGGAGCTTTTTATGAACTAAAACAGTTAATAGAAAATGCTGTTCTCACTGCCGTTGATGAAAATATTCCATTTGAATTGGAAACTGTTGCTTCAGATATTGCTATAGCAGCGACACTAAATCAATCTGGTTGTCCCGAGGCATTTTTTTCACGTACATTACACGGCTCTGAACTTGAACACCCTTCGGTCGAAAAAGAAGCTATGGCAATAGTTGAAGCAGTACGACATTGGCGTCACTTTTTAACAGGAAGACGTTTTATCATGAAAACAGATCAGAAAAGTGTCTCTTACATGTTTGATTTCCGCCACAAAGGTAAAATCAAAAATGAAAAAAATAACAAGATGGAGAATTGAGCTATCCGGTTACTCTTTCGATATCGCATACAAACCAGGCAAAGACAATGTTGCACCAGACACTCTATCGAGGATTTCATGCGCTCTTCCTTCTACTAATATCCTCACTAAATTACATGATGCATTATGCCATCCAGGTATATCTAGATTCGCTCATTTTGTTAAGGTCCGTAATTTACCATATTCGACTGAAGACGTTAAGCGAACTGTCTTGAATTGCCGTGTATGCAGAGAGATAAAACCTAAATACTATCGGCCTGAAGCAGGAACTCTTGTAAAAGCGACTCAGCCCTTTGAACGTTTAAGTATTGACTTCAAGGGACCTCTTCCGTCGAACAATCGCAACAAATATTTTCTCTGCGTAATTGACGAGTTTTCACGATTTCCCTTCGCTATTCCAACACCTGATGTTTCGGCCGCCAGTGTCATAAAAAGTCTAACTCCATTGTTCGCTGTATTTGGAATGCCTGCTTACATACATACTGATCGTGGTTCGGCTTTCATGAGTTGTGAGTTTAAAAGATTTTTGCAAGAAAAGGGTGTGTCTCACAGTAGAACAACTCCTTACAATCCCTCGGTTTGCCAATTGAATGTTGGCAAGACGTTCTATTGGATGTTTTGCATTCCATCAGATCACTATTGTGTACTGCAACACCACATGAACGGTTGTTCAATTTTGCAAGAAGATCTACCACAGGATATGCCGTTCCAACGTGGCTGACAAATTCTAAAAATGTTCTTCTCAAGAGACAGATTAGAAGAAACAAATCTGATCCATACGTCGATGAAGTGGAACTTCTAGATGCGAACAGACATTACGCTCATATTCGGTATTCAGATGGTAAAACCTCAACAGTATCAACAAAGCATCTTGCACCGTGTGGTGATGGTACGTCGTTTGGAAGTGAAAATAATGAAAGTTCCTCCGATAATCAACCTTCTCAATTACCTGTAAAGCAGGCTGATACAGCAGATTCCGACTATGTACCAAAAATATCGCATGCCGTTATTAACCAATCAGAAATTCAAGAAGGGGAAGAAAAGTCAAATATTCCTGGTGATGATGAAAAACGCGAAACATCCCCAATGAAGAAGATAGACACCCCGGCTCCTAGGCGTTCTACTAGAGAAAAACGTCCAATTGATCGTTTACATTACTATGAGTGAAATGTTTATTAAACTTTTGTTAACTAATCTTTTAGGAGGGGGAAATTGTGGTGTTAGTATTTCTTTACAGTGTAATTATTAGATAAACAATGTACTCTTGATTGCTCTAGTTCTGTCGTACTGCATACTTTACTGATTGCGTGTTATTCTATTGTTTACAGTGTTAAGTTGTGGTAGTGGTGTTCTTATGTTTAATAAAGCCTAGAATCGGTATCCTGTTATCTTTCATAACAACCAGCAACAGCAAAAAAAGAGCAAATCACAACACCGAACGGAAACAGAGTAATCTAACAACTAGACACTATCTTTAAAAAAGAGTAATCCTATTTCAGTGGATGAAAGGAATGCGGCAATCATCTCTTATCAATCGCAAGGTCATATGATCCTTCTAATTGGGGATTCACAAGTAAAAACTGACAAATCAAGGGTCTTCACAGCACATGTTCTTGGAGAAAAATTTGCTGATATTGCTGAAATCCTAGAAAAACAAACTAGAATATTAGAAAAAATAGTAATATACACTGAAACAAATGAGATCACCCCATACCTGTATACGAAGAAAAAGAATATCATAACAAATATGATAAAGAAAGCGAAGCAAAAAGAAGAAACAGTTTATATATGTAGAATTGTGCCTGTCTTTCGGCCTAGTAAAGAACCAAAAGTATCAGATAGGGGAAAGCTGGAGGACAACACGTGATTTACATACCAAAACCGGACTGTTTCTCGGAAGAGAAAATAATAGACAGCTACTTTGAAGATGACATGATACATCTCACCGATGATGGGGCATAACAAGTACTGAAAAATATTTGCCTCTTTGTTAACCTAAGAGAAAGAAAACAAAAGAGAAATGATAAAGATGATGAAGACATTCCTAATTCCTACCTGTATACAAATGAAAAAGAATATCATAACAGAAATGATAAAGAAAGCGGAGCAAAAAGAAGAAACAGTTTATATATGTAGAATTGTTTGCCTGTCCATCGGCCTAGTAAAGAACCAAAAGTATCAGATAGGGGGAAGCTGGAGGACAACACGTCATTTACATACCAAAACCGGACTGTTTCTCGGAAGAGAAACTAATAGACAGCTACTTTGAAGATGACATGATACATCTCACCGATGATGGGGCATAACAAGTACTGAAAAATATTTGCCCCTTTGTTAAGAGAAGGGAAACAAAAGAGAAATGATAAAGATGATGAAGACATTCCTGATTCGATACATAACTTTAAAGAGGTGCGAAGCGAAGGAAGAAACGCTGAACACCCAAGCGTTGATATCCCTGGAACTTGATCCCAACCAATTTCGGAGAACATGGAAACGATAAATGTCTCAGATAAACCAAAACCGTTGACACAAACCTCCTAATAAGTAAATCAATGATGTTTTATAAAACATAATAGACTTAACATAAGAAAGAAGACTAATACATAACAGCTGGGCCACATTTTATTTTTCAGATACTTTTAGTTTATTTTTTATTGTTTTTCATTTTTCACTTCATATATCAATAGGGCAAGGGGGTTGGGGCAGTCCAATATGCACAAGTTACTTTTGACATTTAATGTCAATGATATTAGTCAACATATAAAGCGTAAATAAGTACTTGATTATCTCAAACAAACTGGAGCGGATATTGTGAAAGCGAAGTCGAATCAGCCAAATGGACCAAAGAATGGGGCAGGTACGCAATTTGGACCACAGTTTCTAATAATTCTTCTGATGTCGGCATCTTATTTTCAAATAAAATTGACACAGATTTTTAAAATGTGGAGGTAGATGACAATGGTCAATTTATAATAGAATTGGTGGAAATCTTCTGAAACCAATTTATTTTGATTAATTTGTATACTCCAAATGATGTCAGGAACGCACTGAATTGTTTATTTTGATAAAAAATAAAATAGAAGAATTAGTAAATTAAATAGGAAATACGCAATATTCTATTATTTTGGGGGGTGATTTGAATTGTGTTTTAGATAAGAAAGATAAATTCCCAGAACAAAAAAGCTACAAAACTTAATAGAAAATTGGAACTTATTATTAAAACGATACAATATACTTGGATGCAAACATATAATAATAATTACATGTATAAAAGCAGACTGGATCGATGGTATATATCATGCATAGAAATAACTGATATCAAGAATATTCAGATTCAGGTGAATGCAATGACAGATCATTTTCCTGTCAAAATTAATACAATATCCTTAACATGAAACATGTTCCAAGCTATTGGAAGTACAACTCAGAACTAAAAAAAACATGAAGAATTTTGTCAGGGGATTATAGCAATTTTGAAAAAGTGGCATTTTAATCAAAATAATTAGATAGATCAGAGGTGTTCATATTGGGATCTTTGTAAAAATAAAATCGAAACATGGGCGATTCATTGTGCAAAAATAAAGCGCCAAACGGATAATGATATAGAACATGAACTTTTAACACAATTCAGGATAGCATACAATGAAATGTTAGGGTATGTCGAAGATGAAGAATCTACCAAATATTTTTTAAATTTAGAAAAATCAAACGGAAGAGCATGTTTAGAGTCCTAAAAAAACAAACATGAACTCTGGTTTACTCTCTGGAAGAAATTCAGGATACTCAGATTTCTTTTTATCATAAGTTATATAGTAAGAATAAAAGTATTGAGAGGACATCCCAAAATAGTTTAATCCACAAATTTGACAAAAAATTGTCAATTCAAGAAAAACATTTTTAGACAGAGAAATAACGTGTGGAGAATTAGATGAAACAGAGTAATGAAAGATAATAATAAGTCATCAGGCATAGACGACTTAACAAAAGATTTTACACTAAATTTTGGAAATCACTCAAACACTAGGGAACCCCACGTAACACCCCTGTTACACACCCCGTTTCTTTTGGAAGCTGTAGAAATAAAATGTTTCCAAGCACACTCCGACGTTATAGATCAGGGCTACTCAACTATTTTTACCAAAGGTCCGTTTACAAAACTTCAAAATTACTGGGGTCCGGACATTACAAAAAATTCATTTCGTTAAATAAACAAAAGTTCAAACTAGAATTCGGTTGGAAACCGAAGACTTATCGATCGAAGGTTAGGGGATCCCCAAAAACAGTGGGCTTACTTCATAGTGACACCGTGTGTCCCATCATTAATTAATTAATACCTCGCTAATTATACGACATAATCCATCCATTCGCGTGCATCTAACACACAGACATACATACAAATACCTATCAACATACTTACCGATCAAGATCGATAAGTAATAAATTAAATACAAGAGCAATGAATGGCTCACAAATATGGACACAAATATCGCACATTGGTACCAGTACGACAACCTGTATAGCTGTGTATTTAAATAGTATCGAAATTATCTAAAACTATGCATAGGCTGCCAAAGTAAACAAGTAGACGCCGTACAAATTGAATGGTCAAAAGGTCCGGATTCGGACCGCGATCCGCCAGTTGAGTAGTCCTGCTCTACGGGATGACATCTTCTGGGCAAACCAGCAAAACTTACCTCTTATAGTATTTCAATTGACCATTATGACACGGTCGATCTAGAGCGTGTCATAAGTTTTGGACGGCGAATATTTTTTAAAATGGATTCGAATTCTGTATCGTAACATGCCTTCAAAAATTATTACGAATGAATACTTATCACAAGAATTTCTATTAACAAGGGGAGTGAGACAAGGATGTTCCATAACATCATGTTTATATCTGTTTATATAGCTGAGCTTTTAGCAACTGATATCAAATCTAATAGAAATATTTTAGAATTTAGGAATTGTAGTGGGTATATTGGAATTTATAAAGGGTACGCAGATGATACAATTTCGAGCGTAAAAAATTTGGCCTCTATAGATGAAAGTCTTAAAACATTAGAACAACTTTGAAATGGGTACAGGAATAGAATAAATAAAAAAAAATGTGAAATTATATTAGGTGGAAATGCAATTAATTGAGATATTGGCCCCAAATACAATGGTATTGAAGTCCAAAAAGATGAGACTAAAATATTTGGGGCATATTTAGGTTATAAAACTAGTTTAATTGAAAAAAAAAAAAAATGAAATAAGTCTCTCAATATGGTCCAGAAATAAACAAATCTGTGGAAGGCCCGAAATCTTACAACAGAATCAAAATACATCTTCAGCAAGAACTGAAATTGATCATTATGTGGTTTTGGAGAGTTTAACAACCAAATAAGCGCTTGAAATTAAACCAATTGGATAAATTAATGATCATTATATATATATCGCAAATAAATTACATCCGACATAACCTATCCTGTGGGAGAAATTGAACAAATACAAGTACCCAATAAGTATAAAGAACTTAGCCGAAAAACCATACATGGGCTGCCTACCGCAGATAAACTAAAATATTGGTTTAGGGAAGAATCTGGCATATGTGTATTATGCGATGATGTGGAGGAAACTTGTTTTCACCTGTTTTTCGATTGTGATTGGACCCAGAATTTTTGAGACTAGTGCAATATAGGACAATTTACTCCATCCAGACCAAATCATAGCCAACAACATGGATAACAAATTCATGTTGTTGGCTGTGATTTGTGGCAAATCAGCAATCTGACAAAACAGAAACTCTGTCAAATATGATGCTATTTATAAAAGGCAATGCAATTTAAAGCAGTTTTTAAATGTAATGTATTGGGGTGCTTAAGTTTGATGGACAGTGAATGTCGAAATGATATTATGCAATATCAACACATTGATGAGATTTTAAATGAATCCATCATGTGATAATATCAAGTTTTCAACGGACCTTTCCCCGAGCATCGACTTTCTTGTTTACTTTGTGACATTGGCCAATCAGCAAGATGCAAAAGGTGACGTAGCAATGCTCCTTTTTGCATCCGCTCAGACACTTTTCTCACTCAGAAAGATTTTCAAGCGTGGTCGTAAACATTACCTCGTTTTCGCGTTTTTGAATTCTATCCGTTAGTTTTCAGTTGTGTTTCGGAAACCTAAATATAAATCAGATAATTCAATGATCACTCTGTCTTCCTAGGAGTTTTAATTTAATTGCAGTAATAAAAAAAATAGTGTAAAAATAGCTGTGAAAGACTAGGCTAAAATTCATTACCGGTACTTTTAAAAAACAGATTGTTGTATGCGATGAATCATAATGATGGTTTTAAACACATACCCCATTTTACAAGCGCTAACTCGCAAAAGCACTTTTAAAATATTCCCGAAATTTTTGCAATGGTGAAGTATGGACCTTTCCCCGACCTTTGACCCCCGAAAAATTCTTCCTATTGAGACGACCACGTCTATAACTCTGTTTTATTCTGTACGCCCATATTTATTCTTACCACTTGAGTCACTGGTGAACAACTGTGTAACTTTCTCTTGTAGCTGGTTTGTCAGACTGCCGGCAGTGTAGATATTCCTCTGTATATTAGGTTATTATTATAGTGCTTTAATGCCGTAAATCTGTGTAATTCTTGTTGTAAAATGATATTAGTAGTACAGGTTTACTGTTTCTCTAGTTTGGCATAGCTCTGTTCACTAGTTAGCTTGTAGTTAACACTTCCGTAACTAGTCTATTTTCGCAGTTTATTTTCTGTGTGATTTCTATGCGTATTTCCATGTATATTACGTGTTTGTCGATAAGATAGGATTTGTGTGTATCTTTAGTGTCATACTAGTTATTCTTATGTATATCTAGGTATGTTTTACCCGGTTTTTAGTATCCCATTATAAGTAAATAGTTCATGACTGTGACGTCATAGACAAATTCTGTATCTTGTGTTACGTATGTATCCTACGGTATTTGTACTGTGTTTTTATTTGTTTATTGTATTTCTTATTGGAGTATTTGGTTGTATTAAGTTCTTACAGGTGTATAATTAATCTAGTTAGTTAACTTAGTTACTCTGCTGTGGTTGGAACCGCAAGAAGATTATTTTGTGATCGACATCTATTGCAACTTCAGTGTCCAAGAAGCTGGCAGAAAGAACCTGAGTGGTGATATCAATTTTGGTACGCCACATATACGAATTTTTGGCGAGCACACGCCAGGATATATTATTTGACACAAGGACTATTAAGACTAAGCCGATTAAGTAGGCTTGTCTGTGACGGATAATATTTGGACAATATTGGACATTTGAGGTTGCCGAATTTTTTTTAATTGCGGTTGCCTGATATCTTGGAAAAATGGTTAAGAGAAGAAAGATTGTACCGGCACCAAAGGAAGCAAAGGAGAATGAACTTTTGCATCTGCAAATACAGATATTAAAGGCAAAACTGAAGGAATCAGAAGAAAAACAAGAGGAAATGTTGGAAAAGCAAGAGGAGACTGACAGTCGTTTGCAACTGATAGACAGTCGTGTGCAACAGATTGGAAGTCAACTAGAATCAGTTGAACTCCAGAATGCGAAAATTGGCTCATCTTTTGAACATGTTTACAACATGCTGCAAGATATTTCTGGCGTGGTTAAAACAGGAAAAGTTGCTGATTCTGAAGAAACGCAGCCCATGTCACATGTCCCAGATGTCAGCTTGATCACTTCAACACCCGCAACGGTTGTTCCAAAAGCAGCGCCTGTTCTCAAGCATGATGAAATTTCTGATTTTGGATCAGAAGATGGACAGCCAGAAGGGAAGCGGAACGCGTTCTCACAGACATTAGAGGTGAAATTTTTGGAGAATGGTCATGTGAGTAACCTTGCACCTACAATTCCTTTTTTGAATGATAATGGTAATGAGGGCACAAATGTCAGAAGGCAACTTAGTACTAGGCCGAAAATGATTACAGAGGTTACACAATCAGCTCCTCCAGTGAGCGCTAGTAGTGTCTCAAATGCCAATGTTAGTCGTAGTGTTCTCAATAGCACAGCTAATGCTACGATGATGGCAAGAAATGCCAAAAAGCCAATGTATTTCGATGGATCCACTGTCATGACGTGGCCCAGTTATTTATGCCATTTTGAATTGGTTACCAGTTATAATCAGTGGGATGACGACACTGCAGGATTAGAATTGGCTACTTGCATGACAGGTCAAGCTCTAAATGTGTTGAAAGATTTACCAGATATGAAACGTACTAGCTATAGTGATATTGTGGCTCATTTTAATCATTATTTCAAACCTGCCGGAAATGCGAGCTCATATCGTACTACATTTCATTGTCGTAGGATTAAGCCAAATGAAGCGCCACGGGATTATGGTAACATATTGAAAGAGCTTGTTATTCTTGCTTACCCAAATCTTGATATTGCTGGTCAAGATGATATTTTGAAATCGCAGTTTCTCGCCGGTTTAACCGATGAAAGCATGATCAAACATGTTACCATGCAACAGCCTGATACTTTTGAAAGTGCACTGTCTCTTGCAACGCTGTATTACTCTGTTGATACTAACCACTCTGAGAGAAGAGACATGCCTAAACCTCGCATTGCCGCAGTGAAACAGAGTAACACTGGTGATGCAGCTAATCAGCAAACCGACCTTTTTCAGTTTCTCGAGAGCAGTTTTGAGCGACTTGTAGCAAAACTGGATGAGATCATAGGATATGTTAAGCCACGCGCTAACAACAATCGCAATTTTGATGGTGTACCACGCAACCCGTGTCCTCGATGTGGTAAACATGGTCATTGGGGCAGGGATTGCAAAGCATGTTTTAATTGCAAGCAGACTGGTCATCTTAAACGGGATTGTCCACATCTTCAGAATCCCGCTGACCCTGCAACAGCTGCTTCCTCTTCGACCGCAAATTTAAACGACACTCAGCGGGCTTGAGGTCCTCAGTGTCCGCTGAATTATTACTTGATGACGGACCAACGAACCAGAATATAGACCTGAATATTTGTTCCTTGCAATATGACAATAGTTGGCATGCGAAGGTACTTGTAAACAATCAACCGTTCAATTTTCTTGTAGATAGTGGTGCTATGACTACTCTGATCGACATTTCCATCTTTGAGGCTATAGGTGGGAAAGAAGCACATTTAGCACCGCTCGAAGAATCTCTTGTTGCAGTGGGAGGACATGATTTATCACCACTGGGTACATTGGAAGTTGATTTGTCTATTGATTCTTTTGCATCACGACGCACTGTTGTTGTTGCCAACCTAGGTATGTCTAATGGTATTTTGGGCATGGACTATCTCCGAGAACATGATTGCGTTCTTTACTTATCATCTGGACACATGATGATAGAGGGTCATGAAATCAAACTGTTTACTGAAAAGTCTGTACCGTGTTGTCGTGTAACGGTTCGAGAAGATATTACTATACCGCCATATTCTAAGGTTGTTATCCCTGCACAACTTAGTCGTCCTTGGCCGAAAAGCAATTTGTCTGACGTTGCTGCTCTTGTTGAACCGCTGAATTCTTCTTTCCTTGCTGATGGCGTTCAGCTGATTTCTTCTGTAGTGGATCCAGGAAAGTCCACTGTTCCTGTTCTAGCGGTGAACCAAAAAGGCAGACAACTTAAGATCAGGGCTGGATCTTTGATTGGTATTGCACATCCTCAACTTGTAGCACAAATTCAAGTTGACGAATCCGATAATCGGGTTATAGCTTCTGAATTACCAGAACATCTACATGACATGGTCAATTCCGTTGAGGATCTAACCCCGAGTCAACGTGAACAGTTGGTCAACTTGATTTGTGAATTCCATGATGTATTTGTAGGACCAGATGGCG
Organism: Styela clava; assembly: GCF_964204865.1. NCBI lineage: Eukaryota > Metazoa > Chordata > Ascidiacea > Stolidobranchia > Styelidae > Styela > Styela clava. Next base: position 22,870,858 of record NC_135253.1, on the reverse strand, counting down.
AACTTGGCCGTACTTCAGCAGCAAAGCATAGGATCATCACAACCACACCACAGCCGATTCGGCAGGCTCCTCGTCGAATGGGGTGGGCGCGTAGGAAGATAGCCGAAGAAGCTGTTGATAATATGCTGGCTCAGGGTGTCATAGAACCCAGCGATTCCCCATATTCTTCTCCCATTGTCCTAGTTCCCAAAAAGGATGGTTCTACCAGATTTTGCGTGGATTTTAGATTGCTTAATGACGTCACATACAAGGACGCATATCCCTTGCCGCGTATTGAGGATATCATTGAGTCCTTAAACGGAGCACAATGGTTCTCAACTCTTGATCTCGCTAGCGGATATTGGCAAGTGGAGGTTGATCCTGCAGACCGTGAAAAGACAGCATTCAGCATCCCAGGCCGTGGTCATTTTCACTTTGTAGTGATGCCTTTCGGTTTGGCGAATGCTCCCGCAACATTCGAACGGATGATGGACAATATCCTTGGTGATCTCCTGTGGAACGGGTGTTTCAATTTCCTTGATGATGTTTTGGCTCATGGTAGTGATTTCTCAATGGCACTCTCAAATCTTCGGGAAGTTTTTATAAGACTTCGCCGTGCCGGTTTACGCTTGAAGCCCTCGAAATGTAAACTTTTCCGTCGGAGCACCTCTTATCTTGGTTATCTTATTTCATCTGACGGTGTCTGTTGCGACCCTGGAAATGTTGCGGCTATTAAAGAATGGAAAACGCCAAATTCTGTCAGCGATATTCGTAGTTTTCTAGGCACAGCGAACTACTACCGGAAGTTTGTTCAAGATTATTCAACAATTGCTGGACCTCTTATTCGATTGACCAGGAAGAATATTTCCTTTGTATGGAGTACTGAATGTCAAGAGGCTTTTGAAACTTTGAAGCATTGTCTGACATCTGCCCCAATTCTTAGCTTTCCGAGGACAATCGGCGAATTTGTATTGGATACTGATGCCAGTGGTTTTGGGATTGGTGCAGTGTTATCTCAAGTTCAGGACGACAATGAACGTGTACTTTCTTATGCCAGTAAGACTATGTCCAAGTCTCAACGTAGATACTGTGCTACACACCGGGAACTATTAGCTGTGGTGTGGGCTGTTCGTCACTTCAGTCATTTTCTTCTCGGGAGACCGTTCAGAATTCGCACAGATCATGCTGCTCTGAAATGGTTGATCAATTTTCGTGAACCTCAAGGAATGTTAGCAAGATGGATATTAACACTTGGTGCCTATGACTTTAAGATTGAACACAGACCTGGCGTGAAACATGGCAATGCTGATGGATTGTCACGCCAAGTTCGCAAATGCAAACGAGAAGATTGTTCTGATTGTGGTACCAATGGTGATGTGGCTGTGAGCAATGTTATTGTAAGTGCAATATCAAAACAGCCCGGTCAATCATCGTCAGACTGTTCCGATTGTAATTGGTTAGATACCTACACAGATGAACAAATTAAATCTTGGCAAAGTGAAGATCCAGATATTTCTGCTGTTTTGAAATGGAAACAACTTACTGCTCAGAAACCTGATATTCAAGAATACATGCCTGAATCAACAGTGACCAAACGTTTAATGTCGCAGTGGGACTTGATTTCTGTAGATAATGGACTTCTCTATCGTCGTTGGATTCCTGATTGTAAATCGGAGGAATCGCATATCCAATTGATTGTTCCATCAAATTTGAGGCAAGATTTGTTTCATAAGCTCCATTCTTTGCGCACTGCAGGTCATCTTGGTGCTAATCGGACTTTCAAGAGTATAAGGCGCAGATTTTATTGGCCTGGTTTCAAAAGGGACATTCTCAGATGGTGCAAATTTTGCAAGTCTTGTGCTTCAACAAAGATGCTTTACGGAAGAAGACAGGGAGATTTGAAACAACTTATATCTGGAGCTCCTATGGAAAGGATTGCCATTGATTTTCTTGGACCATTGCCTGTAACTGAAAATGGAAATGAACACATTTTGGTTTTGTCGGACTATTTCTCTAAATGGGTGGAATGTTTTGCTTTACCAAATCAGCGAGCTGACACCACTGCTGATGCATTGGTTACTCAATTCTTTTCGAGATTTGGGGTACCAAGAATTCTCCACTCAGATCAAGGAAGAGACTTTGAATCAAAATTATTTTCAGAAATGTGTCAATTGTACGGGATTCAAAAGACTCGAACAACTCCATATCATCCTCGTTCAGATGGACAAGTTGAACGTTTCAACAGGACCATACAGCAGATGTTGAAAGCTTTTGTAAATGAGAATCGAAATGATTGGGACGACCATCTCCCATATCTTTGCATGGCATATCGCTCCACTGTACATGATAGTACAGGATATTCACCGAACAAGTTAATGCTTGGACGAGAAATCGAGATGCCTGTTGATGTTATGTTTGGCAAACCAGAGTCATCTATTCATCCTTGTTACACTGAGTTTGTCGAATGGTTTTCCTGTGCAACTGAAAAAGCTTTTCTTCATGCTAGGCAACATCTAAATGCTGCTGCAACCAGACAAAAGCGAAATTTTGATCTGGGTGTTAAACCACTTACTTTCCAGAGAGATGAATTGGTGTGGTATTATTATCCACCTAAGCATCGCAAGCTGAGTATTCCTTGGATTGGACCTTATCGAATTGTGGACTGTTTACCTAATCACTTGTATAGGATTCAGAAGAATTCGGGAACACGTTCTCGAATTGTGCATGTTGACAAACTGAGACCTTACCTTCATGAAGATGAAGAAGACAATGACATTGACTTAACTGGATGTGACATTTTACCTGATGTGGAACCTATTATGGAAAATGATGAGCAGATTGCTCATGATATTTTTGATGTATTACCTTTCTCTTCAAGGCCAGACACTGTACCAGAAGAAGTTACAGTTGATGCGAACTTTGATAATGGCCAACGTACTAGGCGAAGGCCTAGATATTTGGATGACTACATTTGATTTGACTGTGATAGTGCTTTTATCATGTTTTTAACAATTCATTGTTTTGTTTTTAGATATACATTTCATTTGAGTGTACAGTTCTTTACATTTTCTTCATATTTTTATGGATTTTCAATTTTGAAGATGGAAAATTTCTTTGTAATTTCCCATCTGAAAAAGGGGGGAGTAATGAGACGACCACGTCTATAACTCTGTTTTATTCTGTACGCCCATATTTATTCTTACCACTTGAGTCACTGGTGAACAACTGTGTAACTTTCTCTTGTAGCTGGTTTGTCAGACTGCCGGCAGTGTAGATATTCCTCTGTATATTAGGTTATTATTATAGTGCTTTAATGCCGTAAATCTGTGTAATTCTTGTTGTAAAATGATATTAGTAGTACAGGTTTACTGTTTCTCTAGTTTGGCATAGCTCTGTTCACTAGTTAGCTTGTAGTTAACACTTCCGTAACTAGTCTATTTTCGCAGTTTATTTTCTGTGTGATTTCTATGCGTATTTCCATGTATATTACGTGTTTGTCGATAAGATAGGATTTGTGTGTATCTTTAGTGTCATACTAGTTATTCTTATGTATATCTAGGTATGTTTTACCCGGTTTTTAGTATCCCATTATAAGTAAATAGTTCATGACTGTGACGTCATAGACAAATTCTGTATCTTGTGTTACGTATGTATCCTACGGTATTTGTACTGTGTTTTTATTTGTTTATTGTATTTCTTATTGGAGTATTTGGTTGTATTAAGTTCTTACAGGTGTATAATTAATCTAGTTAGTTAACTTAGTTACTCTGCTGTGGTTGGAACCGCAAGAAGATTATTTTGTGATCGACATCTATTGCAACTTCAGTGTCCAAGAAGCTGGCAGAAAGAACCTGAGTGGTGATATCAATTTTGGTACGCCACACTATAGAGGACTTGCACGGGTCACGTGACTTTGTTTACTGGACGGCAAAAAACAAAAACGTCCAGCTGGCTCCTGTCTTGTCGGATTATACGTTTCCGTTTGGTTTGGCTGTTGAAAATGGTTATTTCGTATTGTTCCGTTGGCTGTACGTATAGTATACTATAGACAACGAAGTTGATCTTCAGTTATATTCCACTGTTTTTAAAAGATCCGGAACGTCGCGCAATGTGGATAACATCTACCGTTTTCAGAAGCATGGACTGTAACATGGAAGCATGGATGGTCGTAACCGACCATCGGTCGTGTGAACCACCCTCAGTGGGAGTAGATCTGCAATCCTCTCGCACCAGCATAACTATCCCCGCATGGGATTGAAACCTGTTAAACTACCATGGTGATCAGAGATGCGGTGGCGAGCGTATTCCTAGATGGTGAATTCAATTGATTTCTGGTTAATTTTTGCATGACCACTGGCGTTAACTTTTAGTTATCTATTCAACCTTTCACACTTAGTAATAGGTTACCTGCTAGCTAGGAAAACAATACCTTATGGCAATTATTGATTAATATCTTACACGAGTCAAGTCTGCAAGTAGGCCTACGCCTAGGCCTACCAATAACAGTAGTTTGTCATCTGCTTTCCATTGAAATGAGGGAGCTTGTGAATATTTAAAAAAATTGATAACGGCACACTATCACCACATTATCACTCACCATCAACGAAGTGCTGTCTGCAAACAGTGAAACACATGTAAGATGGCTTCTGGACTTGACACCAAGCAGTTCTGCCAATGCTATTGGCAATAGATGATATCCACATTGCGCGACGTTCCGGATCTTTTGAAATCAGTGGAATCTAACTGAAGATTCATTTCGTTGTCTATACTCTATACCAGTGGTTCTTAAAGTATGGGTCGCGACCCATGTTTGGGTCCATGTTTGGAAAGTTTAAAAGTGGGTCGCGACAAGGTCGTCAATGCAAGGGCAATCTAAGAGGAGAAGGACGAAATTTCAGCTTTCCCAATGATTCAATTTAGCTTCAAAATCTGGTATTTAAAAATAATGAAATATAAAGTTTCATTCACGGAAAGAACTGTCTTGAGCTCATTGTTACATCACAATTCTGATATGCCAGTCACGTGTATTATTTTATGGCCTCGGTAACCATGCACGTCGCTTGTCGTTGTGTTGACCTCGCGGAATGTCGTCTTAGTGGATTAAAATAACCAAAAATGGGTGTCTTTTTGGTACTGTAAATTTTAATAGACGATGCAATGAAAAAGCTCGCTTCTCAACATTAAATTATTCAATATCTAGAGAAAATGTGACCTCATCTCGAGGCACCATTTACCGCGAACGAATCAGTGTGTGCACATTTGATGAGTAAAAAGTTTTATATTGCGAGAGATACTTAAGTCCAGCTAGATGTCGTGTTTGCGACAGACAGCGGACGAGGTTTCTGCTACAGTTCGCGACAAGCACCTATGCGAGCGAGGATATTTGGCACTGAATGATATTAAAACTAAGCTCACAATCGCCTCGATTCCCATGACAACTTGCGTATTGCGCTCAGTAAAATAAAGCTGTGTATTGAAGATATAGTGAAAAGGAAATTTCAGTTTCATCAATCTCACTGAGTCAATGGACTGTTTCTAATAAATAGTTGTCTGTATTTGTATGAACATTAAAAACACATTTTGCGTTATTTAGGATTCGGTCGCGAGTATTCATAAAATTCAGATTTGGGTCGCGCTCGAAAAAGTTTAAGAACCACTGCTCTATACTATACGTACAGCCAACGGAACAATACGAAATAACCATTTTCAACAACCAAACAAAACGGAAACGTATAATCCGACTTGAAACTGACAGGAACCAAATGGACGTTTTTGTTTTATTGCCGTCCAGTAACAAAGTCACGTGACCCGTGCAAGTCCTCTATACCAGCGTTTCCCAAACTTTTTCGGCGATGGAACACTTACACTTTTGATCTCGCCTCGCGGAACACCAAAAAGTGAAACAATAAATTGATAGAGAAAACCGGTGTAATGTAGCGGTTCCGAATGTAGCGGAGTTGCTGAATGCGCCGCGAAAACTTACAGATTTGTGTTAAAGATACCTCAAATATGATTGAATATTTTACATATTGCATTTATTATACCTGTTTTATTGTTTCTTAATTTAAATGCTGTGTATATGAATCAATTCATTCATTTTACCATTCTATGGCGTTTACTTTCCATTACGTAATGTTTGCCTCCAAGTTACGTCTAATGGAAATAAAAGTACTTTCCGCAATTTTGCGAGCTCCAGACCTGCCGTTTATTTATTTCTGAATAGATTTTACCAAAAATAATTGAATGAGATGCTGAGATGGAGGAAGAACAGTTGACCCTTTTCCTTTATTTTTTAAACCTACTTGTTTGCCTATAGAAAAATCAAAAACATTTGATAATGAACTTAACAGTCAACAACCCAAGCCGACGGTTAACGAAAATGCCACTACTTCGCCCTAGTTAGTCCGTATTAGTATTTGTCTACAGTTAGTCCACTTTAGGCCGACAATGACGCGATATAGAACGGTCAGTTGGGCCACAACTTCACGATTCTTAGATCTCATCGTATTTAAGATTCCTTTTCCACGGAACACTTCGAAGACGCTCGCGGAACACTAGTGTTCCGCGGAACGCAGTTTGGGAAACGCTGGTCTATACAACATACAGCCAACGGAACGATACGAAATAACCATTTTCAACAGCCAAACAAAACGGAAACGTATAATCCGACTTGCAACTGACAGGAGCCAGCTGGACGTTTTTTTTTTTATTTGCCGTCCAGTGAACAAAGTCAGGTGACCCGTGCAAATCCTTTATACTTTACCACTGCAAAATTTTCGGGTCTATTTGAGGAGTGCTTTTGCGAGTTGGCGACTGCAAAATTGGGTATGTGTTTCAAACCATCATTATGATTATTCGCATACAACAATCTGTTTTTTTTAAAGTACCGGTAAAGAATTTTAGCCTAGTCTATCACAGCTATTTTTACACTAATTTTTTATTACAGCAATTAAATTAAAACTCCTAGGAAGACAGAGTGATCACTGAATGATCTGATTTATATTTAAGTTTCCGAAACATAACAGAAAACTAACGAATAGAGTTCAAAAACGCGAAAACGAAGTAATGTTTACGACCACGCTTGAAAATCTGTCTGAGTGAGAAAAGTGTCTGAGCGGATGCAAAAAGGGAGCGTTGTTACGTCACTTTTTGCATCTTGCTGATTGGCCAATGTCACGAAGTAAACAAGGAGGTCCATGCTCGGGTAAAGGTCCACAGCAAGAATTTTCCGGGGGTCAAAGGTCGGGAAAAGGTCCACACAGCAGACCGATACTCTGCAATCGCAGGCCATCTCATGACATTTCGTTGTATACCGTACTGTATTTACTAATTTGAGTAAAATTTCTAGTTTTTCAAGAAGATTACATAGATGGAAAATGTAGAATTCACCTAATGGCATGATAGGTGTTTTTCTGAATATTTATCTAATTCTTTAAAAATGTGAGTGAATAAAAAAAAATATATATATATTAGAAAGAAAAACAGAAAAAAATAGAGTTGTCCGTCGGTCTTGTACCGGTACATTTACTGCTGCCTAGACAGGTACCGGTACCTACCGGTACGGTACCGACAGGGAAAGGTATTTAAGGAATGTAAGCAATTAAAGGAATCTGCAGAGCAGTCCCTAATAAATTAAAAGGAACAGGCAATTGAAGGTTTTGTTACATTTTTGATCAAAGCAAGATAAATGTGCCCATGAAATCAACATGTGGAGCTGGCAAACGTACCGGTAGGGTAGTTGGTACAGTATCTTTCAGTCTTTTGTGACTCATATCGGATAGTACCCGTGCGGTACGGTACCGATATCCGTTTCGAACTCGTGCAGCAATGGTCGTAACTGCAGAACTAGGAAATCTTCAACAAAGCATTGGCAAAACGAGAAATATGAATTCAACAGATGAAATATTAACTTTTAAGTAAAAATTCTGTACCACGAAGTTGCTAGAGACGTCTAGATTTTTCACGACTATTAATTTTTTTTTCACGTTTTTTTGTATAATCTGAATAGTTTACTTCTGTAAAACTTTTAGAACTGACAATCGATGTTCACATTATTGTGTACACGTTATATATAACAGTTAGTTGCTGTTATGGCAATAACTCGATAGTTCGATTTTTATGGTTTTAAGCACGAATTGCCGGCATAGGTTTACACATTCAGACATTTTTCATCTAGAAACAATTTATTCAGTTGTTTGTTTAGATGTCGTCTCACACATCGCTCACACACCCGCTATTCAGTTCACTATTTTAGTAGAAAATAATTGCACATAATTTGATTTTTGAAGTTAGACGCTAGACACCTGAATATTGTCTAATCGTTTGTATTCATGTTTGTTTGTTGTGATTTGTTTTTTTCTTCTTCTTCAGTGAGTGAATATGTTTAATACGTTATAAACTTTTTTTTAGGTTTTGTTTACTTTCCAGATTCTTCGCCTTTCTCTCTTTTGTGTATTGTTTTATTTTTTGTGAATGAATCGAAATAAAATCCATCTATCTATCTAAGGTTAGACAATTGGAAAGCAGTTTCAAAAATTTTACCAAAAGCAAAAGCTAAATGAGTTTTGGTTCCACCAAAGTCGGAAAGTAGGGTACATTGAACCAGCACTTTATTGGGGTTTTTTCTCACTTTCCAGAATTCTCATTTTCAAATTTGTGTGTATTAGGGAGTTTTCAAAATAAACTATCTACGGGTCTGGTATAGTTTAGTACCACCAGTACTTCCGGTGGGCGTAGCATAGTGAATTTCACATATGCTATTCCTAACCCTCACCTGACTATGTCATCCAAAAACTATGTCACTACAATGTCACAATCACGTCATAGAGCTTGCCAATGTATAGCTACGATCCACAAAACGGCATCTGCGCCGATCGTAACGAACTCTCTAATGCCAGTGGCCTCTCTCATATCGGGATCGTTGGGGCGAGAAAATGAGAGAAATAGCTTGATCGATTTCGAACACTTTGGAGGTCTTTAATACACCACTGTGACGTCTTAGTGACGTAATATTTGGTGAAGTAGTCAGGTGGGGATTAGGAATGACATATGCAAAAATTGTTGAGCCAGGTCAATTAGAAGTACCGTATTTATTCGATTATAACGCGCAAAATTTTGAACTGAATTTTAGGCAAAAATCAATGCTGCGCGTTATACACGAGGTCTGAGAAATGCGGTATTGAAAATGTGGTTTTAAACATCTGAAACGTGCGTGCGCTCGCGCATGCACATTCCAATGCAGGATGATTTCGTGCAAGCACACGTACATGCGACAGCTCAGCGTGCGTTTGACATTCGTGCAAGCGTTCGATTTCGTGCAAGCACACGCACATGCGACAGCTCAGCATGCGTTTGACATTCCCGCTGCGTTGAGATGTTGACATTCCCGCTGCGTTGAGATGTTATGTGCTTACCAGTAGTTAGTAGAAAAAAAATAAAAAAAAAGAATTTTATACCAATTTTCATTCAAAATTTAAAGGTGCGCGTTATACACGAGTGCGCGTTATAATTGAATAAATACGGTATATGTGGTACTAAACTATACCAGACCTCTATCTACAGTATCTATCTTCCCAGAAGTTGCACTTCCCACTTGCAGAGATAAATATGAAACAAAATATCCTCCTATTTCTAACGATATTCTCATTTACTTCGCAGACTTTCATATTTTAAATGCTTTAACAAGACTGAAGATGTTTGCAGACATTTTCAAATTTGCTTTATTTATTGTATGGACATCATACTCGTATGCTATTTTGGATGATAGCATTGTATATAACCTTAATTGGCCTGGAAAGACTTTTGAATTGAAAGATTCTGCAACAAAGTCCGAGGACTATAACGACGAAGATGCAGTTATTATAAAAACTGATAAAAATGAGAAATATAAATGCATGATACCGTCATCAGCAAAAGGTAAAAACGAGAAAGACGATTTTCAATCATCTGCGTCACCAGTAGAATTACTGTCACCAGTTTTAAAACAAAAACCATGCACATATCGGCTGGAGACATACTGGACTTATGAGATATGCCATGGGAAGCATATTAGGCAATATCACGAGGAAAAAGCAGCAGGTGGTGTAATAAAACTACAAGAGTTCTTTTTAGGATATTTTTCCGAGGAACCAGACAGCAAAGGTGTTTTCAACAAATTAGGTAACATACCCAAAGGTGCTAAAGATATTCCTGCCAAAAAGTTAGACGGAATCATGACCCCGTATTATCCTATAGATATGGGTAATGGAACTGCATGTGAACTCAAAAACGGTGGAAAAAGGAAAACACGAGTTTTATATGTATGTCACCCGGAATCACGAAATGAAATTATGTCCGTAAGCGAAACAAGTTCTTGTGAGTATGAACTAGTGATCCTAACACCTACTTTATGTGCAAATCCATTTTATAAAGTGAAAGGAACTCCAGTAAATGAAATATACTGTACTTCATTAGATGATTCACCCAGAAAACCAAAAACTTTAGTAAAACAGAATATAGAGAACAATTTCGCCAACCAACAACATTTTACGGCCCCAAAACGTCATGAAGAGACAGAAATCGAACTTGAGCATACTAGAGATGATTATAGACGTGTTGATAGTCCTGAAATATCAAAACAAACAGATAAAGCTCTTGTACGAGATTTTCTTTCGGGAGATTTTTGTCTCCGTGGAAGTTCTGGATGGTGGAATTATGAATATTGTTATGGTAAACATGTAAAACAATACCATGATGACAAAACAATGGGGCGGGCAATAATAATGGTTGGAAAATGGGACAAAGAAGCTCATTTGAATTGGGCAAAAAATAGAAGAGCGAGAATTTACAGGGAAGAATATGATGCTACAACTAAAACAACAGATAAAAAAGTTATCATGGTGGAACATTTCTATCATAAAGGTGATTTTTGTGAAGCAATCGGGAAGCCGCGGGAAGTTATTGTCAAGCTAAAGTGTAAAGCGAGCAGCAGTAAGCACGCTGTTACAATTTATTTACGTGAACCTGCGACATGTAGTTATATATTAGGTGTTGAGTCGCCTATTATTTGTGACCTACTGGACACAGCAGATTCTAATGGACTATTCACTCAAACTGAGGATTAATGAATACATAATTCGTTGCCTGCAACTTTTTATTGTTTCTGCTTTTATGATTTTTATTGTCTAGAAGTATACGCGTTTGGTCTTATTATTACTCGATGGTAGGAAAAATAGATAATTGTATACAAGATAGCTTGCTGGTTCTTTAATTGCGTTAGACAAGAATTAATACACATATAGTACATGGTATATCATAGGGGGAACTATGAAAATCCTCTTTTTGAAAGTGAAATTCATGAAAAATTTCCCCAATGGAATATTCCCCCCCAAACAAAATTCCATCCTAAACACGATGTATTATGTGGCCATCTTTCACCCTTTGAAATTTCACTCATGGAAAATGTTTTTCAAAGGAGATTCCACCCAGACAAAATCCAACCCCATTTTATTGATTCTCATATTGATTGTCATAAGTTTACATTTTTTGCTGGAATTTATGGCTATTTTTGACTGACATTTTATGGCCATATTGTTATCTTTATGATGTTAAGAATTATACAGATAAGAATGTATTTTCAAACTAGCATTTTTTTCCAATATTTATATCAGATCGTGCTGGACATTCCATGCTACTTCATTATTTTTATATGTGTTTTTAGTGGTATGAGTTACTTATTCCTGAGTAATAGAGAATAATATTCATGGTTACTACGGTATCTACCTAGAGCCAAAAAAAGGCACAGGTGTCAAAAGGTTATTTTTGGGGGGGGAACTTAACAACGGCAGAAACGCAGAATAAAAATGAGAAAGTAATCATTTTAAATGTTAACTTCACTGAGTCAAAGCATAGGTCAAATCATTTATATTTATCGCTAACAACAATTTGCTTCAGTTGTTTTTGGTGATGGATAATTGATACGTCACAATAATAACACAGCGAAGCGTGCCGTGAATATGCGTTTCCTATAATAATGAGCATCATCCCTCGTTTCCTCGGAATCTTTGTACCCAAAACACAAACGAGTATTCCATGTTTCTAAGACAAAATAAGCACGCAACTTAAAAATAGGCACTTTTCTTAGAAATAAGCACATCGTTACGTTATAGTACGCGGGCTGGAAAATAAGCACAAATCTTAGAAATAAGCACGATATGGTAACCTTGGCTGTATTGCTAGGGGGTCTAAAATGAAATTTAAATTCTTTCAAAATGTTGTGATGCAAATGTTTTGTGTGATTTTGTTCAAACAATATCTTTCATTTAACTTTTCATCCATATGCCATGCATATGACCAGGGTTTCATTTATTTCCAGGATATTTTAAGTGAAAATGGTGCAGGAAATATTTATGACAATTCATAACAATAACTACTGTTAAGACTTATTTTTTAGTTTATCAGCCCCTTCTTTTTGCTTCTCTCCAAGTGTGCCCAGTCTTCCTCTTCAAGCGATTATATTAAGTAGAACAATTTATATTTATCTTGTATATATTTATTTGTGCTGAATATATTATTTTATTTTCAAAATCAACTTGGAATAGAAGTGTTGGGGTTGTTTAATATTTGAAATATGTCCATCTTATTTATGTTTACCGGTATTTCATTTATTGATAAAAATAGTAGTACAGTATTAGACAATTTGGTAATTCTGTCATTCCAGAGTTCTGTGAATACACACACAAATATATAGGGTGTCCATAAAGTCCTAATTATTTTCTAAATTGCAAAGGGAATTTATCGCAAACAAATATTGCTTTGGCCCTTACAGATGTATGAAATGAAACAAAAATACTTGAATAATTATTGATTAGAAAACAACAAACCTGGTTACGATATAATGAGAACTGACTTCATAACAAAACTGAAATTGTAAAGGGTCTTTATGGACACCCTATGTCTTTAATGCTTTATCTGACTGAGTTGAAATATGCTTGTCTGAGGAAATCTCATCTTGGTCACATATATAAAAGAACAAATACATTTGTGTTAGTGTGCAGCACCGGCAGCCTTTTTGAAGTTTGGAGACTAGATCAGGGCTACTCAACTGGCGGACCGCATTCCGAATCCGGACCTTTCGGGTATTCGATTCGGACCGCGCATAATTCTTCATTTTGGATCATTAGCCCCACTTTTGAAGTTTTCTTCTATAAAATCACTTTTATAGATTTAAAAATATATATGAAAAGAACTATACCGCCATAACAAACAATCTTGATTAGCTAATAATCATCAGTCTGCCAAGAAATTGTGTGCTTTTGCATGCGGACCTCCGGTAAAAATAGTTGAGTAGCCCTGGACCAGATCAGTGGTTCTCAACCCAAATTTTTCAAAAAAGAAATTTTGTAAAATCTTGCGACTCAAGAATATGATCGGATACTGGCAGGGAGCGTTCCATGGCCGCAAAATTAAATGATAAATAATATAAAACAAACATTAATACTTAACATTTTTTGCCCAGAAATGAATAGCCTCCATGTTAGTAACCAGCGTTTGTTTGCATCAGTACATTTTAAAATGGTGTGTCGTGGCTTTACTTAGAGCTGCCAAGTTTTCACGCAGTGATAATTCCCACACATACAATTCGATTATTAATATTCATTCGTTTGACATTCCATGTTGTAATTCTATATTTCAAAGCAAGTTTTGGGTACTGTGCAAAATTATAAAATTTTTGATACGAAAACTTACTCTGAATAAATTTGGAAAACTGACAGACTTTGAGAGACTCTGGGGATTATGAAAATATAACTCAAATACCAAAAAATGCTAGACTTCAACATTTTAGCACTCTTTACTGCTCTTACTATGCTTTCTTTATGTATAATGGAATAAATAATTTGAAATGTAATAATTTCGTCTTATATTTTAGATATTTTAGACTATTTTGCCGTTGAATTTAACGTTTCAAGCTTAAAGATGTGTACAATGCCAATGGTGCTTATGACTGTACGAGATGAAAAATATGGTGTCAGCCAAATGTTCATAGATGTCGTGGAAAAGCATTTTGATATTGTATGGATAGCAGAGTTTGAGAAGGATATGCAGATGCAAAAGTGGAGTAATATTGTCGGGATTATCATATGGGGGCCTCAGAGGGTATGTCATTGCTGTTTATGTTTTATTTTTCATTAGAAGGTTATATTATGCATACACTTTGTAGTTGGCTCATCTTTGATTAACAATGTTATTGACTGCAGAAATGCAGTGAGCTTCTGAAACCAATAGAGTTATGTCACTCAGAAACAAAGGAGGATCATCACTGATGGACATGCAGATGCAAACAGCTACAGAACCAATATAGAATTATGATAGAATTTCTTAATATATTTTGTGATGAATGTGTGATAAGATGGCTTTACGATCTTGGGAACCCATAAAAGATCACCATTTCAATGTTTAATGAACATTCTTACGAATGTCCCACTGAATGTTCGCCTTTCGCAAGTTTTTGTCCCAAGCAAATCTTTTTTAAGGATTATTATAGAAAATTACTAGTTGCTGATTTATACCCTAATAACGTTTCACACTGAAACCTTGAATATGGACCTGTCATTAACGAACTATTGTACATATCGGGAGTGTTCTGTACCTTTAATGCATAAATATATACATTCAGTGAATTTGATCCAAATTTCCAATGTACATTACAATATTGTTCCCTTTTTCAAGATTTCAAAGGCCTGGCTTGATGCTCTCCCGAATTTAAAAGTTATTGCTGCTATAGGAGCGGGATACAACCATATTGACGTCGCCATGGCCAAAAGTTATGGAGTCAAGGTGTCCAATACTCCTCATATACTCAGTTCTGCCACAGCTGAAATGGGGATGACTCTTATGCTTGCGGCCGCAAGAGATTTTATCAATTGTAAGTTTTCATTTTCTTGACGGACTTATCGTAAATACAAAACCCATGCCTGCTACCTCACCAGGGTTATCTTAGATTGGGTTACCAAAAAACAGAATTAGTTACGTTTAAATGCTTCAGAAACATATATCCTATGATGTTACATCTCCATTGGTTTTACTTTGTCGGTGTCACTGATTTTGAGAGGTGTTTTAATATTGTTGACTTTGGCAAGCTGGAATCCTCTTGGCCCAACTTTAATTGGTGAATCGATCACCTAGAGTAGAAAATCATGGTGAAACCGTTCAGCTCTGGGTTTCCGACCTACTACTACCATACTGCCAGTTCTTTAAATGATGTTTTGAAAATAATCTTTTTTGTTTTGTGGGTGCTGTGGACTACTGGTTGATGTAATAGATTTAGCTATAATGGCATCACAGATCAAAATATCGGGATTAAATTCCATGCCCTCCACCCAACCCAGTGTATAATAAATTGGATAAGAGAATGTTTAATCAGGAAGATTCCTATAATCCAAAACTGGGGCAGCTCCTTATCCACCAGTGGTCACTTCCGCTTGTTTGGAGCATGGAGCATAAGGTCTAATCGTAAGGCTGGCAACAGACTCTGTACACCAACAGGTTGGGAACTGCTGCATTACACCACGATGAATGTGGTGAAAATTGGGCTAAAACTCGCAATCTTCAAATTTTTAACAGCTGTTGCAAAATACAAAGAACCAGATTATACTCGGTTGGAGATGAATGCTGTAACACATCAAGTCAGTGGTTCAACCCTCGGAATAGTTGGGATGGGAAGCATTGGTTACATTGTAGCAAAATGTGCCCAGGCTTTCGATATGAAAATTCTTTATCACAACAGAAATAAGAGGTAGGTATATTTTATATTTTTACTGTATTCCACTGACTATATCAGTGGTTGGAAAAATGTGGCCCGCAGGTCAAATGAGGCTCTTGATGACTTCATTTTTTAATTATAAAAACAAAAGTACTTCAGGACGATTGATTATTATCTTCACTCCACTTATTTTGTAACAATGGCTGTTGTACGGCGTTTGTTATGTAGTAATTAGCCAAAGATGCCTAAAGTTATTTGTAATTCACACATAAATAGAAGTGCAGGTATGTCATATATTCAAGTTTAATGTGGCGATTGTTTATAGGCAGAAATTGGTGCAGCTAGCAAGCTACCGGAAATGTATATGCTTCTCCCAGCGGAGGCACAACAGATGACAAGACTATGTTATAGACCGCCTCCTTTTGTCGGGTTACCAGATCATGTCTGAAACGCAAGTAGCTAACCAGTTAATCACTTCAAATGCATGGACTTGATGGTGGAGGCCGGTATAAATGGCCAGATGTTACGTGAACCACCCCAGGGCGGCAACAGCGAGTACAGCGATTCTCTTGCACATAATTATCCGCCAGAGGATTTGAATCTACGAACGAATGCAGGGTAACCAGAGGTGTGGTAGCAAGCATATGAGATAAATATTTAACATAATTTTTTTATATTTAAGGCCTGAATCTGAAGAGCAAGCAGTTGGGGCGACGTACTATCCTAAGTTGAATGATATGCTACCTTTGTGTGACTTTGTAATCGTTGTTGTCTGTTTAACTGAGGAAACAAAACACATCATGGGTGCAGAGCAGTTCAAGAAAATGAAAAATTCTGCTATTTTTATCAATATATCGAGAGGTAATATATAATTAATATGTTGTGTTAGAAAGGCTATCGTTACATTCCACTTCTTAATAACGTACAATGTTTGGACCTCCAGAAGTATGTGCATCAAGATGCCGCACAACTTGAACATACTATGTGTGTACCCGTTAGGATTTAGGTTGTGCGACATCTTGGTGCACATACTTCTGGAGCACCCAATGTTTAAATGTTTATTCGAGTTGCTTGGGTGGGATACGAAAAATCCAGGAAGATCTTCTTAGAAAGTTCAACCACAGGAAATTTTCTTGCTTGAATATCTCACCCAAGCAACTTGAATTAACATTGTATGTTATTAAGAAGCCAGTGAAAAGTTCATCGATGATAAACACCTCTTGAATGATTATTTCACCCACATAAAATTCAATCTTAACCTCTATTGAGAGCCCTTTTCAGAAGGAATTTTCTGAGTGGGTAGTATTTTTTATTTTGTGTGTGTTTCTGGTCACTTAATAAAATTTACCTCACAAGTATTGCTGCCACGTTTAGGGAACGTTTTCCCCATATTATTGATCTTGGCTTTGCGCTACGAAATTGAACGTCCAAGGATATTATATTTGTGTAATAAAATTGATTAGGCAACAAAAATTGCAATACAACAGACAGACACAGTAGATGTCATATCTGGAATCCAATATTTCCGTCCAAAACATTTAACTTCCCACTACTCTTACAGGTGCAACAGTCGACCAAGAAGCTTTAGTCAATGCTTTGAAGACGGGAGAATTTCATTCAGCTGCATTGGATGTCACCACACCAGAACCATTGCCCAGGGATCATGATCTACTCAAGATGTCTAATGTGATTATTTCACCTCATGCCGGATCGCAGACCAGTACAACAAGGTTAGCGTGGGATATTAATTTTTATTGTACAAATTTATTCAATTTCCTTACGCGGAGGAAAGCTGATAATATGGCATAACTTCACTCTGATCAAGTCACTTATATGTGCAAAGCTACAATGACCTAGAAGTGTATCTCTAGCAGTATTTTAGCGCATAACAAATTTATCTTTGTCATATAGAAGAAAAATATCCGAAGTATTCAAAAGAGTGATTTGCAAAAACGACCGTAGTTTATAGTATAAAATTGTAGTTAAAAAGTAGACAACAGTACAACAAAGGCAGGGTTATGGAATCTCCATCAGTCACGCTTGGTGTACCAAAATTTGTATTTTATGGCAGAAAAAGAGGTCATAGGTCATTGAGATACCCCTTATACCCACCCCTGGACAAAGAACTGATTTTTGTGAGTTCCTTTGGGGGATTTTCCATCACTCTTTGTCATTATTAGCAAGAGATTCAAGTTGGCATTGCTGGTTTGACTGGTTTCTTATACTAAAGTTTCATGTTTTGTTTAGGTATATTTTCATTGTTAGCTTCATTGTTAGATAATGTTTTTGATTTCAGGTTTAATTGTACAATGAAGGTTGATTAGATAGATTTAGTTTAGGCTGCTTGGTACAGTTTTGTTTGTAACATTTTTGTCAGTCATTAATTGAAGAGTCTACTCGTATAAATGAGTTTCTTATATGTTATGCAATGTGTTTTTTTATTAGAAATTTCATTTTTCGCCAATCATAACGCTTAGGATGGACATAACAATATATTAAGAACTAACTTCTTGTAGTTATATCAGTCATAGTGTATGTTTAGTTTGGATTGTATCATAGGATATACTTATGTCCTACAAAAATAGGTGTAAATTTGCACATTTACAGTTTTGCTAACAGGAATAAGATAAAACTGATAGTATAAGACAACATGTAGCTTATATAAGGTAATGGCAAGAGATCTAGTTCATCATAATTGTTGAGTTATTCTGAAAAGTTTATTGTCAATGAGAAAGTACAAGAGTGATAAACAGATTTCATGCAATGTGACATATTTCAGATAGGGTACCAATTAGAGAAAGATAGATAATGAAAGGAAGTTGGTGCATCATGAATGGTACTTGCATCTTGACTTATGTTTAGTCAAGAATAATCATTCTATTAGCAAAATATGTAAGTTTATTTTGTTTCACATAATTCAACCCGGCAGATAGGAATGAGCTAATAGCTGAACAAAAAGTTGTGTGCATTGATAAAGAATTACGGTTCAGCAAGCCAGTTTATTGCTGGTGCTGGTAAGTAGACTATATAAATATATATCAGTACATAATATTGCTTGGAAGCGAATACAGTAATACCACAGATAAGGTATAAAAATTGCTCCATGGCAAATCTATTATATTCAATTACGTGAAGTAACCTCCGTATGAGTAATCATTCATTTCGGTCAAGTTTACTAGAAGTCCTAAATGTATTTAAGTAGGAGCAACTGGAAAAATTTGTTGGAAAAGAGATTGTGTGATTTATATTCAAGTCAAAAACTGGGCAAATGGTTTGAGGTTTCATGAAGAATAACAATTCGACAGTTTTAGGTTTCATTTACACCGCAAGCTATTGAGATATCTGTTACAGGGATGAGCCTATAGGGAACTTTTAACACACCAGTGATTTTGTGCATGAGTACTGGAGACTTCGCCTTCGAGCAAACATGTATAAAAATAACTTTATTGTAGGTGAATGCCACAAAATGTGAAATGGTGAATGTATGTATGTATCAAGTTCTAGTCAAAGTCAGTCAAATTGAGATCAGTGAAAAGTATCAGAAGCTTGAGTTAGAGTAAGCGTGAAGGTGAGTAGGATCTTAATGTTTTTTCACTTATGTTAGCTAGTTATTAGGATCCTGGTGTCTGGAGACCTTATCGGATTATATTGATGTCCATATTCCAATAGCTTGATGTTCTAGGATTCCGATTTGCTTTAAATTTGTATTTTGAATATTTTATTTGAACGGACCGGTAAAATTATGTTATAAGCCAAGGTTTGACAAAGTTATAATTTCTATAGTTGGTTCCAGTAAGGTGTGCCTAACAAATGCTCATTCTTCTCTGTCTTAGTGCTAGTGGATATGTATGCACTGAATGCAAGGATACTGTAGCAAAATTAAAAATAGCTACTGTATAATGATCACTCAAAATAATCCTTTTCGTAACGAAAATGGCAAATTTCACTGACTACCGTATTTACTCATTTTGTCGCCCGGGCCCATATTTGTTTTAACCAAACTCACTAGCCGGGCCCTTATTCAAACCAGCCCTTATTTAAGCATGGAGGCTTGTTATTTTTAAAGTAAAATTGCGACGTCCTATCAATATTGAAATGACGCACTTGGACGTCGCGACGCCCAGTTTGAAAACCACGGTGTTACATAATCAATGCTATCTGTCATGCAATTGGATGCCTAAGGCGTGAGTGTCATCTACCAGCGCTTAAAAGTCAACAGCGTTGTGACAAAAGCGCTTCTTATTTCCTATTGTTCTTTACCACCGAAAAATCAGCTTTTACATCAGGCGGGTATTCAAGCACCGGCACTTATTTATTTTTGTGTTCTGTTCACGCGGGCGGCTATTCAAACAGGCCCTTAATCAAGATCGGGCGGTAAAACGAGCATGTACGGTATATAGTTATCTTCTTACTAGCTCTTTTTGGAGAATTTATATCTTTCGTTAAGTGTTTAATTTTTTTTCACTAGTCTTTAGCTGTATATGGGTATATTATAGTAATGATGCTCAGATTTTTCAATTTATTTTTAGGAGGAAAATGATTCAACTTGCTGTGGACAATGTATTGGCAGGAGTCAGAGGACAAAAATTGCCAACAGAAGTGCCAGAGAGTATGTCATGATCAGAGAGTTACCTCCATTCACACCTCCATCCGTAACTTCATAATTTATCAAACTGCCTCATTAAATCACTGTTACCATCATGTTTTAATTTTTGTTACCAATAGGAATATTACTAGTGATGTCTAAAAAACGTAAAACAAAATTCGAAAATAGTGCTTAGCGAAAAATAAGTAAGAATTCACAAAATCGAAAATACCATTATTTTGTGGTGCAGTATAAAGTTTTTTTTTGTAGAGTTTGATTGTTGTTATAAGTTTGTTGTTTTTTATTCAAAATTGATGGAAAATAACAAATTATTCATATATTAAACATTTTTATGCTGTGGATCAAACTTCCAAACCATTTTTTCTGCAACAAGGGGTTATTTGTTAAAGAGAACACCTCAAAACATTACTCTAATAAGTCGTTATTGGTGGTTATATATCATTCTTTTCTCTGGTGGCTTTGCAATCGTTTTTTTCCATATAATTTCCAAGTG
The DNA here is from genome assembly GCF_964204865.1 of Styela clava. NCBI lineage: Eukaryota > Metazoa > Chordata > Ascidiacea > Stolidobranchia > Styelidae > Styela > Styela clava. Next base: position 22,850,041 of record NC_135253.1, on the reverse strand, counting down.
TTCAATTCATGTGCAATATGATATTAATTATATAATTTTTCATTCAATACTTCAATTAAATTGCTTTTACATGAATTGAGTATTGGTATAAGAAGAGTATGAGGCAGTGGTTCAAAAAAATGCTATGACGAACCGCTTTTAATTTTTTTAATGATTCGCGGCCCTATGCGCTTAAATAAAACATTAAAAGATCACAACAAAAAATAAATGCGCTGTACGGTATAGTGAAAAACCTTCTCTTCACCTGTGTTTATCACAATAAACTAACATCACAATTTTAAAAGACATTTTGAAATTAATATTACAGAGCTAAAAACGTAAAAATATATGCATACCGTTACCGTGTGTCAAAGGCTAAATTTGACAGCTAAAAACTAAACGTAGTGCCTCTCTGACTACGCTCTACTTAACGTCAGTCAGTAGTTTATTATTCACCGAAATGAAAATGCACTTGCTGTCAACATGAATTTAAAAAAGTTTAAAATGACATTTCACGGTGAAGGGTGGCGCGAAAAACTAAAGTTGGTTAACGCTATCTACCGTTCACTACAAAAGCGTAAAACAGCATTTAGAAGCATTGTAAACTACCTACTGTAACTCCACTAACAGACGTGCAAAAGGCAGCGTCAGATACACCTCGGCAGTTAGTTAACTTAGAATGACAGCAATTTAACTTTCTCTGTGATGCCATAGATCCGCAGCTTTGTGACATCACAATGGGACAACGTGATCGAAACAAAAAGTGATTTAAGCACTTAATTTTTGCATTATCTTACTATGAGGCATAAAACAGATTTATTCCGCGGACCTTACGAAAGTGCTTCGCGGACCCTAGTATGGGAATCACTGGTGCGTAATTTTGTGCGTCCTGTGCGTGGCCCAGTTCGGAGTAAGCCCGCGTTTCCTTGTAGTATAAGGAAACGCGGGCTTACTCCGAACTGGGCCACGCACAGGACTTTGAGGTATCGATAGAATTAGAGATAAGATGTTGGGTTTAGTAATGGAACTCATTAATTTTGCCATACAGAAAAAAATAATATTGCATTGGCCGGGAATCGAACCCGGGCCTCCCGCGTGGCAGGCGAGAATTCTACCACTGAACCACCAATGCGCGCGTCGTATAGAGGCGTTCCAAATTAGTTTGTTGATTGTTTACCGTTCAAAATTAATAATTAAAAACAGATGACGCTCTCGAAATACGAATTGGGCGACACATTCGCTCCATAATGTCATTTTTATTACTAAAATCTTCGTCATTCTGAGGTTTCAGTTCTTCAACGGGAAAGTGTATTTACTTTCGTCCATTTAAATGCGATGAAAAACATCAACTTTATGCAAGAATTTGATTCCACTAGTTCCGATTTCGATTCCAATCACGTGATACTTATCTAATATCGGTATCTTGTATCTAACGTTATATCGTATAATCATGATGAAAAAAGTTAAATTTTCTAATATGCTGCTTCATCCGGATTCTACTATCATGTATGTTAGGTTCGAACATATGCCTTTGAGCAATATTGCCGGAGATTTTTAAATGAAATTCGGAATTTTAAATTTTTTGGGTTTTTGTATTGTAGGATTCATATATTAAAAGTTACTGTTTTTATAGAGTTTACTTTGTCTCATAAGTAAAATCCTAATTTACACTATGAGATTGTCACGCACGCCTTCGCTGTTTGTCATTCAGAAAATAGCAAAATCATTGTGAAACGCCAAACCATTCGGATATAAAAATCTCACACATTCCAATACTTTGTATTGTTATCGTTGACCTATAATCACTTTCTATTAGTCTAATTTTGTTTAAATCAGGGGTGCAGCCAGGTTATCGTTTCTACATTACACAGTCGGCGGCTCGGAAACTCCAACGCAACTGCTTTCTGTTACGTTCGGTCCCGAATCCCTCTTGCTGCGCTACCGTTTGATGTTGATGCGTACTTTATTATTGATATATTTTATATCCTTACTTAAATTTTGTAGCCTGGCATGAGTAATAAGTGGGAGTGAGTTTTCAATATTTTTTTCATATAATTCCTCCTTGTATTAATTCGAGTGCAATATGATATTAATTGTATGATTTTTCATCCAAGATTCGAATAAAATGCTTTTCATTATATGAGAATTTTCAATAATCAATTAACAGATGAAAGTATGTTTACTTCGAACCAGGCCATGCACGGAAGTATGGGACTCTTGCTATTAATATGTATGGCTATAATTAGAGCTGTAGGATGCTGAGTTTTTGGGGGTTTCCTATTAGGGTTATTCGATATTCAATTCTTTAAAAGAGAACGATTGCATTGGCCGGGAATCGAAACCGGGCCTCCCGCGTGGCAGGCGAGAATTCTACCACTGAACCACCAATGCGTCGCGATGTAGATGGGCTGGCGAAATTACTTTATTGATTGTTTACACGTTAGCAATTAAAACAGATGACGCTCTCGAAATAAGAATTGGGCGACACAGACGACACAGTCGTCACATAGTGGCACTTTAATTACTAAAATCTTCACGTCATTCTGAGGTTTCGGTTCTTCAACGGGAAAGTGCATTTATTTACTTCCATTTAAGTGCGATGACAAACATCAACTTCATGCAAGAATTTGAATCCTTCAGTTTCGATTTCGATTCCAATCACGTGATCTACTGCTCCATCCGGATTATAATATTATGTATGTTATGTTCGAATATATATGCCTTTGTAGCAATATTGCTGGAGTTTTCTAAATAAAATTCGGGATTTTAAATTTTTTGGATTTTTGTAAGGATTCATATATTAAAAGTTACTGTTTTTGTAGAGTTTACTTTGTTTCATAAATAAAATCCTAATTTACACTATAGGATTGTCACGCCTTCGCTGTTTGTCATTTCAGAAAATAGCAAAATCATTGTGAAACGCAAAACCATTCGGATGTAAAAATCTCACACATTCAAATACTATGTATTGTTATCATTAGAGCTATAATCACTTTCTATTAGTCTTATTTTGTTTAAATCAGGGATGCAGCCAGTTTATCGTTTCTACATTACACAGTTGGCGGCTCGGAAATTCCAACGTGACTGCTCTCTGTTACGTTCGGTCCCGAATCCCTCTTGCTGCGCTACCGTCTGATGTTGATGCGTACTTTATTATTGATATATTTCAAAATCGAATATATCCTTACCTAAATTTTGTAGTCTGGCATGAGTAATCAGTACGAGAGAGTTTTCTATAGTTATTTCATATATTTCCTCCTTGTATTAATTCGAGTGCAATATGATATTACTTGTATGATTTTTCATCCAATAGTCGAATAAAATGCTTTTAAGTGTAGGATGCTGAGTATTTGGGGGTTTTCTATTAGAGTTATTCGATATTCAATTCTTTAAAAGAGAAGGATTGCATTGGCCGGGAATCGAACCCGGGCCTTCCGCGTGGCAGGCGAGAATTCTACCACTGAACCACCAATGCACCGCGATTTAGATTGGCGGGCGAAATTACCTTATTGATTGTTTACACGTTAGCAATTAAACAGATGACGCTCTCGAAATACGAATTGAGCGACACAGTCGTCACATAGTGGCACTTTAATTACTAAAATCTCCACGTCATTCTGAGGTTTCAGTTCTTCAACGGGAAAGTGCATTTATTTCCGTCCATTTAAGTGCGATGAAAACATCAACTTCAATCAAGAATTTGAATCCATCAGTTTCGATTTCGATTCCAATCACGTGATCTACTGCTCCAGCCGGATTCTAATATTATGTATGTTATGTTCGAATATATGCCTTTGTAGCAATATTGCCGGAGATAATAAATGAAATTCGAAATTTCAATATTTTCGGATTTTTGTAAGGATTCATATATTAAAATTTACTGTTTTTTATAGAGTTCACTTTGTCTCATAAATAAAATCCTAATTTACACTATAAGATTGTCACGCCTTTGCTGTTTGTCATTTCAAAAAATAGCAAAATTATTGTGAAAGGCCAAACTATTCGGATATAAAAATCTCACACATTCAAATACTTTGTATTGTTATCATTAGAGCTATAATCACTTTCTATTAGTCTAATTTTGTTTAAATCAGGGATGCAGCCAGGTTATCGTTTCTACATTACACAGTCGGCGGCTCGGAAACTCCAACGCGACTGCTTTCTGTTACGTTCGGTCCCGAATCCCTCTTGCTGCGCTACCGTTTGATGTTGATGCGTACTTTATTATTGATATATTTCATATCCTTACTTAAATTTTGTAGCCTGGCATGAGTAATAAGTAGGAGTGACTTTTCAATATTTTTTTCGTATAATTCCTCCTTGTATTAATTCGAGTGCAATATGATATTAATTGTATGATTTTTCATACAAGAGTCGAATAAAATGCTTTTCATCATATGAAAATTTTTAATGATCAATTAACAAACGAAAGTATGTTTACTTCGAACCAGGCCGTGCATGGATGTATGGGACTCTTGCTATTAATACGTATGGCTATAATTAGAGCTGTAGGATGCTGAGTTTCTGGGGGTTTCCTATTAGGGTTATTCGATATTCAATTCTTTAAAAGAGAAGGATTGCATTGGCCGGGAATCGAACCCGGGCCTCCCGCGTGGCAGGCGAGAATTCTACCACTGAACCACCAATGCGTCGCGTTGTGGATGGGCGGGCGAAATTACTTTATTGATTGTTTACATGTTAGCAATTAAAACAGATGACGCTCTCGAAATACGAATTGGGTGACACAGACGACACAGTCGTTACACAATGGCATTTAAATTACTAAAATCTCCACGTCATTCTGAGGTTTCAGTTCCTTTAACTGTGAAAGTGTATTTATTCTCGTTTATTTATAACCGATGAAAAACATCAACTTTATGCAAGAATTTGAATTCACCAGTTTCGATTTCGATTCTAATCACGTGATACTTATCCAATATCGGAATCATGTATATATCGTTATATAGTATAATCATGATGAAAAATTTAAATTTTCCATTCTACTGCTCCATCCGGATTCTACTATTATGTATGTTATGTTCGAATATATGCTTTTGTAGCAATACAGCCGGAGTTTTCTAAATAAAATTCGGGATTTTAAATTTTTCGGATTTTTGTAAGGATTCCTAATTAAAAGTTACTGTTTTTGTAGAGTTTACTTTGTTTCAGGAGTGAAATCCTAATTTACACTATAAGATTGTCACGCCCTCGCTTTTCGTCATTTCAGACAAATAGCAAAATTATTGTGAAACGCCAAACCATTCGGATATAAAAATCTCACACATTCAAATACTTCGTATTGTTATCATTAGAGTTATAATCACTTCCTATTAGTCTAATTTTGTTTAAATCAGGGATGCAGCCAGTTTATCGTTTCTACATTACACAGTCGGCGGCCCGGAAATTCCTACGCGACTGCTTTCTGTTACGTTCGGTCCCGAATCCCTCTTGCTGCACTACCGTTTGATGTTGATGCGTACTTTATTATTGATATATTTTAAAATCGAATATATCCTTACTTAAATTTTGTAGCCTGGCATGAGTAATCAGTACGAGTGAGTTTTCAATATTTTTTTCATATATTTCCTCCTTGTATTAATTCGAGTGCAATATGATATTAATTGTATGATTTTTCATCCAAGAGTCGAATAAAATGCTTTTAATGATATGAGAATTTTCAATAATCAATTAACAGATGAACGAATGTTTACTTCGAACCAGGCCATGCACGGAAGTATGGGACTCTTGCTATTAATACGTATGGCTATAATTAGAGGTGTAGGATACTGAGTATCTGGGGGTTTCCTATTAGGGTTATTCGATATTCAATTCTTTAAAAGAGAAAGATTGCATTGGCCGGGAATCGAACCCGGGCCTCCCGCGTGGCAGGCGAGAATTCTACCACTGAACCACCAATGCGCCGCCATATACATGGGCGGGCGAAATTACTTTATTGATTGTTTACACATTAGCAATTAAACAGATGACGCTCTCGAAATAAGAATTGGGCGACACAGACGACACAGTCGTCACATAGTGGCACTTTGATTACTAAAATCTTCACGTCATTCTGAGGATTCAGTTCTTCAACGGGAAAGTGCATTTATTTACTTCCATTTAAGTGCGATGACAAACATCAACTTCATGCAAGAATTTGAATCCTTCAGTTTCGATTTCGATTTCAATCACGTGATCTACTGCTCCATCCGGATTATAATATTATGTATGTTATGTTCGAATATATGCCTTTGTAGCAATATTGCTGGAGTTTTCTAAATAAAATTCGGGATTTTAAATTTTTTGGATTTTTGTAAGGATTCATATATTAAAATTTACTGTTTTTTATAGAGTTCACTTTGTCTCATAAATAAAATCCTACTTTACACTATAAGATTGTCACGCCTTCGCTGTTTGTCATTTCAGAAAATAGCAAAATCATTGTGAAACGCAAAACCATTCGGATATAAAAATCTCACACATTCAAATACTATGTATTGTTATCATTAGAGCTATAATCACTTTCTATTAGTCTTATTTTGTTTAAATCAGGGATGCAGCCAGTTTATCGTTTCTACATTACACAGTTGGCGGCTCGGAAATTCCAACGCGACTGCTCTCTGTTACGTTCGGTCCCGAATCCCTCTTGCTGCGCTACCGTTTGACGTTGATGCGTACTTTATTATTGATATATTTTAAAATCGAATATATCCTTACTTGAATTTTGTAGCCTGGCATGAGTAATCAGTACGAGTGACTTTTCAAATATTTTTTTTTATATAATTCCTCCATGTATTAATTCGAGTGCAATATGATATTAATTGTATAATTTTTCATCCAAGAGTCGAATAAAATGCTTTTCATCATATGAAAATTTTTAATGATAAATTAACAAACGAAAGTATGTTTACTTCGAACCAGGCCGTGCAGGGAAGTATAGGACTCTTGCTATTAATACGTATGGCTATAATTAGAGCTGTAGGATGCTGAGTATCTGGGGGTTTCCTATTAGGGTTATTCGATATTCAATTCTTTAGAAGAGAAGGATTGCATTGGCCGGGAATCGAACCCGGGCCTCCCGCGTGGCAGGCGAGAATTCTACCACTGAACCACCAATGCGTCGCGATGTATATGGGCGGGCGAAATTACTTTATTGATTGTTTACACGTTAGCAATTAAAACAGATGACGCTCTCGAAATACGAATTGGGTGACACAGACGACACAGTCGTTACACAACGGCATTTCAATAATAAAATCTCCACGTCATTCTGAGGTTTCAGTTCCTTTAACTGTGAAAGTGTATTTATTTTCGTCCATTTATAAGCGATGAAAAACATCAACTTTATGCAAGAATTTGAATTCACCAGTTTCGATTTCGATTCTAATCACGTGATACTTATCCAATATCGGAATCATGTATCTATCGTTATATAGTATAATCATGATGGAAAATTTAAATTTTCCAATCTACTTCTCTATCCGGATTCTACTATTATGTATGTTATGTTCGAATATATGCTTTTGTAGCAATACAGCCGGAGTTTTCTAAATAAAATTCGGGATTTCAAATTTTTCGGATTTTTGTAAAGATTCATATATTAAAAGTTACTGTTTTTGTAGAGTTTACTTAGTTTCAGGAGTGAAATCCTAATTTACACTATAAGATTGTCACGCCCTCGCTTTTCGTCATTTCAGACAAATAGCAAAATTATTGTGAAACGCCAAACCATTCGGATATAAAAGTCTCACACATTCAAATACTTCGTATTGTTATCATTAAAGCTATAATCACTTTCTATTAGTCTAATTTTGTTTAAATCAGGGATGCAGCCAGTTTATCGTTTCTACATTACACAGTCGGCGGCCCGGAAATTCCAACGCGACTGCTTTCTGTTACGTTCGGTCCCGAATCCCTCTTGCTGCGCTACCGTTTGATGTTGATGCGTACTTTATTATTGATATATTTTAAAATCGAATATATCCTTACTTAAATTTTGTAGCCTGGCATGAGTAATCAGTACGAGTGACTTTTCAAATATTTTTTTTTATATAATTCCTCCATGTATTAATTCGAGTGCAATATGATATTAATTGTATAATTTTTCGTCCAAGAGTCGAATAAAATGCTTTTCATCATATGAAAATTTTTAATGATCAATTAACAAACGAAAGTATGTTTACTTCGAACCAGGCCGTGCAGGGAAGTATGGGCTCTTGCTATCAATACGTATGGCTATAATTAGAGTTGTAGGATGCTGAGTATCTGGGGGTTTCCTATTAGGGTTATTCGATATTCAATCCTTTAAAAGAGCATTTGCATTGGCCGGGAATCGAACCCGGGCCTCCCGCGTGGCAGGCGAGAATTCTACCACTGAACCACCAATGCGCCGCGACTTGGACGAGCTGGCGGAATTACTTCATCGATTGTTTACACGTTGCAATTGAAACATATGACGCTCTCGAAATACGAATTGGGCGACACTGACGATACAGTCGTTACATAATGACACTTTAATTACCAAAATCTTCACGTTATTCTGAAGTTCCAGTTCTTCAACGGGAAAGTGGATACATTTCCGTCCATTTAAATGCGATGACAAACATCAACTTTATGCAAGAATTTGAATCCACCAGTTTCGATTTCGATTCTAATCACGTGATACTTATCCAATATCGGTATCTTGTATCTATCGTTATATAGTATAATCATGATGAAAAAGTTTAATTTTCCAATCTACTGCTCCATCCGAATTCTACTATTATGTATGTTATGTTCGAATATATATATGCCTTTGTAGCAATATTGCCGTAGATTTTTAAATGAAATACGGAATTTTAAAATTTTCGGATTTTTGTAAGGATTCATATATTAAAAGTTACTGTTTTTATAGAGTTTACTTTGTTTCAGGAGTGAAATCCTAATTTACACTATAAGATTGTCACGCCCTCGCTTTTCGTCATTTCAGACAAATAGCAAAATTATTGTGAAACGCCAAACCATTCGGATAAAAAAATCTCACACATTCAAATACTTCGTATTGTTATCATTAGAGTTATAATCACTTTCTATTGGTCTAATTTTGTTTAAATCAGGGATGCAGCCAGTTTATCGTTTCTACATTACACAGTCGGCGGCCCGGAAACTCCAAAGCGACTGCTTTCTGTTACGTTCGGACCCGAATCCCCCTTGCTGCGCTACCGTTTGATGTTGATGCGTACTTTATTATTGATATATTTTAAAATCGAATATATCCTTACTTAAATTTTGTAGCCTGACATGAGTAATCAGTACGAGTGAGTTTTCAATATTTTTTTCATATATTTCCTCCTTGTATTAATTCGAGTGCACTATGATATTAATTGTATGAATTTTCATCCAAGAGTCGAATAAAATGCTTTTGATGATATGAGAATTTTCAATAATCAATTAACAGATGAAAGTATGTTTACTTCGAACCAGGCCATGCACGGAAGTATGGGACTTTTGCTATTAATACGTATGGCTATAATTAGAGCTGTAGGATGCTGAGTATCTGGGGGTTTTCTATTAGGGTTATTCGATATTCAATTCTTTAAAAGAGAAGGATTGCATTGGCCGGGAATCGAACCCGGGCCTCCCGCGTGGCAGGCGAGAATTCTACCACTGAACCACCAATGCGTCGCGATGTAGATGGGCGGGCGAAATTACTTTATTGATTGTTTACAGGTTAGCAATTAAAACAGATGACGCTCTCGAAATACGAATTGGGTGACACAGACGACACAGTCGTTACACAATGGCATTTCAATTACTAAAATCTCCACGTCATTCTGAGGTTTCAGTTCCTTTAACTATGAAAGTGTATTTATTTTCGTCCATTTATAAGCGATGAAAAACATCAACTTTATGCAAGAATTTGAATTCACCAGTTTAGATTTCGATTCTAATCACGTAACACTTATCCAATATCGGAATCATGTATCTATCGTTATATAGTATAATCATGATGAAAAATTTAAATTTTCCAATTCACTGCTCCATCCGGATTCTACTATTATTTATGTATTATTCGTATATATGCCTTTGTAGCAATATTGCCGTAGATTTTTAAATGAAATACGGAATTTTGAATTTTTCGGATTTTTGTAAGGATTCATATATTAAAATTTACTGTTTTTTATAGAGTTTACTTTGTCTCATAAATAAAATCCTAATTTACACTATAAAATTGTCACGCACGCCTTCGCTGTTTTTCATTTCAGAAAATAGCAAAATTATTGTGAAACGCCAAAATATTCGGATATAAAGATCTCACACATTCAAATACTTTGTATTGTTATCATTAGAGCTATAATCACTTTCTATTAGTCTAATTTTGTTTAAATCAGGGGTGCAACCAGGTTATCGTTTCTACATTACACAGTCGACGGCTCGGAAATTCCAACGCGACTGCTTCTGTTATGTTCGATCCCGAATCCCCTTGCTGCGCTACCGTTCGATGTTGATGAGTACTTTATTATTGATATATTTTGAAATCAAATATATCCTTACCTAAATTTTGTAGCCTGTCATAAGTAATCAGTAGGAGAGACTTTTTAATCATTTTTTTCATATAACTCCTTGTATTAATTCTAATGCAGTATGATATTAATTGCATAATTTTTCATTCAAAAGTCGATTAAAATGCTTTTCATTATATGAGAATTTTCAATGATATTAATTACATAATTTTTCATTCAAGAGTCGAATGAAATGCTTTTCATTATATGAGAATTTTCAATGATATTAATTACATAATTTTTCATTCAAGATTCGAATGAAATGCTTTTCATTATATGAGAATTTTCAATGATATTAATTGCATAATTTTTCATTCAAGAGTCGATTAAAATGCTTTTCAATATATGAGAATTTTCAATGATATCAATTACATAATTTTTCATTCAATAGTCGAATGAAATGCTTTTCATTATATGAAAATTTTCAATGATATTAATTGCATAATTTTTCATTCAAGAGTCGAATGAAATGCTTTTCATTATATGAAAATTTTCAATGATAAATTAACAAAGGAAAGTAGGTTTACTTCGAACCAGGCCATGCATGGGACTCTTGCCATGATACGTATTGCTATAATTAGAGGTGTAGGATGCTGAATATCTGGGGGTTCCGTATTAGGGTTATTCGATATTCAATCCTTTAAAAGAGGATGTGCATTTGCCGGGAATCGAACCCGGGCCTCCCGCGTGGCAGGCGACTGAACCACCAACGCTCCGCGACGTCATTCTAAGGTTTCAGTTCTTCAACGGGAAAGTGCCTTGATTTGCGTCCATTTAAATGCGATGACAAACATCAACTTTATATCAACATATTTCCTCCTTGTATTAATTCTAATGCAGTATGGTATTAATTGCATAATTTTTCATTCAAGAGTCGAATAATATGCTTTTCATTAAATGAGAATTTTCAATGATCAATTAACAAAGGAAAGTAGGTTTACTTGGAACCAGGCTATGCATGGGTCTCTTGCTATGATATACGAATTGCTATAATTAGAGGCGTAGGATGCTGAGTATCTGGGGGTTCCGTATTAGGGTCATTCGATATTCAATCCTCTAAAAGAGCATTTGCATTGGCCGAAAATCGAACCCGGGCCTCCCGCGTGGCAGGCGAGAAATCTACCACTGAACCTCCAACGCGCTGCAAGATAGATGGACGGGCGAAATTACTTCATCGATTGTTTACACGATTGTTTCATCGATTGTTTAGAAATTGAAACATATGACGCTCTCGAAATACGAATTGGGCGACACAGACGACAAAGTCGTTACATAATGGCACTTTAACTACTAAAATCTTCACGTCATTCTGAGGTTTCAGTTCTCGATCGGGAAATTGCATACCGTTCCGTCCATTTAAATGCGATGACAAACATCAACTTTATGCAAGAATTTGAATCCACCAGTTTTGATTTCGATTCTAATCACGTGATGCTTATCCAATATCGGTATCTTGTATCTATCGTTATATAGTATAATCATGATGAAAAATTTAAATTTCCCCATTTACTGCTCCATCCGGATTCTACTATTATGTATGTTATGTTCGAATAAATGCCTTTGTAGCAATATTGCCGGAGATTTTTAAATAAAAATTCGGAATTTTAAAATTTTCGGATTTTTGTAAGGATTCCTATATTAAAAGTTACTGTTTTTATAGAGTTCACTTTGTATCATAAGTAAAATCCTAATTTACACTATAAGATTGTCACGCATTCGCTGTATGTCATTTCAGACGAATAGTAAAATTATTGTGAGAGGCCAAACAATTCGGATATAAAAATCTCACACATTCCAATACTTTGTATTGTTATAATTAGAGCTATAATCATTTTCTATAAGTCTAATTTTGTTCAAATCAGGGATGTAGCCAGGTTATCGTTTCTACATTACACAGTCGGCGGCTCGGAAATTCCAACGCGACTGCTTTCTGTTACGTTCGGTCCCGAATCCCTCCTCTTGCTGCGCTACCGTTCGATGTTGATGCGTACTTTATTATTAATATATTTTAAAAGCGATTATATCCTTACTTAAATTTTGTAGCCTGGCATGAGTAATCAGTACGAGTCAGTTTTCAATATTTTTTTCATTTGTTTTTTCAATAATTTTCAATAATCAATTAACAGATGAAAGTATGTTTACTTCGAACCTGGCCATGCACGGAAGTATGGGACTCTTGCTATTAATACGTATGGCTATAATTAGAGGTGTAGGATGCTGAGTATCTGGTGGTTTCCTATCAAGGTTATTCGATATTCAATTCTCTGAAAAATAAGGATTGCATTGGCCGGGAATCGAAACCGGGCCTCCCACGTGGCAGGCGAGAATTCTACCACCGAACCACCAATGCACCGCGATGTAGATTGGCGGGCAAAATTACCTTATTGATTGTTTACACGTTAGCAATTAAACAGATGACGCTCTCGAAATACGAATTGAGCGACACAGTCGTCACATAGTGGCACTTTAATTACTAAAATCTTCACGTCATTTTGAGGTTTCAGTTCTTCAACGGGAAAGTGCATTTATTTCCGTCCATTTAAGTGCGATGACAAACATCAACTTCAATCAAGAATTTGAATCCATCAGTTTCGATTTCGATTCCAATCACGTGATCTACTGCTCCAGCCGGATTCTAATATTATGTATGTTATGTTCGAATATATGCCTTTGTAGCAATATTGCCGGAGATAATAAATGAAATTCGAAATTTCAATAATTTTGGATTTTTGTAAGGATTCATATATTAAAATTTACTGTTTTTTATAGAGTTCACTTTGCCTCATAAATAAAATCCTAATTTACACTATAAGATTGTCACGCCTTCGCTGTTTGTCATTTCAGAAAATAGCAAAATTATTGTGAAAGGCCAAACTATTCGGATATAAAAATCTCACACATTCCAATACTTCGTATTGTTATCATTAGAGTTATAATCACTTTCTATTAGTCTAATTTTGTTTAAATCAGAGGTGCAGCCAGGTTATCGTTTCTACATTACACAGTCGGCGGCTCGGAAACTCCAACGCGACTGCTTTCTGTTACGTTCGGTCCCGAATCCCTCTTGCTGCGCTACCGTTTGATGTTGATGCGTACTTTATTATTGATATATTTCATATCCTTACTTAAATTTTGTAGCCTGGCATGAGTAATAAGTAGGAGTGACTTTTCAATATTTTTTTCATATAATTCCTCCTTGTATTAATTCGAGTGCAATATGATATTAATTGTATGATTTTTCATACAAGAGTCGAATAAAATGCTTTTAATGATATGAGAATGTTCAATAATCAATTAACAGATGAAAGTATGTTTACTTCGAACCAGGCCATGCACGGAAGTTTGGGACTCTTGCTATTAATACGTATGGCTATAATTAGAGGTGTAGGATGCTGAGTATCTGGGGGTTTTCTATTAGGGTTATTCGACATTCAATTCTTTAAAAGAGAAGGATTGCATTGGCCGGGAATCGAACCCGGGTCTCCCGCGTGGCAGGCGAGAATTCTACCACCGAACCACCAATGCGCCGCCATATAGATGGGCGGGCGAAATTACTTTATTGATTGTTTACACGTTAAAAATTAAACAGATGACGCTCTCGAAATAAGAATTGGGCGACACAGACGACACAGTCGTCACATAGTGGCACTTTAATCACTAAAATCTTCACGTCATTCTGAGGTTCCAGTTCTTCAACGGGAAAGTGCATTTATTTACTTCCATTTAAGTGCGATGACAAACATCAACTTCATGCAAGAATTTGAATCCTTCAGTTTCGATTTCGATTCCAATCACGTGATCTACTGCTCCATCCGGATTATAATATTATGTACGTTATGTTCGAATATATGCCTTTGTAGCAATATTGCTGGAGTTTTCTAAATAAAATTCGGGATGTTAAATTTTTCGGATTTTTGTAAGGATTCATATATTAAAATTTACTGTTTTTTATAGAGTTCACTTTGTCTCATAAATAAAATCCTAATTTACACTATAAGATTGTCACGCCTTCGCTGTTTGTCATTTCAGAAAATAGCAAAATCATTGTGAAACGCAAAACCATTCGGATATAAAAATCTCACACATTCAAATACTATGTATTGTTATCATTGGAGCTATAATCAATTTCTATTAGTCTTATTTTGTTTAAATCAGGGATGCAGCCAGTTTATCGTTTCTACATTACACAGTTGGCGGCTCGGAAATTCCAACGCGACTGCTCTCTGTTACGTTCGGTCCCGAATCCCTCTTGCTGCGGTACCGTTTGATGTTGATGCGTACTTTATTATTGATATATTTTAAAATCGAATATATCCTTACCTAAATTTTATAGTCTGGCATGAGTAATCAATACGAGAGAGTTTTCAATATTTTTCTCATATATTTCCTCCTTGTATTAATTCGAGTGCAATATGATATTAATTGTATGATTTTTCATCCAATAGTCGAATAAAATGCTTTTAAGTGTAGGATGCTGAGTATTTGGGGGTTTTCTATTAGAGTTATTCGATATTCAATTCTTTAAAAGAGAAGGATTGCATTGGCCGGGAATCGAACCTGGGCCTCCCGCGTGGCAGGCGAGAATTCTACCACTGAACCACCAATGCACCGCGATGTAGATCGGCGGGCGAAATTACCTTATTGATTGTTTACACGTTAGCAATTAAACAGATGACGCTCTCGAAATACGAATTGGGCGACACAGTCGTCACATAGTGGCACTTTAACTACTAAAATCTTCACGTCATTCTGAGGTTTCAGTTCTTCAACGGGAAAGTGCATTTATTTCCGTCCATTTAAGTACGATGACAAACATCAACTTCATGCAAGATTTTGAATCCACCAGTTTCGATTTCGATTCCAATTACGTGATCTACTGCTCCATCCGGATTCTGTGGACAATGTATTGGCAGGATTCAGAGGACAAAAATTGCCAACAGAAGTGCCAGAGAGTATGTCATGATCAGAGAGTCAACTCCATTCACACCTCCATCCATAGCTGCATAATTTATCAAACTGCCTCATTAAATCACTATTACCATCATGTTTTAATTTTTATTACTGATAGGAACATTACTAGGGATGTCTAAAGAACGTAAAACATAATTCGTAAATAATGCTTTGCGAAAAATGGGTAAGAATTCACAAGATCGAAAATACTATTATTTTGTGCATTGGAATTATATAGTTTTTTTTTGTAGAGTTTGACAGTTGGTATAAGTTTGTTATTTATTAAAAAGTGATCGCAAAATTTGAGAATAACAAATTATTCATATATTAATCATTTTTATGCTATGGATCAAACTTCCAAACCATTTTTACTGCAACAAAATAACACCTCAAACATTACTCTAATAAATCGTTAGTGATGGGTAGGTATACGATTCTTTTCTCTACTGGCTTTGCAATCATTTTTTTCCATATAATTTCCAAGTGTATCAATTCATGTGCAATATGATATTAATTATATAATTTTCATTCAATACTTCAATTGCTTTTACATGAATTGAGAATTTGTATAAGAAGAGTATAAGGGAACGCGGGCCTATTCCGAACTGGGCCACGCACAGGACCTTTAGGTATTGATAGAAATAGAGATAAGGTGTTGGGTTTAGTAATGGAAACTCATTTTTTTGCCATACTATCGCATTGGGCAGGAATCGAACCCGGGCCTCCCGCGTGGCAGGCGAGAATTCTACCACTGAACCACCAATTCGCGCCTTGTAAATTGGCGCTCCAAATTACTTTGTTGATTGTTTACCGTTAAATATTAATAATTAAAAACAAATGACGCTCTCGGAATTGGGCGACACATTCGCTCCATAATGTCATTTTAATTACTAAAATTTTCACGTCATTCTGATGATGGGAAAGCGTTTTATTTTCGTCTATTTAAATGCGTTGACAAACATCAACTTTATGCAAGAATTTGAATCCACCAGTTTGGATGATGAAATAGTTAAATTTCCCAAGCTACTGCTCCATCCGGATTCTACTATCATGTGATGTATGTTAAGTGATTCAAGAGTCTTTCTGCACACTAACGCAAATATATTTCTGTAACGTGTCGTCTGTCAAACTTCTTCAGACATACATAGTTTAACAATGACAAGAAAAGCAGTCACTGATCTTATTGATTATTTAACATGCGTAATCAGTACGAGTGACTTTTCAAATATTTTTTTTTTATATAATTCCTCCTTGTATTAATTCGAGTGCAATATGATATCAATTTTATGATTTTTCATCCAAGAGTCGAATAAAATGCTTTTCATTATATGAGAATTTTCAATGATAAATTAACAAAGGAAAGTATGCTTACTTCGAACCAGGCCATTCACGGAAGTATCGGACTCTTACTTAAATTTTGTAGCCTGGTATGAGTAATCAGTACGAGTGAGTTTTCAATATTTTTTTCATATATTTCCTCCTTGTATTAATTCGAGAGGAATATGATATTAATTGTATGATTTTTCATCCAAGATTCGAATACAATGCTTTTCATTATATGAGAATTTTCAATAATCAATTAACAGATGAAAGTATGTTTACTTCGAACCAGGCCATGCACGGAAGTATGGGACTCTTGCTATTAATACGTATGGCTATAATTAGAGGTGTAGGATGCTAAGTACCTGGGGGTTTTGTATTAGGGTTATTCGATATTCAATTCTTTAAAAGGGAAGGACTGCATTGGCCGGGAATCGAACCCGGGCCTCCCGCGTGGCAGGCGAGAATTCTACCACTGAACCACCAATGCGCCGCGATGTAGATGGGCGGGCGAAATTACTTTATTGATTGTTTACAAGTTAGCAATTAAAACAGATGACGCTCTCGAAATACGAATTGGGCGACACAGACGACACAGTCGTTACATAATGGCATTTTAATTACTAAAATCTCCACGTCATTCTGAGGTTTTAGTACTTCAACTGGGAATGTGTATTTATTTTCGTCCATTTAAATGCGATGAAAAACATCAACTTTATGCAAGAATTTGAATCCACCAGTTATGATTTCGATTCCAATCACGTGATACTTATCCAATATCGGTATCTTGTATCTATCGTTATATAGTATAATCATGATGAAAAAGTTAAATTTCTCCATCTACTGCTCCATCCGGATTCTACTATAATGTATGCTATGTTCAAATATATGCCTTTGTAGCAATATTGCCGGAGATTTTTAAATGAAATTCGGAACTTTAAAATTT
The DNA here is from genome assembly GCF_964204865.1 of Styela clava. NCBI lineage: Eukaryota > Metazoa > Chordata > Ascidiacea > Stolidobranchia > Styelidae > Styela > Styela clava. Next base: position 22,832,308 of record NC_135253.1, on the reverse strand, counting down.
TTGGATTTTTGTGAGGATTCATATGTTAAAAGTTACCGTTGAATTATAGTTAATAAAGTCACATTCCTAGATTTCAGTTCTTCTACTAGGAAAATACATTTTATTTCAGTCATCTAAAACTATCAAGTTTGGGCAAGAAATATGAATTGGATTACGATTCAAACCACGTCATGTTTATCTAGTATCGCTATCTCATTGACTTTTCGATATTCGTTTTGGTGATCTGTTTTGGTTTTCTTCATCGTGAAAAAAGTTCTGCTATGTATTATCATCGCTGTCAGTGCTTCCCAACATATTGGTCGCTTGAAAATCTTCCGTCTGTCGCTTGTTTTTTCAACAAAAGCTTAAGAGTTTCTGATTTTAATTTTTAGTAGATTTTATTGTTTGATATATATTTGTTATTTGATTAAAGTGTTTATCAATAGTAATGGGAAGTATCATAGCGTGAAAACTTTGAAGCATCTATTTTGGTAAGTAAACCCACGCAACGATTTCGAAAACTCGATGAACCCGGGCCTCCCGCGTGGCAGGCAAGAATTATACCACGGGACGACCAATGCGCTGTGCTGCCAATTGGTGCTACAAATTACTTTATTTATTGTTTACAGTTGAACACTAAATTTTAAAAACAAAGAACTAAGGGTACCCCTGAAGTATGCGCACCAAGACGTCGCATAACCTGAAGCCTAACCTGGTACACAAACTGAGTTCAGGTTGTGCGCTATCTTGGTGCGTATACTTCAGGGGGTCCGAATTAAAAATATTAATAATAACAAACAAACGCAGATAGATCTCACTTGCGATAGTTTCTGAAAAATATAAAAAGGATTCAAAAGACTAGATGCCGTTTTGTATGTGAGCATATCCTCGGCGAGATTTTACAATATTTACTTCGTTAAAAAAGGTTGAGTTGCTTGTGTCTAAAGAATTTATTTTAAATGAAATTCGCAATCCTTCAAATTATGAATTTTTTTTTGAAAGGAATCAAAATTACTGTATTTTGTAGAGTTCGCTGTGTTCGCAGGGGTGAAACCTATTTTACACTGTAGGATTTTTGCTGTTCGGTGTTCCAGACAAATAGAACAATTATTGCAAAAACACAAACCCTTCGGATATAAACATAACGAAATATTCCAGGTCATTTAAATCTAAAAGACGCAATATTGAGGTTCGAGATTAATATTACACAATATTCTAGGCGTTCGTGACGAAAGCGATTGCATTGGCCGGGAATCGAACCCGGGCCTCCAGCGTGGCAGGCGAGAATTCTACAACTGAACCACCAATGCGCTGTGACGACAGGCAATGCTCCAAATTACTCTCTTTATCGTTTACAGTTAAACATTAACAATTACAGACAGATAACGCTCTCGAAATACGAATTGTGCGACACAGTCGCTTCATAATGGCACTCTAATTACTATTTCTTGTCATATCTTGATGAAACGTTGAATTATAGTTAATAAAGTCACATTCTAGGGCAGCGTTTGCCAACCTTTTTTGGTCGCGGACTATTTTTCCACCGGCGAAAACCTTTGCGGACTCAACCCGCGTTTATAGCAACCGTACTCTGTGTGAAGAAGTAATAAAACCAAACACAACAGAATTTTAACGAATTTTAAAATACGAAATTCGCCGCAAGTAAAAACCGCAGTAAAAATGAAATGTTTGCCCCCCCCCCCAAGCTCATGTATAACAACTTCTATAATTTGTTTATTCCCAAAATTATTGGTGAAAGTGGGAGGAATAAGGGGCATCATTATCAGAAACTCGTCCCTGGCAGCAGAAAGTTAGACACGTCCCTGCACCATGGGTCTTGAAACACCAGTTCCAAACTCGGAGAAAGAAATCCCGATAACATATATTTGCTGTATCTTCTAATAGAACGCTAAAAGCTGTTGCGTCGACTTATAGCAAGATGAAAGTATTACTTCTTAAAAATTTCACGGTCATCCGCGAACATAATAATGTGCGAATATATTGCCCGATTATATTTAGTTTTGATACTTATTTTTTGCGATCTTTCGAAGTTGTTATCGCTGTCATATTTTTGTGTTCAGTCGCTGTCATATTTTTTTGTTCGTATTTTTGTGAATTTGACAAATTTGAGCTGTTCGTAGCAAAGAAAAGAATCCTAAGGGAAAATGCCCTAATACACGTGTACTACAGTAGCACGCGAAATTTTGCGATTTGCAATGTCTAAAACAGTGTTTCCCAACCCGAGTCCGCGGTCTCAAATGAGTCCGCGGAGCGTATGAACGAGTCCGCAGCGAGCCAGAAATTCACTGCTTGCCGCAAACGTTTTTGCTAAACTTAACCATCAGCCAAGTTACGATTTACGTTAGAACTTACATAAAACATAAAAAGAAAGTTTATTCAAACGATCAATCAAACGATTGGATTTCACAACTCACTTGCGAATTTCCGATGAAAACACGAGTCGGCACGTGCGTGGATGGATACCTAAGCGGTGTTTCTCACGAGCTCGAAACCCGGGGAATAATTTTTTTTCTGGTGCGTGTCACTGGTGGCAACCTACATTTTCTAAATTGAAAACGCTCTTTTAGACCAGCGTTTGCCAACCTTTTTTGGTCGCGGACTATTTTTCCACCGGCGAAAACCTTTGCGGACTCAACCCGCGTTTATAGTAGCCATTTACACTCTTGCTACAGCATCCTTGCGTAATACGCATACGGATCCACCTGCGCAAAGGAAGCGCAAGGAAAGGTAGTTAGTTTCACGCAACCTCAACTATTAGTCAAGGTTATTCGATATTCAATTTTTTAAAAGAGAAGGATTGCATTGGCCGGGAATCGAACCCGGGCCTCCCGCGTGGCAGGCGAGAATTTTTTTTTATTTTTTTATTTATTTATTTTTTTTATTTTTTATTTTTATTTTTTTTTGGATCAGAACGACAGAGTCTGGAATTCAGTCACAAAGCCTTCATACCCATACTATGTCGACGGAAGTTTTATGGATCAATTCTCTTTGCCATAGAGATCACCATTTTATATACCACATTAAGAGGTAGTCTTCCATTCATCACATCCGCTATAAGTGGGATGGTATAATCTAAAGTTGAGTTTTATGCCCTCAACTGGGCACATTTTTATAGGCGTGATGTATAGAGACCGAAATAAATGTCAAGTGTATAGAAATTTGATTTGTTGGATTCGAATTTACTTACAACTACTTTTTCTTTTTGCCAGCTAGTCTAAATTTCATGGTAGTTGAGAATGAGGAGTCCGATGACGTTTCTTCGCGGCTTCTTTTATTTGCGTAATCCGAGTTGTCGAGATTTGATTCAGTTAAGTCCACGGTATTTGGTTGTGATTTGTTATATTCCAGAATTGCTGGTGCAGAGGATGTTTCATCAGGTGTGGTGCTGAAGACGGAAGAGGTTGATATGTCCGGAGCCTGGATGTTTTGCACCATCACTCTCACATACGGGTTACTTTTTGATGGAGGATGAAAAGGAGTGTTGCCTATCGTCGACGTTTGTTTCAATCTCGGCGACTGCCTTGTTTGTTTGGGCAGTGGTAGGTTCGGCGGTGTTGATAGAGGGCTCAAAACGCTCCCCGCATCTTCGCACTCTGACCAGTTGCTTATTTCTTTTAGATCATCGGAGTTTGAGGAGGATGAGAACTCATGTACCTCCGAGACGAAGTCAGATTCTGGCATCGAATTGCCTTGCTTGTTGTTGGTTGTGGCGGTGTGCGAGCAGTTCTCTGGAGTTGTTGCAGGTTGTAAGACATTTTGGTTGACTGTGCTTTGTAATTCCCGTATATCCATATTTGGTTGTTCTTCATTTTGTAACTCCATATTAGGTAGTGCGTCATTTTGTAATTCCACAGTAGGTTGTACGTCATTTGGTAGTTCCGTTGAGTTGTTTGAAGTTGCTGCAGGTTGTGAAGCATTTCGAATGATATTGGTTTGTAGTTCCGAATAAGGTGGGTTGGTTGTCTGCATTCGTCTTCGCTTTGGTATGGTCCACGTATATCCAGAAGTTGTTGGAAAATCATTCCGTTTGGATGGGCAATCCTTTAAAATATGCCCCATTTCTTTGCAATAGCGACAAACGGGTTCGCTCTCACATTCGATGAAATTGTGACCGGGCTTCAAGCACCTTCCGCAGGTTGGCACATACAACTCTCGGGGTAAATACGTCTTACAACTCTTTCCATCAATCATCAAGTAATCAGGTAACCGGTCTTTTTTAAAATTTTCTATAAAAAAAGAAGTATATCCATTATAGATAGCCGTACCTTTGTACCAGTTTCTGGTGGCATTCCGCACTTTTCCGCACTGCAGTCTTTCGATTGTAGCCACAGCCTTTTTGTAGGACGTTTATCCCGGTATCCATCGAACGGATATTCGAATTGGTGCTTCGGTTGGCAGTGATACCGTAATAGTACCGCCTGAAACTCTTATTTGATCCTTTGTGTCGTGCAAGAATTGATCGCGGCAGCTAGAGTTGGGGTCTTCGGTGGCGGAAAAAGTGCATATCCACTGACCTCTTCTTCCCTCGAAGAGTCCCGTGATGTGGTCGACGTAGTTGCAGGTGGTTGAGTCGGTCTTCAGGATGTCGAACAATCGAGGGAAGTCCAGGTCTTCGGTGGTAGTCAGGAACAGAGTGCGAGGTCGTGTAGTCGGTGCAGATGTTTCTTCTCTTGTAGGTGTAGACGTTGTTGAGACGGCTTCGGCGTAATTCATCTTCTTCTTCGTTTCTTTTCTTCTTGCTTCTTCGCTATCGAGGGCCTAACCCGGTGAAGGGTTGCCTTAATCAAATAGCGAATAATAGGCGAGAATTCTACCACTGAACCACCAATGCGCCGCGACGTGGATGGGCTGGCGAAATTACTTATTGATTGTTTACACGTTAGCAATTAAAACAGATGACGCTCTCGAAATACGAATTGGGCGACACAGACGACACAGTCGTTACACAATGGCATTTTAATTACTAAAATCTCCACGTCATTCTGAGGTTTCAGTTCCTTTAACTGTGAAAGTGTATTTATTTTCGTCCATTTATATGCGATGAAAAACATCAACTTTATGCGAGAATTTGAATCCACTATTTTCGATTTCGATTCCAATCACGTGATACTTATCATCTAATATCGGTATCTTGTATCTATCGTTATATAGTATAATCATGATGAAAAAGTTAAATTTCTCCATCTACTGCTCCATCCGGATTCTACTATCATGTATGTTATGTTCGAATATATGCCTTTGTAGCAATATTGCCGGAGATTTTTAAATGAAATTCGGAATTTTAAAATTTTCGGATTTTTGTAAGTATTCCTATATTAAAAGTTACTGTTTCTATAGAGTTCACTTTGTATCATAAGTAAAATCGTAATTTACACTATAAGATTGTCACGCATTCGCTGTATGTCATTTCAGACAAATAGTAAAATTATTGTGAGAGGCCAAACAACTCGGATATAAAAATTTCACACATTCCAATACTTTGTATTGTTATAATTAGAGCTATAATCCCTTTCTATTATTCTAATTTTGTTTAAATCAGGGATGTAGCCAGGGTATCGTTTCTACATTACACAGTCGGCGGCTCGGAAATTCCAACGCGTCTGCTTTCTGTTACGTTCGGTCCCGAATCCCTCTTGCTGCGCTACCGTTTGATGTTGATGCGTACTTTATTATTGATATATTTTAAAATCGAATCTATCCTTACTTAAATTTTGTAGCCTGACATGAGTGATCAGTACGAGTGAGTTTTCAATATTTTTTCATTTATTTCCTCCTTGTATTAATTCGAGTGCAATATGATATTAATTGTATGATTTTTCATCCAAGAGTCGAATAAAATGCTTTTAATGATATGAGAATTTTCAATAATCATTTAACAGATGAAAGTATGTTAACTTCGAACCAGGCCATGCACGGAAGTATGGGACTCTTGCTATTAATACGTATGGCTATAATTAGAGGTGTAGGATGCTGAGTATCTGGGGTTTTCCTATCAAGGTTATTCGATATTCAATTCTTTAAAAAATAAGGATTGCATTGGCCGGGAATCGAAACCGGGCCTCCCGCGTGGCAGGCGAGAATTCTACCACTGAACCACCAACGCGTCGCGATGTAGATGGGCGGGCGAAATTAGTTTATTGATTGTTTATACGTTAGCAATTAAACAGATGACGCTCTCAAAATACAAATTGGGCGACACAGACGACAAAGTCGTCACATAATGGCATATTAATTACTAAAATCTTCACGTCATTCTGAGGTTTCAGTTCTTCAACGGGAAAGTGCATTTATTTCCGTCCATTTAAGTGCGATGACAAACATCAACTTCATGCAAGAATTTGAATCCATCAGTTTCGATTTCGATTCCAATTACGTGATCTACTGCTCCATCCGGATTCTGTGGACAATGTATTGGCAGGATTCAGAAGACAAAAATTGCCAACAGAAGTGCCAGAGAGTATGTCATGATCAGAGAGTCAACTCCATTCACACCTCCATCCGTAACTTCAAAATTTATCAAACTGCCCCATTAAATCACTATTACCATCATGTTTTAATTTTTATTACTGATAAGAACATTACTAGGGATGTCTAAAGAACGTAAAACAAAATTCGTAAATAATGCTTTGCGAAAAATGGGTAAGAATTCGCAAGATCGAAAATACTATTATTTTGTGCAGTGGAATTATATAGTTTTTTTTGTAGAGTTTGACAGTTGGTATAAGTTTGTTATTTATTCAAAAGTGATCGCAAAATTTGAGAATAACAAATTATTCATATATTAATCATTTTTATGCTATGGATCAAACTTCCAAACCATTTTTACTGCAACAAAATAACACCTCAAACATTACTCTAATAAATCGTTAGTGATGGGTAGGTATACGATTCTTTTCTCTACTGGCTTTGCAATCATTTTTTTCCATATAATTTCCAAGTGTATCAATTCATGTGCAATATGATATTAATTATATAATTTTCATTCAATACTTCAATTGCTTTTACATGAATTGAGAATTTGTATAAGAAGAGTATAGGGGAACGCGGGCCTATTCCGAACTGGGCCACGCACAGGACCTTTAGGTATTGATAGAATTAGAGATAATGTGTTGGGTTTAGTAATGGAAACTCATTTTTTTGCCATACTAGAAAAAATAGTATTGCATTGGGCGGGAATCGAACCCGGGCCTCCCGCGTGGCAGGCGAGAATTCTACCACAGGACCACAAATTCGCGCGTTGCAAATTGGCGCTCCAAATTACTTTGTTGATTGTTTACCGTTAAATATTATTATTAAAAACAAATGACGCTCTCGGAATTGGGCGACACATTCGCTCCATAATGTCATTTTAATTACTAAAATTTTCACGTCATTCTGATGATGGGAAAGCGTATTTATTTTCGTCCATTTAAATGCGTTGACAAACATCAACTTTATGCAAGAATTTGAATCCATCAGTTTGGATGATAAAAAAGTTAAATTTTCCAATCTACTGCTCCATCCGGATTTTACTATCATGTGATGTATGTTGAGTAATTCAAGAGTCTTTCTGCACACTAACGCAAATATATTTCTGTAACGTGTCGTCTGTCAAACTTCTTCAGACATACATAGTTTAACAATGACAAGAAAAGCAGTCACTGATCTTATTGATTATTTAACATGCGTAATCAGTACGAGTGACTTTTCAATATATCTTTTTATATAATTCCTCCTTGTATTAATTCGAGTGCAATATGATATCAATTTTATGATTTTTCATCCAAGAGTCGAATAAAATGCTTTTCATTATATGAGAATTTTCAATGATAAATTAACAAAGGAAAGTATGTTTACTTCGAACCAGGCCATTCACGGAAGTATGGGACTCTTGCTATTAATACGTATGGCTATTATTAGAGGTGTAGGATCTGAGTATCTGGGGATTACGTGTCAGGATTATTTGATATTCAATTCTTCAAATGAAAAGGATTGCATTGGCCGGGAATCGAACCCGGGCCTCCCGCGTGGCAGGCGAGAATTCTACCACTGAACCACCAATGCGCCGCAACGTTGATGGGCGGGCGAAATTACTTTATTGATTGTTACTTATCGATCTTAAGATCGGTAAGTATATTGATAGGTATTTGTCTGTATGTATGTCTGTCTGTTAGATGACCGCGATATCTCGCGAATGCGAGGTTGAATCTGCTCCAAATTTTGCATGTGCATCCATCTTATCTCGGACCAGAAACCTATTGATTTTGGGCGAATTATGTGGTATAATTAGCGAGTTATCAATCAATCATTGATGTAGTGATCTAGATTTTTGTAAAGCGAGAGAATTTTGAGACCCGCCGAGTGTGTGTGTGCGATGCGCAGTGCGCAAGTTACAAGAGCGGATGAATCGAAACTGCAGTTTCTATTTTGGGGGATCCCCTAACTATCGATCGATAAGTCTTCGGTTTCCAACCGATATTCTCGTTTACATGTTAGCAATTAAAACAGATGACGCTCTCGAAATACGAATTGGGTGACACAGCCGACACAGTCGTTACACAATGGCATTTCAATTACTAAAATCTCCACGTCATTCTGAGGTTTCAGTTCCTTTAACTGTGAAAGTGTATTTATTTTCGTCCATTTATAAGCAATGAAAAACATCAACTTTATGCGAGAATTTGAATCCACCAGTTTCGATTTCGATTTCAATCACGTAATTCTTATCTAATATCGGTATATTGTATCTATCGTTATTTGTATAATCATGATGGAAAGTTAAATTTCTCCATCTACTGCTCCATCCGGATTCTACTATCATGTATGTTATGTTCGAATATATGCTTTTGTAGCAATACAGCCGGAGTTTTCTAAATAAAATTCGGGATTTTAAATTTTTCGGATTTTTGTAAGGATTCATATATTAAAAGTTACTGTTTTTGTAGAATTTACTTTGTTTCAGGAGTGAAATCCTAATTTACACCATAAGATTGTCACGCCCTCGCTTTTCGTCATTTCAGACAAATAGCAAAATTATTGTGAAACGCCAAACCATTCGGATATAAAAATCTCACACATTCAAATACTTCGATTGTTATCATTAGAGCTATAATCACTTTCTATTAGTCTAATTTTGTTTAAATCAGGGATGCAGCCAGTTTATCGTTTCTACATTACACAGTCGGTGGCCCGGAAATTCCAACGCGACTGCTTTCTGTTACGTTCGGTCCCGAATCCCTTTTGCTGCGCTACCGTTTGATGTTGATGCGTACTTTATTATTGATATATTTTAAAATCGAATATATCCTTACTTAAATTTTGTAGCCTGGTATGAGTAATCAGTACGGGTGACTTTTCAAATATTTTTTTTATATAATTCCTCCATGTATTAATTCGAGTGCAATATGACATTAATTGAATAATTTTTCATCCAAGAGTCGAATAAAATGCTTTTCATCATATGAAAATTTTTATGATCAATTAACAAACGAAAGTATGTTTACTTCGAACCAGGTCGTGCAGGGAAGTATGGGACTCTTGCTAATAATACGTATGGCTATAATTAGAGCTGTAGGATGCTGAGTATCTTGGGGGTTTCCTATTAGGGTTATTCGATATTCAATTCTTTAAAAGAGAAGAATTGCATTGGCCGGGAATCGAACCCGTGCCTCCCGCGTGGCAGGCGAGAATTCTACCACTGAACCACCAATGCGCCGCGATGTAGATGGGCCGGTGAAATTACTTTATTCATTGTTAACACGTTAACAATTAAAACAGATAAACATATAAATACGAATTGGACATACAGTGGCCACCGTTTCGAATTTTTATAAAGTAAAAATGCACCAGGGCATGATATGGAAAGCATATTATCGTATAGATATAGAGATAGGGAGAATGGAGAAGAGAAAAGTATCATGGAGTGAACATCTAAATAAGGAATAATAAGATAATAGATCTAAGTGGATTAGCGTGAGTTCAAACAAATATGGGGATATCTAAAATACAATGACTTCTATACAGGTGGGATCAAGGTAATTTACTATTTCTCGAACGACTGAATCACCAAGGCGCTGTGCCGATAACGGGTGCTCCAAATTACTTAATTGATTGTTTAAATCAAACGTTAACAATTAAAAACAGATAACGTTCTCGAATTACGAATTGTGCGACACGGCACTTTAATACCTATTTCTTGTCATATCTTGATTTATCGTTGAATTATAGGTAATAAAGTCACATTCCAAGGTTTCAATTCTTCTACTAGGAAAATGCATTTTATTTCAGTCATCTAAATGGACTGTATGTATGTAAGCAGTATATCCATTATATTATATATTATTATATAGCCAAACTATCAACTTTGGTCAAGAAATATGAATTGGATTACGATTCAAACCACGTCATGTTTATCTAGTATCGCTATCTTATAGACTTTTCGATATTCGTTTTGGCGATCTGTTTTGATTTTCTTCACCGTGAAAAAAGTTTGGCTATCTATTATCATTGCTGTCAGTGCTTCCCAACATACTGGTCGCCTGAAAATCTTCGTATGTCGCTTGTTTTTTCAACAAAAGCTTAGGAGTTTTTGATTTTAATTTATAGTAGATTTTATTGTTTAATATATACTTGTTATTTAATTAAAGTGTTGACCAATAGTAATCGGAAGTATCATAGCGTAAAAACTTTGAAACATCTATTTTGGTAAGTAAACCCACGCAACGATTTCGAAAACTCGATGAACCCGGGCCTCCCGCGTGGCAGGCAAGAATTCTACCACGGGACGACCAATGCGCTGTGCTCACAATTGGTGCTACAAATAACTTTAATTATTGTTTACAGTTGAACCTTAACTTTAAAAAACAAAGAATTAAAGGTACTCCTGAAGTATGCGCACCAAGATGTCGCATAAATTTTGTAGGACGAATTTATCAGACAATATTTCAGTCATTTTTAAAATACATATGAAATAAAAGATGAAAAACTTAAGTTCTGTAATAAAATCTTGTTTATTTATTATTAGAAAAGGAAGTTGCATTATGCAAGCAGCAGAGTGGCGCAGCGGAAGCGTGCTGGGCTCATAACCCAGAGGTCGATGGATCGAAACCATCCTCTGCTAAAACGCTGTGATCGTGTAGTGGTTAGTACCTCACGTTGTGGCCGTGATAACCCAGGTTCGAATCCTGGTCACAGCATCGGAAATTACCTTTTAAATGCTGTTTTTTTGAAACTCCACGTTTTGAAGGACAACTCCGTATTCCGAGTAGCAGAGTGGCGAATCGGAAACGTGCTGGTCTGATAACCCAGAGTTTGATTGATAATTAGAAGCGGAATTTGCGTTGTGTAAGTAGCAGAGTGGCGCAGCGGAAGCGTGCTGGTCTCATAACCCAGAGGGCGATGGATCTAAACCATCCTCTGCTAAAACGCTGTGATCGTATAGTGGTTAGTACCTCACGTTGTGGCCGTGATAACCCAGGTTCGAATCCTGGTCACAGCATCGGTAATTTAATTTTCATTGCGTTTTTTTCGAAACTCCACGTTTTGAAGGACAACTCCGTATTCCGATTAGCAGAGTGGCGAAGCGGAAACGTGCTGGGCTCATAACCCAGAGTTTGATTGATTATTAGAAGAGGAATTTGCGTTGTGTAAGTAGCAGAGTGGCGCAGCGGAAGCGTGCTGGTCTCGTTACCCAGATGTCGATGGATCGAAACCATCCTCTGCTAAAACGCTGTTATCGTATAGTGGTTAGTTCCTCACGTTGTGGCCGTGATAACCCAGGTTCGAATCCTGGTCACAGCATCGGTAATTTAATTTTCATTGCGTTTTTTTTTTAAACTCCACGTTTTGAAGGACAACTCCGTATTCCGAGTAGCAGAGTGGCGAAGCGGAAACGTTCTGGGCCCATGACCCAGAATTTGATGAATTGAAATCATCATCTGCGTCAAAATGCTTTGATCGTATAGTGGTTAGTACATCATGTTATGGCCGTTATAACCCAAGTTCGAATTCTGCTCACAGCATCGGAGCTTTCCTTTGAATTATCCGACTTTTTAGTTTAAATTTTGAAAGACGAAATTAAATTTTGAAGTCATTTTCAAAACACCTATGAAAACAAAGGTTGAAAACTGAAGTTCTGTAATAAAATCTTGTTTATTCATTATTAGAAGAGGAAGTTCCATTATGCAAGCAGCAGAGTGGCGCAGCGGAAGCGTGCTGGGCTCATAACCCAGAGGTCGATGGATCGAAACCATCCTCTGCTAAAACGCTGTGATCGTGTAGTGGTTAGTACCTCACGTTGTGGCCGTGATAACCCAGGTTCGAATCCTGGTCACAGCATCGGAAATTACCTTTTAAATGCTGTTTTTTTGAAACTCCACGTTTTGAAGGACAACTCCGTATTCCGAGTAGCAGAGTGGCGAATCGGAAACGTGCTGGTCTGATAACCCAGAGTTTGATTGATAATTAGAAGCGGAATTTGCGTTGTGTAAGTAGCAGAGTGGCGCAGTGGAAGCGTGCTGGTCTCATAACCCAGAGGGCGATGGATCTAAACCATCCTCTGCTAAAACGCTGTGATCGTATAGTGGTTAGTACCTCACGTTGTGGCCGTGATAACCCAGGTTCGAATCCTGGTCACAGCATCGGTAATTTAATTTTCATTGCGTTTTTTTTGAAACTCCACGTTTTGAAGGACAACTCCGTATTCCGATTAGCAGAGTGGCGAAGCGGAAACGTGCTGGGCTCATAACCCAGAGTTTGATTGATTATTAGAAGAGGAATTTGCGTTGTGTAAGTAGCAGAGTGGCGCAGCGGAAGCGTGCTGGTCTCGTTACCCAGATGTCGATGGATCGAAACCATCCTCTGCTAAAACGCTGTGATCGTATAGTGGTTAGTTCCTCACGTTGTGGCCGTGATAACCCAGGTTCGAATCCTGGTCACAGCATCGGTAATTTAATTTTCATTGCGTTTTTTTTTTAAACTCCACGTTTTGAAGGACAACTCCGTATTCCGAGTAGCAGAGTGGCGAAGCGGAAACGTTCTGGGCCCATGACCCAGAATTTGATGAATTGAAATCATCATCTGCGTCAGAATGCTTTGATCGTATAGTGGTTAGTACATCATGTTATGGCCGTTATAACCCAAGTTCGAATTCTGCTCACAGCATCGGAGCTTTCCTTTGAATTATCCGACTTTTTAGTTTAAATTTTGAAAGACGAAATTAAATTTTGAAGTCATTTTCAAAACACCTATGAAAACAAAGGTTGAAAACTGAAGTTCTGTAATAAAATCTTGTTTATTCATTATTAGAAGAGGAAGTTGCATTATGCAAGCAGCAGAGTGGCGCAGCGGAAGCGTGCTGGGCTCATAACCCAGAGGTCGATGGATCGAAACCATCCTCTGCTAAACCGCTGTGATCGTGTAGTGGTTAGTACCTCACGTTGTGGCCGTGATAACCCAGGTTCGAATCCTGGTCACAGCATCGGAAATTACCTTTTAAATGCTGTTTTTTTTGAAACTCCACGTTTTGAAGGACAACTCCGTATTCCGAGTAGCAGAGTGGCGAAGCGGAAACCTGCTGGTCTGATAACCCAGAGTTTGATTGATAATTAGAAGCGGAATTTGCATTGTGTAAGTAGCAGAGTGGCGCAACGGAAGCGTGCTGGTCTCATAACCCAGAGGTCGATGGATGGAAACCATCCTCTGCTGAAACGCTGTGATCGTATAGTGGTTAGTACCTCACGTTGTGGCCGTGATAACCCAGGTTCAAATCCTCGTCACAGCATCGGTAATTTAATTTTCATTGCGTTTTTTTTGAAACTCCACGTTTTGAAGGACAACTCCGTATTCCGATTAGCAGAGTGGCGAAGCGGAAACGTGTTGGGCTCATAACCCAGAGTTTGATTGATTATTAGAAGCGGAATTTGCATTGTGTAAGTAGCAGAGTGGCGCAGCGGAAGCGTGCTGGTCTCGTTACCCAGATGTCGATGGATCGAAACCATCCTCTGCTTAAACGCTGTGATCGTATAGTGGTTAGTACCTCACGTTGTGGCCGTGGTAACCCAGGTTCGAATCCTGGTCACAGCATCGGTAATTTAATTTTCATTGCGTTTTTTTTTTAAACTCCACGTTTTGAAGGACAACTCCGTATTCCGAGTAGCAGAGTGGCGAAGCGGAAACGTTCTGGGCCCATGACCCAGAATTTGATGAATTGAAATCATCATCTGCGTCCAAATGCTTTGATCGTATAGTGGTTAGTACATCATGTTATGGCCGTTATAACCCAAGTTCGAATTCTGCTCACAGCATCGGAGCTTTCCGCTGAATTACCAACCTTTTTAGTTTAAACTTTGAAGGACGAATTTAAATTTCGAAGTCATTTTCAAAACACCTATGAAAACAAAGGTTGAAAACTTAAGTTCTATAATAAAATCACGTTTATTCATTATTAGAAGCGGAATTTGCATTGTGACCAGAAAAACTGAAGTTCTGTAATAAAATCTGGTTTGTTTATTATTAGAAGAGGAAGTTGCATTATGCAAGCAGCAGAGTGGTGCAGCGGAAGCGTGCTGGTCTCATAACCCAGAGATCGATGGATCGAAACCATCCTCTGCTAAGACGCTGTGATCGTATAGTGGTTAGTACCTCACGTTGTGGCCGTGATAACCCAGATTCGAATCCTGGTCGCAGCATCGGTAATTTAATTTTCATTGCTGTTTTTTTGAAACTCCACGTTTTGAAGGACAGATCCGTCTTCCGAGTAGCAGAGTGACGAAGCGGAAACGTTCTGGGCCCATGACCCAGAGTTTGATGAATTGAAATCATCGTCTGCGTCAAGATGCTTTGATCGTATAGTGGTTAGTACTTCATGTTATGGCCGTTAAATCCCAAGTTCGAATTCTGCTCACAGCATCGGAGCTTTCCTTTGAATTACCCGACTTTTTAGTTTAAACTTTGAAAGACGAAATTAAATTTTGAGGTCATTTTCAAAACACCTATGAAAACAAAGGTTGAAAACTGAAGTTCTGTAATAAAATCTTGTTTATTCATTATTAGAAGCGGAATTTGCATTGTGTGAGTAGCAGAGTGGCGCAGCGGAAGCGTGCTGGGCTCATAACCCAGAGGTTGATGGATCGAAACCATCCTCTGCTAAAACGCTGTGATCGTATAGTGGTTAGTACCTCACGTTGTGGCCGTGATAACCCAGGTTCGAATTCTGGTCACAGCATCGGAAATTACCTTTTAAATGCTGTTTTTTTGAAACTCCACGTTTTGAAGGACAACTCCGTATTCCGAGTAGCAGAGTGGCGAATCGGAAACGTGCTGGTCTGATAACCCAGAGTTTGATTGATAATTAGAAGCGGATTTTGCGTTGTGTAAGTAGCAGAGTGGCGCAGCGGAAGCGTGCTGGTCTCATAACCCAGAGGGCGATGGATCTAAACCATCCTCTGCTAAAACGCTGTGATCGTATAGTGGTTAGTACCTCACGTTGTGGCCGTGATAACCCAGGTTCGAATCCTGGTCACAGCATCGGTAATTTAATTTTCATTGCGTTTTTTTTGAAACTCCACGTTTTGAAGGACAACTTCGTATTCCGATTAGCAGAGTGGCGAAGCGGAAACGTGCTGGGCTCATAACCCAGAGTCTGATTGATTATTAGAAGCGGAATTTGCGTTGTGTAAGTAGCAGAGTGGCGCAGCGGAAGCATGCTGGTCTCGTTACCCAGATGTCGATGGATCGAAACCATCCTCTGCTAAAACGCTGTGATCGTATAGTGGTTAGTTCCTCACGTTGTGGCCGTGATAACCCAGGTTCGAATCCTGGTCACAGCATCGGTAATTTAATTTTCATTGCGTTTTTTTTTTAGACTCCACGTTTTGAAGGACAACTCCGTATTCCGAGTAGCAGAGTGGCGAAGCGGAAACGTTCTGGGCCCATGACCCAGAATTTGATGAATTGAAATCATCATCTGCGTCAAAATGCTTTGATCGTATAGTGGTTAGTACATCATGTTATGGCCGTTATAACCCAAGTTCGAATTCTGCTCACAGCATCGGAGCTTTCCTCTGAATTACCCGACTTTTTAGTTTAAACTTTGAAGGACGAATTTAAATTTCGAAGTCATTTTCAAAACACCTATGAAAACAAAGATGAAAAACTTAAGTTCTGTAATAAAATAATGTTTATTTATTATTACAAGAGGAAGTTGCATTATGCAAGCAGCAGAGTGGCGCAGCGGAAGCGTGCTGGGCTCATAACCCAGAGGTCGATGGATCGAAACCATCCTCTGCTAAGACGCTGTGATCGTATAGTGGTTAGTACCTCACGTTGTGGCCGTGATAACCTAGGTTCGAATCCTGGTCACAGCATCGGTAATTTAATTTTCATTGCTGTTTTTTTTGAAACTCCACGTTTTGAAGGACAGATCCGTCTTCCGAGTAGCAGAGTGACGAAGCGGAAACGTTCTGGACCCATGACCCAGAGTTTGATGAATTGAAATCATCGTCTGCGTCAAGATGCTTTGATCGTATAGTGGTTAGTACCTCATGTTATGGCCGTTAAATCCCAAATTCGAATTCTGCTCACAGCATCGGAGCTTTCCTTTGAATTATCCGACTTTTTAGTTTAAACTTTGAAAGACGAAATTAAATTTTGAAGTCATTTTCAAAACACCTATAAAAACAAAGGTTGAAAACTGAAGTTCTGTAATAAAATCTTGTTTATTCATTATTAGAAGAGGAAGTTGCATTATGCAAGCAGCAGAGTGGCGCAGCGGAAGCGTGCTGGGCTCATAACCCAGAGGTCGATGGATCGAAACCATCCTCTGCTAAAACGCTGTGATCGTGTAGTGGTTAGTACCTCACGTTGTGGCCGTGATAACCCAGGTTCGAATCCTGGTCACAGCATCGGAAATTACCTTTTAAATGCTGTTTTTTTGAAACTCCACGTTTTGAAGGACAACTCCGTATTCCGAGTAGCAGAGTGGCGAATCGGAAACGTGCTGGTCTGATAACCCAGAGTTTGATTGATAATTAGAAGCGGAATTTGCGTTGTGTAAGTAGTAGAGTGGCGCAGCGGAAGCGTGCTGGTCTCATAACCCAAAGGGCGATGGATCTAAACCATCCTCTGCTAAAACGCTGTGATCATATAGTGGTTAGTACCTCACGTTGTGGCCGTGATAACCCAGGTTCGAATCCTGGTCACAGCATCGGTAATTTAATTTTCATTGCGTTTTTTTTGAAACTCCACGTTTTGAAGGACAACTCCGTATTCCGATTAGCAGAGTGGCGAAGCGGAAACGTGCTGGGCTCATAACCCAGAGTTTGATTGATTATTAGAAGAGGAATTTGCGTTGTGTAAGTAGCAGAGTGGCGCAGCGGAAGCGTGCTGGTCTCGTTACCCAGATGTCGATGGATCGAAACCATCCTCTGCTAAAACGCTGTGATCGTATAGTGGTTAGTTCCTCACGTTGTGGCCGTGATAACCCAGGTTCGAATCCTGGTCACAGCATCGGTAATTTAATTTTCATTGCGTTTTTTTTTTAAACTCCACGTTTTGAAGGACAACTCCGTATTCCGAGTAGCAGAGTGGCGAAGCGGAAACGTTCTGGGCCCATGACCCAGAATTTGATGAATTGAAATCATCATCTGCGTCAAAATGCTTTGATCGTATAGTGGTTAGTACATCATGTTATGGCCGTTATAACCCAAGTTCGAATTCTGCTCACAGCATCGGAGCTTTCCTTTGAATTATCCGACTTTTTAGTTTAAATTTTGAAAGACGAAATTAAATTTTGAAGTCATTTTCAAAACACCTATGAAAACAAAGGTTGAAAACTGAAGTTCTGTAATAAAATCTTGTTTATTCATTATTAGAAGAGGAAGTTGCATTTTGCAAGCAGCAGAGTGGCGCAGCAGAAGCGTGCTGGGCTCATAACCCAGAGGTCGATGGATCGAAACCATCCTCTGCTAAACCGCTGTGATCGTGTAGTGGTTAGTACCTCACGTTGTGGCCGTGATAACCCAGGTTCGAATCCTGGTCACAGCATCGGAAATTACCTTTTAAATGCTGTTTTTTTGAAACTCCACGTTTTGAAGGACAACTCCGTATTCCGAGTAGCAGATTGGCGAAGCGGAAACCTGCTGGTCTGATAACCCAGAGTTTGATTGATAATTAGAAGCGGAATTTGCATTGTGTAAGTAGCAGAGTGGCGCAACGGAAGCGTGCTGGTCTCATAACCCAGAGGTCGATGGATGGAAACCATCCTCTGCTGAAACGCTGTGATCGTATAGTGGTTAGTACCTCACGTTGTGGCCGTGATAACCCAGGTTCAAATCCTCGTCACAGCATCGGTAATTTAATTTTCATTGCGTTTCTGTGAAACTCCACGTTTTGAAGGACAACTCCGTATTCCGATTAGCAGAGTGGCGAAGCGGAAACGTGTTGGGCTCATAACCCAGAGTTTGATTGATTATTAGAAGCGGAATTTGCATTGTGTAAGTAGCAGAGTGGCGCAGCGGAAGCGTGCTGGTCTCGTTACCCAGATGTCGATGGATCGAAACCATCCTCTGCTAAAACGCGGTGATCGTATAGTGGTTAGTACCTCACGTTGTGGCCGTGATAACCCAGGTTCGAATCCTGGTCACAGCATCGGTAATTTAATTTTCATTGCGTTTTTTTTTAAACTCCACGTTTTGAAGGACAACTCCGTATTCCGAGTAGCAGAGTGGCGAAGCGGAAACGTTCTGGGCCCATGACCCAGAATTTGATGAATTGAAATCATCATCTGCGTCAAAATGCTTTGATCGTATAGTGGTTAGTACATCATGTTATGGCCGTTATAACCCAAGTTCGAATTCTGCTCACAGCATCGGAGCTTTCCTTTGAATTATCCGACTTTTTAGTTTAAATTTTGAAAGACGAAATTAAATTTTGAAGTCATTTTCAAAACACCTATGAAAACAAAGGTTGAAAACTGAAGTTCTGTAATAAAATCTTGTTTATTCATTATTAGAAGAGGAAGTTGCATTATGCAAGCAGCAGAGTGGCGCAGCGGAAGCTTGCTGGGCTCATAACCCAGAGGTCGATGGATCGAAACCATCCTCTGCTAAACCGCTGTGATCGTGTAGTGGTTAGTACCTCACGTTGTGGCCGTGATAACCCAGGTTCGAATCCTGGTCACAGCATCGGAAATTACCTTTTAAATGCTGTTTTTTTGAAACTCCACGTTTTGAAGGACAACTCCGTATTCCGAGTAGCAGAGTGGCGAAGCGGAAACGTTCTGGGCCCATGACCCAGAATTTGATGAGTTGAAATCATCATCTGCGTCAAAATGCTTTGATCGTATAGTGGTTAGTACATCATGTTATGGCCGTTATAACCCAAGTTCGAATTCTGCTCACAGCATCGGAGCTTTCCGCTGAATTACCAACCTTTTTAGTTTAAACTTTGAAGGACGAATTTAAATTTCGAAGTCATTTTCAAAACACCTATGAAAACAAAGGTTGAAAACTTAAGTTCTATAATAAAATCACGTTTATTCATTATTAGAAGCGGAATTTGCATTGTGACCAGAAAAACTGAAGTTCTGTAATAAAATCTGGTTTGTTTATTATTAGAAGAGGAAGTTGCATTATGCAAGCAGCAGAGTGGTGCAGCGGAAGCGTGCTGGTCTCATAACCCAGAGATCGATGGATCGAAACCATCCTCTGCTAAGACGCTGTGATCGTATAGTGGTTAGTACCTCACGTTGTGGCCGTGATAACCCAGATTCGAATCCTGGTCGCAGCATCGGTAATTTAATTTTCATTGCTGTTTTTTTGAAACTCCACGTTTTGAAGGACAGATCCGTCTTCCGAGTAGCAGAGTGACGAAGCGGAAACGTTCTGGGCCCATGACCCAGAGTTTGATGAATTGAAATCATCGTCTGCGTCAAGATGCTTTGATCGTATAGTGGTTAGTACTTCATGTTATGGCCGTTAAATCCCAAGTTCGAATTCTGCTCACAGCATCGGAGCTTTCCTTTGAATTACCCGACTTTTTAGTTTAAACTTTGAAAGACGAAATTAAATTTTGAGGTCATTTTCAAAACACCTATGAAAACAAAGGTTGAAAACTGAAGTTCTGTAATAAAATCTTGTTTATTCATTATTAGAAGCGGAATTTGCATTGTGTGAGTAGCAGAGTGGCGCAGCGGAAGCGTGCTGGGCTCATAACCCAGAGGTTGATGGATCGAAACCATCCTCTGCTAAAACGCTGTGATCGTATAGTGGTTAGTACCTCACGTTGTGGCCGTGATAACCCAGGTTCGAATTCTGGTCACAGCATCGGAAATTACCTTTTAAATGCTGTTTTTTTGAAACTCCACGTTTTGAAGGACAACTCCGTATTCCGAGTAGCAGAGTGGCGAATCGGAAACGTGCTGGTCTGATAACCCAGAGTTTGATTGATAATTAGAAGCGGATTTTGCGTTGTGTAAGTAGCAGAGTGGCGCAGCGGAAGCGTGCTGGTCTCATAACCCAGAGGGCGATGGATCTAAACCATCCTCTGCTAAAACGCTGTGATCGTATAGTGGTTAGTACCTCACGTTGTGGCCGTGATAACCCAGGTTCGAATCCTGGTCACAGCATCGGTAATTTAATTTTCATTGCGTTTTTTTTGAAACTCCACGTTTTGAAGGACAACTTCGTATTCCGATTAGCAGAGTGGCGAAGCGGAAACGTGCTGGGCTCATAACCCAGAGTCTGATTGATTATTAGAAGCGGAATTTGCGTTGTGTAAGTAGCAGAGTGGCGCAGCGGAAGCATGCTGGTCTCGTTACCCAGATGTCGATGGATCGAAACCATCCTCTGCTAAAACGCTGTGATCGTATAGTGGTTAGTTCCTCACGTTGTGGCCGTGATAACCCAGGTTCGAATCCTGGTCACAGCATCGGTAATTTAATTTTCATTGCGTTTTTTTTTTAGACTCCACGTTTTGAAGGACAACTCCGTATTCCGAGTAGCAGAGTGGCGAAGCGGAAACGTTCTGGGCCCATGACCCAGAATTTGATGAATTGAAATCATCATCTGCGTCAAAATGCTTTGATCGTATAGTGGTTAGTACATCATGTTATGGCCGTTATAACCCAAGTTCGAATTCTGCTCACAGCATCGGAGCTTTCCTCTGAATTACCCGACTTTTTAGTTTAAACTTTGAAGGACGAATTTAAATTTCGAAGTCATTTTCAAAACACCTATGAAA
The DNA here is from genome assembly GCF_964204865.1 of Styela clava. Taxonomy (NCBI): domain Eukaryota; kingdom Metazoa; phylum Chordata; class Ascidiacea; order Stolidobranchia; family Styelidae; genus Styela; species Styela clava. Next base: position 22,811,092 of record NC_135253.1, on the reverse strand, counting down.
ACAAAGATGAAAAACTTAAGTTCTGTAATAAAATAATGTTTATTTATTATTACAAGAGGAAGTTGCATTATGCAAGCAGCAGAGTGGCGCAGCGGAAGCGTGCTGGGCTCATAACCCAGAGGTCGATGGATCGAAACCATCCTCTGCTAAGACGCTGTGATCGTATAGTGGTTAGTACCTCACGTTGTGGCCGTGATAACCTAGGTTCGAATCCTGGTCACAGCATCGGTAATTTAATTTTCATTGCTGTTTTTTTTGAAACTCCACGTTTTGAAGGACAGATCCGTCTTCCGAGTAGCAGAGTGACGAAGCGGAAACGTTCTGGACCCATGACCCAGAGTTTGATGAATTGAAATCATCGTCTGCGTCAAGATGCTTTGATCGTATAGTGGTTAGTACCTCATGTTATGGCCGTTAAATCCCAAATTCGAATTCTGCTCACAGCATCGGAGCTTTCCTTTGAATTATCCGACTTTTTAGTTTAAACTTTGAAAGACGAAATTAAATTTTGAAGTCATTTTCAAAACACCTATAAAAACAAAGGTTGAAAACTGAAGTTCTGTAATAAAATCTTGTTTATTCATTATTAGAAGAGGAAGTTGCATTATGCAAGCAGCAGAGTGGCGCAGCGGAAGCGTGCTGGGCTCATAACCCAGAGGTCGATGGATCGAAACCATCCTCTGCTAAAACGCTGTGATCGTGTAGTGGTTAGTACCTCACGTTGTGGCCGTGATAACCCAGGTTCGAATCCTGGTCACAGCATCGGAAATTACCTTTTAAATGCTGTTTTTTTGAAACTCCACGTTTTGAAAGACAACTCCGTATTCCGAGTAGCAGAGTGGCGAATCGGAAACGTGCTGGTCTGATAACCCAGAGTTTGATTGATAATTAGAAGCGGAATTTGCATTGTGTAAGTAGCAGAGTGGCGCAACGGAAGCGTGCTGGTCTCATAACCCAGAGGTCGATGGATGGAAACCATCCTCTGCTGAAACGCTGTGATCGTATAGTGGTTAGTACCTCACGTTGTGGCCGTGATAACCCAGGTTCAAATCCTCGTCACAGCATCGGTAATTTAATTTTCATTGCGTTTCTGTGAAACTCCACGTTTTGAAGGACAACTCCGTATTCCGATTAGCAGAGTGGCGAAGCGGAAACGTGTTGGGCTCATAACCCAGAGTTTGATTGATTATTAGAAGCGGAATTTGCATTGTGTAAGTAGCAGAGTGGCGCAGCGGAAGCGTGCTGGTCTCGTTACCCAGATGTCGATGGATCGAAACCATCCTCTGCTAAAACGCGGTGATCGTATAGTGGTTAGTACCTCACGTTGTGGCCGTGATAACCCAGGTTCGAATCCTGGTCACAGCATCGGTAATTTAATTTTCATTGCGTTTTTTTTTTAAACTCCACGTTTTGAAGGACAACTCCGTATTCCGAGTAGCAGAGTGGCGAAGCGGAAACGTTCTGGGCCCATGACCCAGAATTTGATGAATTGAAATCATCATCTGCGTCAAAATGCTTTGATCGTATAGTGGTTAGTACATCATGTTATGGCCGTTATAACCCAAGTTCGAATTCTGCTCACAGCATCGGAGCTTTCCTTTGAATTATCCGACTTTTTAGTTTAAATTTTGAAAGACGAAATTAAATTTTGAAGTCATTTTCAAAACACCTATGAAAACAAAGGTTGAAAACTGAAGTTCTGTAATAAAATCTTGTTTATTCATTATTAGAAGAGGAAGTTGCATTATGCAAGCAGCAGAGTGGCGCAGCGGAAGCTTGCTGGGCTCATAACCCAGAGGTCGATGGATCGAAACCATCCTCTGCTAAACCGCTGTGATCGTGTAGTGGTTAGTACCTCACGTTGTGGCCGTGATAACCCAGGTTCGAATCCTGGTCACAGCATCGGAAATTACCTTTTAAATGCTGTTTTTTTGAAACTCCACGTTTTGAAGGACAACTCCGTATTCCGAGTAGCAGAGTGGCAAAGCGGAAACCTGCTGGTCTGATAACCCAGAGTTTGATTGATAATTAGAAGCGGAATTTGCATTGTGTAAGTAGCAGAGTGGCGCAACGGAAGCGTGCTGGTCTCATAACCCAGAGGTCGATGGATGGAAACCATCCTCTGCTGAAACGCTGTGATCGTATAGTGGTTAGTACCTCACGTTGTGGCCTTGATAACCCAGGTTCAAATCCTCGTCACAGCATCGGTAATTTAATTTTCATTGCGTTTTTTTTGAAACTCCACGTTTTGAAGGACAACTCCGTATTCCGATTAGCAGAGTGGCGAAGCGGAAACGTGTTGGGCTCATAACCCAGAGTTTGATTGATTATTAGAAGCGGAATTTGCATTGTGTAAGTAGCAGAGTGGCGCAGCGGAAGTGTGCTGGCCTCGTTACCCAGATGTCGATGGATCGAAACCATCCTCTGCTAAAACGCTGTGATCGTATAGTGGTTAGTACCTCACGTTGTGGCCGTGATAACCCAGGTTCGAATCCTGGTCACAGCATCGGTAATTTAATTTTCATTGCGTTTTTTTTTTTGAAACTCCACGTTTTGAAGGACAACTCCGTATTCCGAGTAGCAGAGTGGCGAAGCGGAAACGTTCTGGGCCCATGACCCAGAATTTGATGAGTTGAAATCATCATCTGCGTCAAAATGCTTTGATCGTATAGTGGTTAGTACATCATGTTATGGCCGTTATAACCCAAGTTCGAATTCTGCTCACAGCATCGGAGCTTTCCTCTGAATTACCAACCTTTTTAGTTTAAACTTTGAAGGACGAATTTAAATTTCGAAGTCATTTTCAAAACACCTATAAAAACAAAGGTTGAAAACTTAAGTTCTGTAATAAAATCACGTTTATTCATTATTAGAAGCGAAATTTGCATTGTGACCAGAAAAACTGAAGTTCTGTAATAAAATCTGGTTTATTTATTATTAGAAGAGGAAGTTGCATTATGCAAGCAGCAGAGTGGCGCAGCGGAAGCGTGCTGGTCTCATAACCCAGAGATCGATGGATCGAAACCATCCTCTGCTAAGACGCTGTGATCGTATAGTGGTTAGTACCTCACGTTGTGGCCGTGATAACCCAGATTCGAATCCTGGTCGCAGCATCGGTAATTTAATTTTCATTGCTATTTTTTTGAAACTCCACGTTTTGAAGGACAGATCCGTCTTCCGAGTAGCAGAGTGACGAAGCGGAAACGTTCTGGGCCCATGACCCAGAGTTTGATGAATTGAAATCATCGTCTGCGTCAAGATGCTTTGATCGTATAGTGGTTAGTACTTCATGTTATGGCCGTTAAATCCCAAGTTCGAATTCTGCTCACAGCATCGGAGCTTTCCTTTGAATTACCCGACTTTTTAGTTTAAACTTTGAAAGACGAAATTAAATTTTGAGGTCATTTTCAAAACACCTATGAAAACAAAGGTTGAAAACTGAAGTTCTGTAATAAAATCTTGTTTATTCATTATTAGAAGCGGAATTTGCATTGTGTGAGTAGCAGAGTGGCGCAGCGGAAGCGTGCTGGGCTCATAACCCAGAGGTTGATGGATCGAAACCATCCTCTGCTAAAACGCTGTGATCGTATAGTGGTTAGTACCTCACGTTGTGGCCGTGATAACCCAGGTTCGAATTCTGGTCACAGCATCGGAAATTACCTTTTAAATGCTGTTTTTTTGAAACTCCACGTTTTGAAGGACAACTCCGTATTCCGAGTAGCAGAGTGGCGAAGCGGAAACGTGCTGGTCTGATAACCCAGAGTTTGATTGATAATTAGAAGCGGAATTTGCGTTGTGTAAGTAGCAGAGTGGCGCAGCGGAAGCGTGCTGGTCTCATAACCCAGAGGGCAATGGATCTAAACCATCCTCTGCTAAAACGCTGTGATCGTATAGTGGTTAGTACCTCACGTTGTGGCCGTGATAACCCAGGTTCGACTCCTGGTCACAGCATCGGTAATTTAATTTTCATTGCGTTTTTTTTGAAACTCCACGTTTTGAAGGACAACTTCGTATTCCGATTAGCAGAGTGGCGAAGCGGAAACGTGCTGGGCTCATAACCCAGAGTCTGATTGATTATTAGAAGCGGAATTTGCGTTGTGTAAGTAGCAGAGTGGCGCAGCGGAAGCATGCTGGTCTCGTTACCCAGATGTCGATGGATCGAAACCATCCTCTGCTAAAACGCTGTGATCGTATAGTGGTTAGTTCCTCACGTTGTGGCCGTGATAACCCAGGTTCGAATCCTGGTCACAGCATCGGAAATTTAATTTTCATTGCGTTTTTTTTTAAACTCCACGTTTTGAAGGACAACTCCGTATTCCGAGTAGCAGAGTGGCGAAGCGGAAACGTTCTGGGCCCATGACCCAGAATTTGATGAATTGAAATCATCATCTGCGTCAAAATGCTTTGATCGTATAGTGGTTAGTACATCATGTTATGGCCGTTATAACCCAAGTTCGAATTCTGCTCACAGCATCGGAGCTTTCCTCTGAATTACCCGACTTTTTAGTTTAAACTTTGAAGGACGAATTTAAATTTCGAAGTCATTTTCAAAACACCTATGAAAACAAAGGTTGAAAACTGAAGTTCTGTAATAAAATCTTGTTTATTCATTATTAGAAGAGGAAGTTGCATTATGCAAGCAGCAGAGTGGCGCAGCGGAAGCGTGCTGGGCTCATAACCCAGAGGTCGATGGATCGAAACCATCCTCTGCTAAGACGCTGTGATCGTATAGTGGTTAGTACCTCACGTTGTGGCCGTGATAACCTAGGTTCGAATCCTGGTCACAGCATCGGTAATTTAATTTTCATTGCTGTTTTTTTTTGAAACTCCACGTTTTGAAGGACAGATCCGTCTTCCGAGTAGCAGAGTGACGAAGCGGAAACGTTCTGGACCCATGACCCAGAGTTTGATGAATTGAAATCATCGTCTGCGTCAAGATGCTTTGATCGTATAGTGGTTAGTACCTCATGTTATGGCCGTTAAATCCCAAATTCGAATTCTGCTCACAGCATCGGAGCTTTCCTTTGAATTATCCGACTTTTTAGTTTAAACTTTGAAAGACGAAATTAAATTTTGAAGTCATTTTCAAAACACCTATGAAAACAAAGGTTGAAAACTGAAGTTCTGTAATAAAATCTTGTTTATTCATTATTAGAAGAGGAAGTTGCATTATGCAAGCAGCAGAGTGGCGCAGCGGAAGCGTGCTGGGCTCATAACCCAGAGGTCGATGGATCGAAACCATCCTCTGCTAAAACGCTGGGATCGTATAGTGGTTAGTACCTCACGTTGTGGCCGTGATAACCCAGATTCGAATCCTTGTCACAGCATCGGAAATTACCTTTTAAATGCTGTTTTTTTGAAACTCCACGTTTTGAAGGACAACTCCGTATTCCGAGTAGCAGAGTGGCGATGCGGAAACCTACTGGTCTGATAACCCAGAGTTTGATTGATAATTAGAAGCGGAATTTGCATTGTGTAAGTAGCAGAGTGGCGAAGCGGAAGCGTGCTGTTCTCATAACCCAGAGGTCGATGGATCGAAACCATCCTCTGCTAAAACACTGTGATCGTATAGTGGTTAGTACCTCACGTTGTGGCCGTGATAACCTAGGTTCGAACCCTGGTCACAGCATCGGTAATTTGATTTTCATTGCTGTTTTTTTAGAAACTCCACGTTTTGAAGGACAGATCCGTCTTCCGAGTAGCAGAGTGACGAAGCGGAAACGTTCTGGGCCCATGATCCAGAGTTTGATGAATTGAAATCATCGTCTGCGTCAAGATGCTTTGATCGTATAGTGGTTAGTACCTCATGTTATGGCCGTTAAATCCCAAGTTCGAATTCTGCTCACAGCATCGGAGCTTTCCTTTGAATTATCCAACTTTTTAATTTAAATTTTGAAAGACGAAATTAAATTTTGAAGTCATTTTCAAAACACCTATGAAAACAAAGGTTGAAAACTGAAGTTCTGTAATAAAATCTTGTTTATTCATTATTAGAAGAGGAAGTTGCGTTATGCAAGCAGCAGAGTGGCGCAGCGGAAGCGTGCTGGGCTCATAACCTAGAGGTCGATGGATCGAAACCATCCTCTGCTAAAACGCTGTGATCGTGTAGTGGTTAGTACCTCACGTTGTGGCCGTGATAACCCAGGTTCGAATCCTGGTCACAGCATCGGAAATTACCTTTTAAATGCTGTTTTTTTGAAACTCCACGTTTTGAAGGACAACTCCGTATTCCGAGTAGCAGAGTGGCGAAGCGGAAACCTGCTGGTCTGATAACCCAGAGTTTGATTGATAATTAGAAGCGGAATTTGCATTGTGTAAGTAGCAGAGTGGCGCAGCGGAAGCGTGCTGGTCTCATAACCCAGAGGTCGATGGATGGAAACCATCCTCTGCTAAAACGCTGTGATCGTATAGTGGTTAGTACCTCACGTTGTGGCCGTGATAACCCAGGTTCAAATCCTCGTCACAGCATCGGTAATTTAATTTTCATTGCGTTTTTTTTGAAACTCCACGTTTTGAAGGACAACTCCGTATTCCGATTAGCAGAGTGGCGAAGCGGAAACGTGTTGGACTCATAACCCAGAGTTTGATTGATTATTAGAAGCGGAATTTGCATTGTGTAAGTAGCAGAGTGGCGCAGCGGAAGCGTGCTGGTCTCGTTACCCAGATGTCGATGGATCGAAACCATCCTCTGCTAAAACGCTGTGTTCGTATAGTGGTTAGTACCTCACGTTGTGGCCGTGATAACCCAGGTTCGAATCCTGGTCACAGCATCGGTAATTTAATTTTCATTGCGTTTTTTTTTTAAACTCCACGTTTTGAAGGACAACTCCGTATTCCGAGTAGCAGAGTGGCGAAGCGGAAACGTTCTGGGCCCATGACCCAGAATTTGATGAATTGAAATCATCATCTGCGTCAAAATGCTTTGATCGTATAGTGGTTAGTACATCATGTTATGGCCGTTATAACCCAAGTTCGAATTCTGCTCACAGCATCGGAGCTTTCCTCTGAATTACCAGACTTTTTAGTTTAAACTTTGAAGGACGAATTTAAATTTCGAAGTCATTTTCAAAACACCTATGAAAACAAAGGTTGAAAACTTAAGTTCTGTAATAAAATCACGTTTATTCATTATTAGAAGCGGAATTTGCATTGTGTGAGTAGCAGAGTGGCGCAGCGGAAGCGTGCTGGGCTCATAACCCAGAAGTCGATGGATCGAAACCATCCTCGGCTAAAACGCTGTGATCGTATAGTGGTTAGTACCTCACGTTGTGGCCGTGATAACCCAGGTTCGAATTCTGGTCACAGCATCGGAAATTACCTTTTAAATGCTGTTTTTTTGAAACTCCACGTTTTGAAGGACAACTCCGTATTCCGAGTAGCAGAGTGGCGAATCGGAAACGTGCTGGTCTGATAACCCAGAGTTTGATTGATAATTAGAAGCGGAATTTGCGTTGTGTAAGTAGCAGAGTGGCGCAGCGGAAGCGTGCTGGTCTCATAACCCAGAGGGCGATGGATCTAAACCATCCTCTGCTAAAACGCTGTGATCGTATAGTGGTTAGTACCTCACGTTGTGGCCGTGATAACCCAGGTTCGAATCCTGGTCACAGCATCGGTAATTTAATTTTCATTGCGTTTTTTTTGAAACTCCACGTTTTGAAGGACAACTCCGTATTCCGATTAGCAGAGTGGCGAAGCGGAAACGTGCTGGGCTCATAACCCAGAGTTTGATTGATTATTAGAAGCGGAATTTGCGTTGTGTAAGTAGCAGAGTGGCGCAGCGGAAGCGTGCTGGTCTCGTTACCCAGATGTCGATGGATCGAGACCATCCTCTGCTAAAACGCTGTGATCGTATAGTGGTTAGTTCCTCACGTTGTGGCCGTGATAACCCAGGTTCGAATCCTGGTCACAGCATCGGTAATTTAATTTTCATTGCGTTTTTTTTTTAAACTCCACGTTTTGAAGGACAACTCCGTATTCCGAGTAGCAGAGTGGCGAAGCGGAAACGTTCTGGGCCCATGACCCAGAATTTGATGAATTGAAATCATCATCTGAGTCAAAATGCTTTGATCGTATAGTGGTTAGTACATCATGTTATGGCCGTTATAACCCAAGTTCGAATTCTGCTCACAGCATCGGAGCTTTCCTCTGAATTACCCGAATTTTTAGTTTAAACTTTGAAGGACGAATTAAAATTTCGAAGTCATTTCCAAAACACCTATGAAAACAAAGATGAAAAACTTAAGTTCTGTAATAAAATAATGTTTATTTATTATTAGAAGAGGAAGTTGCATTATGCAAGCAGCAGAGTGGCGCAGCGGAAGCGTGCTGGGCTCATAACCCAGAGGTCGATGGATCGAAACCATCCTCTGCTAAGACGCTGTGATCGTATAGTGGTTAGTACCTCACGTTGTGGCCGTGATAACCCAGGTTCGAATCCGGGTCACAGCATCGGTAATTTAATTTTCATTGCAGTTTTTTTGAAACTCCACGTTTTGAAGGACAGATCCGTCTTCCGAGTAGCAGAGTGGCGAAGCGGAAACGTTCTGGGACCATGACTCAGAGTTTGATGAATTGAAATCATCGTCTGCGTCAAGATGCTTTTATCGCATAGTGGTTAGTACCTCATGTTATGGCCGTTATAACCAAAGTTCGAATTCTGCTCACAGTATCGGAGCTTTCCTTTGAATAACCCGACTTTTCAGTTTAAATTTTGTAGGACGAATTTGTCAGACAATATTTCAGTCTGACAGAATTACCCGACTTTTTAGTTTAAACTTTGAAGGAGGAATTTAAACTTTGAAGTCATTTTCAAAACACCTATGAAAACAAAGATGAAAAACTTAAGTTCTCTAATGAAATCTTGTTTATTTATTATTAGAAGAGAAAGTTGCAATATGCAAGCAGCAGATTGGCGCAGCGGAAGCGTGCTGGGCTCATAACCCAGAGGTCGATGGATCAAAACCATCCTCTGCTAAGACGCTGTGATCGTATAGTGGTTAGTACCTCACGTTGTGGCCGTGATACCCCAAGTACGAATTCTGCTCACAGCATCGGAGCTTTCTTTGAATTACCCGACTTTTTAGTTTAAACTTTGAAGGACGAATTTAAATTTCGAAGTCATTTTCAAAACACCTATGAAAACAAAGATGAAAAACTTGAGTTCCGTAATAAAATAATGTTTATTTATTATTAGAAGAGGAAGTTGCATTATGCAAGCAGCAGAGTGGCGCAGCGGAAGCGTGCTGGGCTCATAACCCAGAGGTCGATGGATCGAAACCATCTTCTGCTAATACGCTGTGATCGTATAGTGGTTAGTACCTCACGTTGTGGCCGTGATAACCCAGGTTCGAATCCTGGTCCACAGCATCGGTAATTTAATTTTCAATGCTGTTTTTTTGAAACGCCACGTTTTGAAGGACAACTCCGTATTCCGAGTAGCAGAGTGGCGAAGCGGAAACGTTCTGGGCCCATGACCCAGAGTTTGATGAATTGGAATCATCATCTGCGTCAAACTTTGATCGTATAGTGGTTAGTACCTCATGTTATGGCCGTTATAACCCAAGTTCAAATTCTGCTCACAGCTTCGGAGCTTTCCTTTGAATTACCCGAATTTTTAGTTTAAACTTTGAAGGACGAATTTAAATTTCGAAGTCATTTTCAAAACACCTATGAAAACAAAGATGAAAAACTGAAGTTCTGTAATAAAATATTGTTTATTTATTATTAGAAGAGGTAGTTGCATTATGCAAGCAGCAGAGTGGCGCAGCGGAAGCGTGCTGGGCTCATAACCCAGAGATCGATGGATCGGAACCATCCTCTGCTAAGACGCTGTGATCGTATAGTGGTTAGTACCTCACGTTGTGGCCGTGATAACCCAGGTTCGAATCCTGGTCACAGCATCGGTAATTTTATTTTCATTGCTGTTTTTTTGAAACTCCACGTTTTGAAGGACAGATCCGTCTTCCGAGTAGCAGAGTGACGAAGCGGAAACGTTCTGGGCCCATGACCCAGAGTTTGATGAATTGAAATCATCGTCTGCGTCGAGATGCTTTGATCGTATAGTGGTTAGTACCTCATGTTATGGCCGTTAAATCCCAAGTTCGAATTCTGCTCACAGCATCGGAGCTTTCCTTTGAATTATCCGACTTTTTAGTTTAAACTTTGAAAGACGAAATTAAATTTTGAAGTCAGTCATTCTCAAAACACCTATGAAAACAAAGGTTGAAAACTAAAGTTCTGTAATAAAATCTTGTTTATTCATTATTAGAAGAGGAAGTTGCATTATGCAAGCAGCAGAGTGGCGCAGCGGAAGCGTGCTGGGCTCATAACCCAGAGGTCAATGGATCGAAACCATCCTCTGCTAAAACGCTGTGATCGTATAGTGGTTAGTACCTCACGTTGTGGCCGTGATAACCCAGGTTCGAATCCTGGTCACAGCATCGGAAATTACCTTTTAAATGCTGTTTTTTTGAAACTCCACGTTTTGAAGGACAACTCCGTATTCCGAGTAGCAGAGTGGCGAAGCGGAAACGTGCTGGTCTGATAACCCAGAGTTTGATTGATAATTAGAAGCGGAATTTGCATTGTGTAAGTAGCAGAGTGGCGCAGCGGAAGCGTGCTGGTCTCATAACCAAGAGGGCGATGGATCTAAACCATCCTCTGCTAAAACGCTGTGATCGTATAGTGGTTAGTACCTCACGTTGTGGCCGTGATAACCCAGGTTCGAATCCTGGTCACAGCATCGGTAATTTAATTTTCATTGCGTTTTTTTTGAAACTCCACGTTTTGAAGGACAACTCCGTATTCCGATTAGCAGAGTGGCGAAGCGGAAACGTGCTGGGCTCATAACCCAGAGTTTGATTGATTATTAGAAGCGGAATTTGCATTGTGTAAGTAGCAGAGTGGCGCAGCGGAAGCGTGCTGGGCTCATAATCCATAGGCCGACGGATCGAAACCATCCTCTGCTAAGACGCTGTGATCGTATAGTGGTTAGTACCTCACGTTGTGGCCGTGATAACCCAGGTTCGAATCCTGGTCACAGCATCGGTAATTTAATTTTCATTGCAGTTTTTTTGAAACTCCACGTTTTGAAGGACAGATCCGTCTTCCGAGTAGCAGAGTGGCGAAGCGGAAACGTTCTGGGACCATGACCCAGAGTTTGATGAATTGAAATCATCGTCTGCGTCAAGATGCTTTTATCGCATAGTGGTTAGTACCTCATGTTATGGCCGTTATAACCCAAGTTCGAATTCTGCTCACAGCATCGGAGCTTTCCTTTGAATAACCCGACTTTTCAGTTTAAATTTTGTAGGACGAATTTGTCAGACAATATTTCAGTCTGACAGAATTACCCGACTTTTTAGTTTAAACTTTGAAGGACGAATTTAAATTTCGAAGTCATTTTCAAAACACCTATGGAAACAAAGATGAAAAACTTAAGTTCTCTAATAAAATCTTGTTTATTTCTTATTAGAAGAGAAAGTTGCATTATACAAGCAGCAGATTGGCGCAGCGGAAGCGTGCTGGGCTTATAACCCAGAGGTCGATGGATCGAAACCATCCTCTGCTAAGACGCTGTGATCGTATAGTGGTTAGTACCTCATGTTGTGGCCGTGATAACCCAGGTTCGAATCCTGGTCACAGCATCGGTAATTTAATTTTCATTTGCTGTTTTTTTGAAACTCCACATTTTGAAGGACAGATCCGTCTTCCGAGTAGCAGAGTGACGAAGCGGAAACGTTCTGGGCCCATGACCCAGAGTTTGATGAATTGAAATCATCGTCTGCGTCAAGATGCTTTGATCGTATAGTGGTTAGTACCTCATGTTATGGCCGTTAAATCCCAAGTTCGAATTCTGCTCACAGCATCGGAGCTTTCCTTTGAATTACCCGACTTTTTAGTTTAAACTTTGAAAGACGAAATTAAATTTTGAAGTCATTTTTAAAACACCTATGAAAACAAAGGTTGAAAACTGAAGTTCTGTAATAAAATCTTGTTTATTCATTATTAGAAGAGGAAGTTGCATTATGCAAGCAACAGAGTGGCGCAGCGGAAGCGTGCTGGGCTCATAACCCAGAGGTCGATGGATCGAAACCATCCTCTGCTAAAACGCTGTGATCGTATAGTGGTTAGTACCTCACGTTGTGGCCGTGATAACCCAGGTTCGAATCCTGGTCACAGCATCGAAAATTACCTTTTAAATGCTGTTTTTTTGAAACTCCACCTTTTGAAGGACAACTCCGTATTCCGAGTAGCAGAGTGGCGAAGCGGAAACGTGCTGGTCTGATAACCCAGAGTTTGATTGATAATTAGAAGCGGAATTTGCATTGAGTAAGTAGCAGAGTGGCGCAGCGGAAGCGTGCTGGTCTCATAACCCAGAGGGCTATGGATCGAAACCATCCTCTGCTAAGACGCTGTGATCGTATAGTGGTTAGTACCTCATGTTATGTCCGTTAAATCCCAAGTTCGAATTCTGCTCACAGCATCGGAGCTTTCCTTTGAATTACCCGACTTTTTAGTTTAAACTTTGAAAGACGAATTTAAATTTCGAAGTCATTTTCAAATCACCTATGAAAACAAAGATGAAAAACTTAAGTTCCGTAATAAAATAATGTTTATTTATTATTAGAAGAGGAAGTTGCATTATGCAAGCAGCAGAGTGGCGCAGCGGAAGCGTGCTGGGCTCATAACCCAGAGGTCGATGGATCGAAACCATCCTCTGCTAATACGCTGTGATCGTATAGTGGTTAGTATCTCACGTTGTGGCCGTGATAACCCAGGTTCGAATCCTGGTCACAGCATCGGTAATTTAATTTTCAATGCTGTTTTTTTGAAACGCCACGTTTTGAAGGACAACTCCGTATTCCGAGTAGCAGAGTGGCGAAGCGGAAATTTTTTGGGCCCATGACCCAGAGTTTGATGAATTGAAATCAACATCTGCGTCAACCTTTGATCGTATAGTGGTTAGTACCTCATGTTATGGCCGTTATAACCCAAGTTCAAATTCTGCTCACAGCATCGGAGCTTTCCTTTGAATTACCCGACTTTTTAGTTTAAACTTTGAAGGACGAATTTAAATTTCGAAGTCATTTTCAAAACACCTATGAAAACAAAGATGAAAAACTAAAGTTCTGTAATAAAACCTTGTTTATTTATTATTAGAAGAGGAAGTTGCATTATACAAGCAGCAGAGTGACGCAGCGGAAGCGTGCTGGGCTCATAACCCAGAGATCGATGGATCGGAACCATCCTCTGCTAAAAGGCTGTGATCGTATAGTGGTTAGTACCTCACGTTGTGGCCGTGATAACCCAGGTTCGAATCCTGGTCACAGCATCGGTAATTTAATTTTCATTGCTGTTTTTTTGAAACTCCACGTTTTGAAGGACAGATCCGTCTTCCGAGTAGCAGAGTGACGAAGCGGAAACGTTCTGGGCCCATGACCCAGAGTTTGATGAATTGAAATCATCGTCTGCGTCAAGATGCTTTGATCGTATAGTGGTTAGTACCTCATGTTATGGCCGTTAAATCCCAAGTTCGAATTCTGCTCACAGCATCGAAGCTTTCCTTTGAAATATCCGACTTTTTAGTTTAAACTTTGAAAGACGAAATTAAATTTTGAAGTCAGTCATTCTCAAAACACCTATGAAAACAAAGGTTGAAAACTGAAGTTCTGTAATAAAATCTTGTTTATTCATTATTTGAAGAGGAAGTTGCATTATGCAAGCAGCAGAGTGGCGCAGCGAAAGTGTGCTGGGCTCATAACCCAGAGGTCAATGGATCGAAACCATCCTCTGCTAAAACGCTGTGATCGTATAGTGGTTAGTACCTCACGTTGTGGCCGTGATAACCCAGGTTCGAATCCTGGTCACAGCATCGAAAATTACCTTTTAAATGCTGTTTTTTTGAAACTCCACCTTTTGAAGGACAACTCCGTATTCCGAGTAGCAGAGTGGCGAAGCGGAAACGTGCTGGTCTGATAACCCAGAGTTTGATTGATAATTAGAAGCGGAATTTGCATTGAGTAAGTAGCAGAGTGGCGCAGCGGAAGCGTGCTGGTCTCATAACCCAGAGGGCTATGGATCGAAACCATCCTCTGCTAAGACGCTGTGATCGTATAGTGGTTAGTACCTCATGTTATGTCCGTTAAATCCCAAGTTTGAATTCTGCTCACAGCATCGGAGCTTTCCTTTGAATTACAGACTTTTTAGTTTAAACTTTGAAAGACGAATTTAAATTTCGAAGTCATTTTCAAATCACCTATGAAAACAAAGATGAAAAACTTAAGTTCCGTAATAAAATAATGTTTATTTATTATTAGAAGAGGAAGTTGCATTATGCAAGCAGCAGAGTGGCGCAGCGGAAGCGTGCTGGGCTCATAACCCAGAGGTCGATGGATCGAAACCATCCTCTGCTAATACGCTGTGATCGTATAGTGGTTAGTACCTCACGTTGTGGCCGTGATAACCCAGGTTCGAATCCTGGTCACAGCATCGGTAATTTAATTTTCAATGCTGTTTTTTTGAAACGCCATGTTTTGAAGGACAACTCCGTATTCCGAGTAGCAGAGTGGCAAAGCGGAAATTTTTTGGGCCCATGACCCAGAGTTTGATGAATTGAAATCAACATCTGCGTCAACCTTTGATCGTATAGTGGTTAGTACCTCATGTTATGGCCGTTATAACCCAAGTTCAAATTCTGCTCACAGCATCGGAGCTTTCCTTTGAATTACCCGACTTTTTAGTTTAAACTTTGAAGGACGAATTTAAATTTCGAAGTCATTTTCAAAACACCTATGAAAACAAAGATGAAAAACTAAAGTTCTGTAATAAAACCTTGTTTATTTATTATTAGAAGAGGAAGTTGCATTATACAAGCAGCAGAGTGACGCAGCGGAAGCGTGCTGGGCTCATAACCCAGAGATCGATGGATCGGAACCATCCTCTGCTAAAAGGCTGTGATCGTATAGTGGTTAGTACCTCACGTTGTGGCCGTGATAACCCAGGTTCGAATCCTGGTCACAGCATCGGTAATTTAATTTTCATTGCTGTTTTTTTGAAACTCCACGTTTTGAAGGACAGATCCGTCTTCCGAGTAGCAGAGTGACGAAGCGGAAACGTTCTGGGCCCATGACCCAGAGTTTGATGAATTGAAATCATCGTCTGCGTCAAGATGCTTTGATCGTATAGTGGTTAGTACCTCATGTTATGGCCGTTAAATCCCAAGTTCGAATTCTGCTCACAGCATCGAAGCTTTCCTTTGAATTATCCGACTTTTTAGTTTAAACTTTGAAAGACGAAATTAAATTTTGAAGTCAGTCATTCTCAAAACACCTATGAAAACAAAGGTTGAAAACTGAAGTTCTGTAATAAAATCTTGTTTATTCATTATTTGAAGAGGATGTTGCATTATGCAAGCAGCAGAGTGGCGCAGCGAAAGTGTGCTGGGCTCATAACCTAGAGGTCAATGGATCGAAACCATCCTCTGCTAAAACGCTGTGATCGTATAGTGGTTAGTACCTCACGTTGTGGCCGTGATAACCCCGGTTCGAATCCTGGTCACAGCATCGGAAATTACCTTTTAAATGCTGTTTTTGTGAAACTCCACGTTTTGAAGGACAACTCCGTATTCCGAGTAGCAGAGTGGCGAAGCGGAAACGTGCTGGTCTGATAACCCAGAGTTTGATTGATAATTAGAAGCGGAATTTGCATTGTGTAAGTAGCAGAGTGGCGCAGCGGAAGCGTGCTCTTCTCATAACCCAGAGGGCGATGGATCTAAACCATCCTCTGCTAAAACGCTGTGATCGTATAGTGGTTAGTACCTCACGTTGTGGCCGTGATAACCCAGGTTCGAATCCTGGTCACAGCATCCGTAATTTAATTTTCATTGCGTTTTTTTTGAAACTCCACGTTTTGAAGGACAACTCCGTATTCCGATTAGCAGAGTGGCGAAGCGGAAACGTGCTGGGCTCATAACCCAGAGTTTGATTGATTATTAGAAGCGGAATTTGCATTGTGTAAGTAGCAGAGTGGCACAGCGGAAGCGTGCTGGGCTCATAATCCATAGGTCGACGGATCGAAACCATCCTCTGCTAAGACGCTGTGATCGTATAGTGGTTAGTACCTCACGTTGTGGCCGTGATAACCCAGGTTCGAATCCTGGTCACAGCATCGACAATTTAATTTTCATTGCAGTTTTTTTGAAACTCCACGTTTTGAAGGACAGATCCGTCTTCCGAGTAGCAGAGTAGCGAAGCGGAAACGTTCTGGGACCATGACCCAGAGTTTAATGAATTGAAATCATCGTCTGCGTCAAGATGCTTTTTTCGCATAGTGGTTAGTACCTCATGTTATGGCCGTTATAACCCAAGTTCGAATTCTGCTCACAGCATCGGAGCTTTCCTTTGAATAACCCGAATTTTCAGTTTAAATTTTGTAGAACGAATTTGTCAGACAATATTTCAGTCTGACAGAATTACCCGACTTTTTAGTTTAAACTTTGAAGGACGAATTTAAATTTTGAAGTCATTTTCAAAACACCTATGGAAACAAAGATGAAAAACTTAAGTTCTCTAATAAAATCTTGTTTATTTCTTATTAGAAGAGAAAGTTGCATTATGCAAGCAGCAGATTGGCGCAGCGGAAGCGTGTTGGGCTCATAACCCAGAGGTCGATGGATCGAAACCATCCTCTGCTAAGACGCTGTGATCGTATAGTGGTTAGTACCTCATGTTGTGGCCGTGATAACCCAGGTTCGAATCCTGGTCACAGCATCGGTAATTTAATTTTCATTGCTGTTTTTTTGAAACTCCACGTTTTGAAGGACAGATCCGTCTTCCGAGTAGCAGAGTGACGAAGCGGAAACGTTCTGGGCCCATGACCCAGAGTTTGATGAATTGAAATCATCGTCTGCGTCAAGATGCTTTGATCGTATAGTGGTTAGTACCTCATGTTATGTCCGTTAAATCCCAAGTTCGAATTCTGCTCACAGCATCGGAGCTTTCCTTTGAATTACCCGACTTTTTAGTTTAAACTTTGAAAGACGAAATTAAATTTTGAAGGCATTTTCAAAACACCTATGAAAACAAAGGTTGAAAACTGAAGTTCTGTAATAAAATCTTGTTTATTCATTATTAGAAGAAGAAGTTGCATTATGCAAGCAGCAGAGTGGCGCAGCGGAAGCGTGCTGGGCTCATAACCCAGAGGTCGATGGATCGAAACCATCCTCTGCTAAAACGCTGTGATCGTATAGTGGTTAGTACCTCACGTTGTGGCCGTGATAACCAAGGTTCGAATCCTGGTCACAGCATCGGAAATTACCTTTTAAATGCTGTTTTTTTGAAACTCCACCTTTTGAAGGACAACTCCGTATTCCGAGTAGCAGAGTGGCGAAGCGGAAACGTGCTGGTCTGATAACCCAGAGTTTGATTGATAATTAGAAGCGGAATTTGCATTGAGTAAGTAGCAGAGTGGCGCAGCGGAAGCGTGCTGGTCTCATAACCCAGAGGGCGATGGATCTAAACCATCCTCTGCTAAAACGCTGTGATCGTATAGTGGTTAGTACCTCACGTTGTGGCCGTGATAACCCAGTTCGAATCCTGGTCACAGCATCGGTAATTTAATTTTCATTGCGTTTTTTTTGAAACTCCACGTTTTGAAGGACAACTCCGTATTCCGATCAGCAGAGTGGCGAAGCGGAAACGTGCTAGGCTCATAACCCAGAGTTTGATTGATTATTAGAAGCGGAATTTGCATTGTGTAAGTAGCAGAGTGGCGCGGCGGAAGCGTGCTGTTCTCATTACCCAGATGTCGATGGATCGAAACCATTCTCTGCTAAAACGCTGTGATCGTATAGTGGTTAGTACCTCACGTTGTGGCCGTGATAATCCTGGTCACAGCATCGGTAATTTTATTTTCATTGCGTTTTTTTGAAACTCCACGTATTGAAGGACAACTCCGTATTCCGAGTAGCAGAGTGGCGAAGCGGAAACGTTCTGGGCCCATGACCCAGAATTTGATGAATTGAAATCATCATCTGCGTCAAAATGCTTTGATCGTATAGTGGTTAGTACCTCATGTTATGGCCGTTATAACCCAAGTTCGAATTCTGCTCACAGCATCGGAGCTTTCCTCTGAATTACCCGACTTTTTAGTTTAAACTTTGAAGGACGAATTTAAATTTCGAAGTCATTTTCAAAACACCTATGAAAACAAAGATGAAAAACTTAAGTTCTGTAATAAAATAATGTTTATTTATTATTAGAAGAGGAAGTTGCATTATGCAACCAGCAGAGTGGCGCAGCGGAAGCGTGCTGGGCTCATAACCCAGAGGTCGATGGATCGAAGCCATCCTCTGCTAAGACGCTGTGATCGTATAGTGGTTAGTACCTCACGTTGTGGCCGTGATAACCCAGGTTCGAATCCTGGTCACAGCAACGGTAATTTAATTTTCATTGCAGTTTTTTTGAAACTCCACGTTTTGAAAGACAGATCCGTCTTCCGAGTAGCAGAGTGGCGAAGCGGAAACGTTCTGGGACCATGACCCAGAGTTTGATGAATTGAAATCATCGTCTGCGTCAAGATGCTTTTATCGCATAGTGGTTAGTACCTCATGTTATGGCCGTTATAACCCAAGTTCGAATTCTGCTCACAGTATCGGAGCTTTCCTTTGAATAACCAGACTTTTAAGCGGAAACGTGCTAGGCTCATAACCCAGAGTTTGATTGATTATTAGAAGCGGAATTTGCATTGTGTAAGTAGCAGAGTGGCGCAGCGGAAGCGTGCTGTTCTCATTACCCAGATGTCGATGGATCGAAACCATTCTCTGCTAAAACGCTGTGATCGTATAGTGGTTAGTACCTCACGTTGTGGCCGTGATAATCCTGGTCACAGCATCGGTAATTTTATTTTCATTGCGTTTTTTTTGAAACTCCACGTATTGAAGGACAACTCCGTATTCCGAGTAGCAGAGTGGCGAAGCGGAAACGTTCTGGGCCCATGACCCAGAATTTGATGAATTGAAATCATCATCTGCGTCAAAATGCTTTGATCGTATAGTGGTTAGTACCTCATGTTATGGCCGTTATAACCCAAGTTCGAATTCTGCTCACAGCATCGGAGCTATCCTCTGAATTACCCGACTTTTTAGTTTAAACTTTGAAGGACGAATTTAAATTTCGAAGTCATTTTCAAAACACCTATGAAAACAAAGATGAAAAACTTAAGTTCTGTAATAAAATAATGTTTATTTATTATTAGAAGAGGAAGTTGCATTATGCAACCAGCAGAGTGGCGCAGCGGAAGCGTGCTGGGCTCATAACCCAGAGGTCGATGAATCGAAACCATCCTCTTCTAAGACGCTGTGATCGTATAGTGGTTAGTACCTCACGTTGTGGCCGTGATAACCCAGGTTCGAATCCTGGTCACAGCATCGGTAATTTAATTTTCATTGCTGTTTTTTTGAAACGCCACGTTTTGAAGGACAACTCCGTATTCCGAGTAGCAGAGTGGCGAAGCGGAAACGTTCTGTGCCCATGACCCAGAGTTTGATGAATTGAAATCATCATCTGCGTCAAACTTTGATCGTATAGTGGTTAGTACCTCGTGTTGTGGCCGTTTTATCCCAAGTTCGAATTCTGCTCACAGCATCGGAGCTTTCCTTTGAATTATCCGACTTTTTAGTTTAAACTTTGAAAGACGAAATTAAATTTTGAAGTCATTTTCAAAACACCTATGAAAACAAAGGTTGAAAACTGAAGTTCGGTAATAAAATCTTGTTTATTCATTATTAGAAGAGGAAGTTGCATTATGCAAGCAGCAGAGTGGCGCAGCGGAAGCGTGCTGGGCTCATAACCCAGAGGTCGATGGATCGAAACCATCCTCTGCTAAAACGCTGTGATCGTATAGTGGTTAGTACCTCACGTTGTGGCCGTGAAAAGCCAGGTTCAAATCCTGGTCACAGCATCGGTAATTTAATTTTCATTGCGTTTTTTTTGAAACTCCACGTTTTGAAGGACAACTCCGTATTCCGAGTAGCAGAGTGGCGAAGCGGAAACGTTCTGGGCCCATGACCCAGAGTTTGATGAATTTAAATCATCATCTGCGTCAAACTTTGATCGTATAGTGGTTAGTACCTCATGTTATGGCCGTTATAACCCAAGTTCAAATTCTGCTCACAGCATCGGAGCTTTCCTTTGAATTACCCGACTTTTCAGTTTGAATTTTGTAGAACGAATTTGTCAGAAAATATTTCAGTCATTTTGAAAATACATATGAAAACATAGGTGAAAAACTGAAGTTCTGAATTAAAAATTTGTTTATTTATTATTAGAAAAGGAAGGAAACTCCACGTTTTGAAGGACAACTCCGTATTCCGAGTAGCAGAGTGGCGAATCGGAAGCGTGCTGGGCTCATAACCCAGAGTTTGATTGATTATTAGAAGCGGAATTGGCATTGTGTGAGTAGCAGAGTGGCGCAGCGGAAGCGTGCTGGGCTCATATCCCAGAGGTCGATGGATCGAAACCATCCTCTGCTAATACGCTGTGATCGTATAGTGGTTAGTACCTCACGTTGTGGCCGTGATAACCCAGGTTCGAATCCTGGTCACAGCATCGGTAATTTAATTTTCATTGCGTTTTTTTGAAACTCCACGTTTTGAAGGACAACTCCGTATTCCGAGTAGCAGAGTGGCGAAGCGGAAACATGCTGGGCTCATAACCCAGAGTTTGATTGATTATTAGAAGCGGAATTTGCGTTGTGTCAGTAGCAGTGTGGCGCAGCGGAAGCGTGTTGGTCTCATAACCCAGAGGTCGATGGATCGAAACTATCCCCTGCTAAAACGCTGTGATCGTATAGTGGTTAGTGTCGGCAGTCCGTGTGGTCCTAAAGTTTAGTTTAGTTAGGATTCCTTCAGTTATACATCGTCATCGTGATGATTATCGCTATCTCGTCGTCGTCATCATTACTGTGTTGTTTTCTCGTATTCGACGTGTCGCATTTTTCTCTTTCACGTGTTATCGTGTTACGTATTTATTTTATTATCGTCCCCTAAGCTCAGCAAGATGTTTAAGATTGCATTTCTGGTGGTAGCAGTTTAGGATTTCATTTCTTGTTATGGCAGTTTAAGATTACATCGCCTTTATAACGTTGAAGTTTGAATTCATTCAATATTCTTCTTTTATACTGTATTTCGAATCGTTCGATATAACATTATGATATTTGCATGTCTACAGCTCGTATTGTATTGCATTTATAGTTACTGTTTTACCTTGGTTGTATATCTGTCGTTTTGGGACTATGCTGTTATATGGAGTTGTTTTGTGTGTGTATTAGTTTTATTTTCTGTATCATTTGTCTTTGATTTATTTGGTGCTAATTATTTCATTTGTATTTTAGTCAACCGTTTTGAATACTTTCAATAAAACGAGTCTGGCAAATCGACTTATCATTTCCGGGTCCCAAAAGTGACAAAGTTGAACAAATCTCCTTGCGACGACGATGAACGAAGCAGATGAATCAATTACACAATATTTGAATAGACGAGAAGCTTCTTCTTCGCCTGCAGTTCCTCTCGCGGAAACAGACGACGGTAACTCTGAAACTATTGGACGCAATGTATTATGCCACGAACGAGTCCGACTACAAAATGAACTAAATGGTTTGTGCGACAGAATTTCAAAATCGATTACTGAAAATGCTCAAAATTCTATCGTTACTGATCTTAATATTGGACTTCATGTTAAACGAATTGCTTATGACCAAGTGATGGATAAACTCATTCCGACTACCCGTAATCCAAATGTTTTGAAGAAATATGAAACTGGAAGGCAAATGATGTTATCGAAAATCGATCAAATTGAAAGCAGAATTAATTCTTACCTTGACGAGGAGATCGTTTCTGATCACGGGTCTGTCGAATCCAATACAAGCAAATGCAGTGTTGAATCACTGAAGCGATTGCAACTTGAGCAAGAACGAGAGGTAGAAAGAGCCGATTCTCTTGTACGTATGGCTAAACGAGACTTTCTCACAGAAGAAGATACCATTCGCAATAAAATATCAGCACTAGAGCGTCGCCTTGATACCAAACGTCGAGACATAAACGAAAAAGAACGAATGGCAGATCTAACACGTCGCCGAGCTGACGAACTTATGCGTGAAATTGAACAAGAAAAGACTGAATTGGCTACCAAAAAGATGCCTAAAGATAACTTCCGTGGCGTCAATATTGAATATCCGTTAGAGTCAACATGCAGACGAAGTGCAGCGAACTTTTTTGTTCCGACGAAGAGTCAAGTGATAACAAATTCAGAAAAGACCAAAGAATTGCACTTCCCGGCAGCACGAACTTACAAACGCCCGTCTCCTGCAAACAGAATGCTTATACCACAAGAAGCAGTCGACGCGTGGATTGACCACTTGGAACCTAACCAGTCTGGTAAATTTTATGGTAATTCTTTTAATATGTCAGTAGAGGAACAAACTATGTTATCATGACAGTTGAATTCTAGAATATTGTCCCAGCACCATTTATCACCGATTACGATTTCTAGTTTTAGCGGAACGCCCCTAGAATGGCCAAACTTTATGGAGTTATTTTTTGATAATGTACACAGTTCTCTTGACGACGACGGTTCGCGTATGGTTCGCTTAGTCGCGTCTTTGACGGGGGTGGCTAAACGACATGTCGATGGCTTAGGCACGGTGGGAAGTAATTATATTGTCGCGTTGAGTGAATTGAAACATATATTCGGCCAACGGGTGACGATTGCTCGGGCCTTTATCGAGAAGGTTGTAGATGGTAGACGAGTAAAAGAATTCAGTATCCGAAAAATATCCGATTTTCATTCTGAAGTTCGCGACATTGTGATAAATTTGAAGAAAATGCGATTGCTTGCAGATTTGTATAGTATTGAAAATGTTAGAAAGACAGCATTGCGAATTCCGGCAGAACTGACCTCGAGTTGGAATAAGTTTGTGACTGATATGATTCGTGCCGACGAAATGCCGAGTTTACTGGACTTCGAGCAGTGGTTGTGGGAACGATGCGAGGAATTAGGAAATCCTTTTTCACCAAATCTTTTCAGTACTAAAATAGATCGTGACGATCGCAGACAGGCATTTCCTAAGAAGAATGTGGTTTATCCCTATTATCGGGTCATTCAGATCAGCCGCTCGAACAACCGCGAATGCAATGTTTCTATTGCAATGGTTTTCATTCTTTAAGTAACTGCGATAGCTTCAGGTTTAGTGCCAATGACACGAAAAGAAGATTTCTACTAGATTCACGCCTGTGCTTCAACTGTCTCGAACCTGGACATTTAGCTATTTCGTGCCGGTTCCGCAATATGTGTCGTGTTTGTCCTGGTAAGCATCATTCAGCCATCCATGGTTTGAGAGTCGTTCCTAATAGATTGAGTGATAACAATCAGCCTGATCTCCCTCCTCATATGAGCGGCGTTGCCAATTCTCATGTTTCAGGCGTTAATGGTGTTCAGTTTCAGCTTTTACCAGTCGTAGTAAAAGGCCCATTGGGATCCTCTGAATATGCTATCGCTGTTCTAGATTCTGCCAGTCAAATCTCAATAATACATCCCAAATTAAAACAAAAACTTGGTTTAAAAGGAAGTCCTAGGTGTCTAACCATTAACACCTTATGCAATAAGGGCGTTTCGCAAAATACGGAGGTGGTGAAATTGTCGGTGCGATCTGCTCACGACGAGAGTGGTCAAATTCTGATGTTAAGCAAAGTGTTTGTGGTCGAGTCACGCATACCACATCCAGCTAGAATCCTTAAGAACGATCACAATATGACTCACCTGCAGGATATTCCGTTAACCGACATTGAAGCGAACAAAGCCATGATTTTAATCGGAGCCGATATTCCCTTAGCGCATTTCCAGCTTGAACGTAGAGTCGGCCAGCAACATGAACCAGTGGGTATTAAAACTCCTCTCGGTTGGACTTTGATCGGGTCTTCAGGCGCGACTAATGAAGATGAAACTGTTTCAAATATGCTGTGTTGTGATTTGCGTGACCAGTATAACATGCTGCAAGAACAAGTCGAGCGATTTTGGTCCACTGAAGCTGTAGGCACGGCGTACAATTTGACCCGTAGCGAGTCGATTGAAGATAGACAAACTGATAATTTGATGGAAAGAAAAATTAGATTTATCGACGGTCATTACGAGGTTGGGTTTATGTGGAGAAATGAAAATTGCGAAATGCCGCAAAACGAACACGTAGCGCTTAACAGGTTCGAAAATCTTAGAAAACGACTCCAAGGAAACGAACGTTTGCGAAACTTATATTGTAAAGAAATGGCGAAGAATATTGAAAGGGGTTGGGTGCGTAAGCTAACTTCAGATGAAAAGGCGTTTCGCGGTCCTCGAACTTGGTTTCTGCCTCATCATCGCGTTGAAAATCCCAAAGGGCCAAATAAACTAAGAATTGTTTTTGAGGCGGCATCTACTTGCTGCGGCGTCAGTCTGAACAGTCGATTGATGTCCGGGCGCGATTTGATCAATAATCTAGTCGGGGTGCTTTTACGTTTTCGGGAAAGACCAATCGCTATAAGCGCCGATATAGAAGCCATGTTTCATATGATTCGATTGCCGGAAGATGATACGGATTCTGCACGTTTTCTCTGGTCGGAAGACCTTTTTTCAACCAAACGGCCAGATGTGTATAAATTCTTAGTTCGTATTTTTGGAGCTGTGGATTCACCTTATGTCGCAAACTTTTGTTTGAAGAGAGCTGCGTACGATAGTAGAAACAAGTTTCCTAGAGACGTAATATTAACTACCGATAGAGACTTTTATGTCGATGATTTACTTACTTCGAAATGGAATGTTGATTCCGCGGTATCGACAGCTAAAGATATGATTAAGATGTTACACGATAAAGGATTCAACTTGACCAAGTGGGTTTCGAATTCTAAATCGGTTTTACGTGAAATATCCAGTGGACGTGTCGTCACTAATGTTGACTTAGATCTGGACAGATTACCTGTTAGAAAAGCTCTGGGCTTGCATTGGGACATCGAGAAGGATTGCTTTATATTCGACCACCAGAAATTTACTGAATTTACCACGAAAAGAAAGGCCCTTGGTGTAACCAGTTCAATATTCGATCCATTAGGATTTGTAGCACCAATCATTTTGTATGCCAAATTATTACGGCGGGAATGTTGGCGTGACAACTTAGCTTGGGACGAAGTATTTGATAATAAGAGATTGAAGTGTTGGGAAAATTGAATAAATTCGCTGAAATGTTTAAAGAGTTTTTCGATTCCACGTCAATTTAAAGGTGTTAAATGTGAAAGTTCCTCGTATGAAATTCATATATTCTGTGATGCATCAGAAGTGGCATATGGCGCGGTAGCATACATAATTTCGAAGCATTCCCGGGAGAATTTTCAGTGTAGTCTTATCGCGGCTAAAGCAAGAGTCGCACCTATGAAAGGTATGAACGTGCCTCGTTTAGAATTGCAAGGTGCTCTCTTGGCCGTGCGATTGTTAAGTTTTCTCCGAAAAGAACTATCCCTTCCACTAGGCGACGTACATATGTGGTCCGACTCGACTTGTGTATTGAGATATTTAAAAAATAAAACTCGAAGATTTAAAACATTTGTAGCCAATCGCGTTCGCGAAATACTCGATCACACTCGGCCACACCAATGGAAGTACGTCGACTCCGCACAGAATCCCGCTGATTACTGCACTAGGGGAATGACGGTTTCCAAATTTCTAGAAAATTCTGATCGATGGCTACATGGACCAGAGTTTTTGCTCATGCCCGAAAGTGATTGGCCAAGCCAGATAGCGTTACGTGCAGTTGACGACCACGACCAAGAGATTAAATATCAAACATGCATACTAGCAGATTGTTTTATAACTACGGATAACAGCGATGGAGTACTTGATTCGGAAATCGAAAAGGTCGTCGATGTCGAACGTTTTGATTCGTGGTTTTCCTTATGCAAACGAACTGCCGTGGTTTTGTTGGCAGCTCGGTATTTTAAGAATCTTTCTGTGAAATGTCCGACGTATAGCCCGCTGCCAGCTCAACTTGTGACTCCTAAACAGTTGGAACTCGCGGGCCGGTATTGGATAGTTTCTGCTCAAAACAAGCATTTCCGCGTGGAGCGCAAATGCATAACTAACGGAGAAGATTTATCCTCAAAATCAACGTTACTTAATCTGACGCCATTTTTCGATGGACAAGTGATCCGCGTCGGGGGCCGTCTTGAAAATGCCAATATCCCACTGCGTTCGAAACATCCTATTATACTGCCGTATTCAAGTTTGAAATGTGATTCGAACTGCCCATGTCGAATTTCATGGTTGATAATGAAAGCTGCTCATATTCGACTCGCACATGCCGGTCCAGAGGCCACGCTTAGCGCATTAAGAGAGCGCTACTGGCATATAAAAGGGAGAAAACTTGTCAAACGAATAATTGATAATTGTTGGGAATGTAAAAGACGTCGAGCAAGTTGCAGAACCCCACTGATGTCGAATCTGCCCAAAGTTCGTGTTACTGAAGCAAGACCGTTCGAAAATGTCGGGCTGGATTTCTTCGGCTCGATCCAAACAAAGAGAGGCAGGGTTTTAGAGAAACGATGGGGGTGTTTGTTTTGTTGTCTTTCAATGAGAGCTGTACACATTGAGATGGCATGGACTATGGATACTGATTCCTTCATATGTGTACTTTTGTCTTTCATTGCGAAACGAGGACCTGTATCTCAAATATGGTCGGACAACGGATCAAATATAGTTGGTGGTTCCCGAGAGCTGAAAACCGTCCGTAACTCGATAGATGAATCTCGCGTGGCAGAACTGTGCTTAAAACACAATATTGAATGGCATTTCACTCCACCTTACGCTCCCCATTTTGGTGGCGTTTGGGAAAGATTAGTAAAGTCCGCAAAGCGTGCTTTGAAAGCAGTTCTGGGGAATGTGCGTGTAACCGACGAAGTCTTGAAGACCGCGTTTGCGAGGGTTACCGACATCATGAATAGTAGACCCATTACAACAGTGAGCGACGAACCAACCGACTTTAGTGCCATTACACCAAATTGTTTGTTGAAAGGGCATTCGGCCGAAGTGTTTCCACTGGATTCAGACGTGATGAAATTATGCTACAGAAAACGATGGAGGCAAACCGAAGCTATTTGTAATCAGTTTTGGAGAAGATGGCGAAAAGATTACTTACCGAATTTGATGACACGATGTAAGTGGTGGAAGGAACAACGAAACTTACAAGAAGGAAATCTGGTGCTCGTTTTTGACCCCGTTGCACCGAGAGGACGTTGGCAACTTGGTCGTGATATTCAAATTTCCCCTGGTTCTGACGGACGAGTCCGAACTGTCGCGGTTAAAACTATAAATGGCATACATATTCGACACGCATCAAAAATCTGCCCCCTAGAAGAATGACTTCCTGCGGATAGTCATGGGGTGGCTTTGTCGGCAGTCCGTGTGGTCCTAAAGTTTAGTTTAGTTAGGATTCCTTCAGTTGTACATCGTCATCGTGATGATCATCGCTATCTCGTCGTCGTCATCATTACTGTGTTGTTTTCTCGTATTCGACGTGTCGCATTTTTCTCTTTCACGTGTTATCGTGTTACGTATTTATTTTATTATCGTCCCCTAAGCTCAGCAAGATGTTTAAGATTGCATTTCTGGTGGTAGCAGTTTAGGATTTCATTTCTTGTTATGGCAGTTTAAGATTACATCGCCTTTATAACGTTGAAGTTTGAATTCATTCAATAGTCTTCTTTTATACTGTATTTCGAATCGTTCGATATAACATTATGATATTTGCATGTCTACAGCTCGTATTGTATTGCATTTATAGTTACTGTTTTACCTTGGTTGTATATCTGTCGTTTTGGGACTATGCTGTTATATGGAGTTGTTTTGTGTAAGTATTAGTTTTATATTCTGTATCATTTGTCTTTGATTTATTTGGTGCTAATTATTTCATTTGTATTTTAGTCAACCGTTTTGAATACTTTCAATAAAACGAGTCCGGCAAATCGACTTATCATTTCCGGGTCCCAAAAGTGACAGTTAGTACCTCACGCTGTGGCCGTGATAACCCAGGTTTGAATCCTGGTCACAGCATCGGTAATTTAATTTTCATTGCATTTTTTTTTGAAACTCCACGTTTTGAAGGACAACTCCGTATTCCGAGTAGCAGAGTGGCGAAGCGGAAACGTTCTGGGCCCATGACCCAGAATTTGATGAATTGAAATCATCATCTGCGTCAAAATGCTTTGATCGTATAGTGGTTAGTACCTCATGTTATGGCCGTTATAACCTATAACCCAAGTTCGAATTCTGCTCACAGCATCGGAGCTTTCCTTTGAATTACCCGACTTTTTAGTTTAAACTTTGAAGGACGAATTTAAATTTTGAAGTCATTTTCAAAACACCTGTGAAAACAAAGATGAAAAACTTAAGTTCTGTAATAAAATCTTGTTTATTTATTATTAGAAGAGGAAGTTGCATTATGCGAGCAGCAGAGTGGCGCAGCGGAAGCGTGCTGGGCTCATAACCCAGAGGTCGATGGATCGAAACCATCCTCTGCTAAGACGCTGTGATCGTATAGTGATTAGTACCTCACGTTGTGGCCGTGATAACCCAGGTTCGAATCCTGGTCACAGCATCGTTAATTTAATTTTCATTGCAGTGTTTTTGAAACTCCACGTTTTGAAGGACAGATTCGTCTTCCGAGTAGCAGAGTGGCGAAGCGGAAACGTTCTGGGACCTTGACCCAAAGTTTAATGAATTGAAATCATCGTCTGCGTCAAGATGCTTTTATCGCATAGTGGTTAGTACCTCATGTTATGGCCGTTATAACCCAAGTTCGAATTCTGCTCACAGCATCGGAGCTTTCCTTTGAATAACCCGACTTTTCAGTTTAAATTTTGTAGGACGAATTTGTCAGACAATATTTCAGTCTGACAGAATTACACGACTTTTTAGTTTAAACTTTGAAGGACGAATTTAAACTTCGAAGTCATTTTCAAAACACCTATGAAAACAAAGATGAAAAACTTAAGTTCTGTAATAAAATATTGTTTATTTATTATTAGAAGAGGAAGTTGCATTAGGCAAGCAGCAGAGTGGCGCAGCGGAAGCGTGCTGTGCTCATAACCCAGGGGTCGATGGATCGAAACTATCCTCTGCTAAGACGCTGTGATCGTATAGTTGTTAGAACCTCACGATGTGGCCGTGATAACCCATGTTCGAATCCTGGTCACAGCATCGGTAATTTAATTTTCATTGCTGTTTTTTTTTTGAAACTACACGTTTTGAAGGACAGATCCGTCTTCCGAGTAGCAGAGTGGCGAAGCGGAAACGCGCTGGGCTCATAACCCAGAGTTTGATTGATTATTAGAAGCAGAATTTGCATTGTGTAAGTAGCAGAGTGGCGCAGCGGAAGCGTGCTGGGCTCATAACCCAGAGGTCGATGGATCGAAACCATCTTCTGCTAAGACGCTGTGATCGTATAGTGGTTAGTACCTCACGTTGTGGCTGTGATAACCCAGGTTCGAATCCTGGTCACAGCATCGGTAATTTAATTTTAATTGCGTTTTTTTGAAACTCCACATTTTGAAGGACAACTCCGTATTCCGAGTAGCAGAGTGGCGAAGCGGAAACGTACTGGGCTCTTAACCCAGAGTTTGATTGATTATTAGGAGCGGAATTTGCATTGTTTGAGTAGCAGAGTGGCGCAGCGGAAGCGTGCTGGGCTCATAACCCAGAGGTCGATGGATCGAAACCATCTTCTGCTAAGACGCTGTGATCGTATAGTGGTTAGTACCTCACGTTGTGGCTGTGATAACCCAGGTTCGAATCCTGGTCACAGCATCGGTAATTTAATTGCGTTTTTTTGAAACTCCACATTTTGAAGGACAACTCCGTATTCCGAGTAGCAGAGTGGCGAAGCGGAAACGTTCTGGGCCCATGACCCAGAATTTGAAGAATTGAAATCATCATCTGCGTCAAAATGCTTCGATCGTATAGTGGTTAGTACCTCATGTTATGTCCGTTATAACCGAAGTTCGAATTCTGCTCACAGCATCGGTTCTTTCCTTTGAATTACCCGACTTTTTAGTTTAAACTTTGAAGGACGAATTTAAATTTTGAAGTCATTTTCAAAACACCTATGAAAATAAAGTTGAAAAACTTAAGTTCTGTAATAAAATAATGTTTATTTATTATTAGAAGAGGAAGTTGCATTATGCAAGCAGCAGAGTGGCGCAGCGGAAGCGTGCTGGGCTCATAACCCAGAGGTCGATGGATCGAAACCATCCTCTGCTAAGACGCTGTGATTGTATAGTATTTAGTACCTCACGTTGTGGCCGTGATAACCCAGGTTCGAATCCTGGTCACAGCATCGGTAATTTAATTTTCATTGCTACAGCATCGGTAATTTAATTTTCATTGCTGTTTTTTTGAAACTCCACGTTTTGAAGGACAGATCCGTCTTCCGAGTAGCAGAGTGGCGAAGCGGAAACGTTCTGGGACCATGACCCAGAGTTTGATGAATTGAAATCATCGTCTGCGTCAAGATGCTTTTATCGCATAGTGGTTAGTACCTCATGTTATGGCCGTTATAACCCAAGTTCGAATTCTGCTCACAGCATCGGAGCTTTCCTTTGAATAACCCGACTTTTCAGTTTAAATTTTGTAGGACGAATTTGTCAGATAACATTTCAGTCTGACAGAATTACCCGACTTGATGGTTTAAACTTTGAAGGACGAATTTAAATTTCGAAGTCATTTTCAAAACACCTATGAAAACAAAGATGAAAAACTTAAGTTCTCTAATAAAATCTTGTTTATTTATTATTAGAAGAGGAAGTTGCATTATGCAAGCAGCAGAGTGGCGCAGCGGAAGCGTGCTGGGCTCATAACCCAGAGGTCGATGGATCGAAACCATCCTCTGCTAAAACGCTGTGATCGTATAGTGGTTAGTACCTCACGTTGTGGCCGTGATAACCCAGGTTCTAATCCTGGTCACAGCATCGGTAATTTAATTTTCATTGCGTTTTTTTTAAAACTCCACGTTTTGAAGGACAACTCCGTATTCCGAGTAGCAGAGTGGCGAAGCGGAAGCGTGCTGGTCTCATAACCCAGATGTCGATGGATCGAAACCATCCTCTGCTAAAACGCTCTGATCGTATAGTGGTTAGTACCTCACGCTGTGGCCGTGATAACCCAGGTTTGAATCCTGGTCACAGCATCGGTAATTTAATTTTCATTGCGTTTTTTTTAAAACTCCACGTTTTGAAGGACAACTCCGTATTCCGAGTAGCAGAGTGGCGAAGCGGAAGCGTGCTGGTCTCATAACCCAGATGTCGATGAATCGAAACCATCCTCTGCTAAAACGCTCTGATCGTATAGTGGTTAGTACCTCACGCTGTGGCCATGATAACCCAGGTTTGAATCCTGGTCACAGCATCGGTAATTTAATTTTCATTGCATTTTTTTTGAAACTCCACGTTTTGAAGGACAACTCCGTATTCCGAGTAGCAGAGTGGCGAAGCGGAAACGTTCTGGGCCCATGACCCAGAATTTGAAGAATTGAAATAATCATCTGCGTCAAAATGCTTTGATCGTATAGTGGTTAGTACCTCATGTTATGTCCGTTATAACCGAAGTTCGAATTCTGCTCACAGCATCGGTGCTTTCCTTTGAATTACCCGACTTTTTAGTTTAAACTTTGAAGAACGAATTTAAATTTTGAAGTCATTTTCAAAACACCTATGAAAACAAAGATGAAAAACTTAAGTTCTGTAATAAAATAATGTTTATTTATTATTAGAAGAGGAAGTTGCATTGTGCAAGCAGCAGAGTGGCGCAGCGGAAACGTGCTGGGCTCATAGCCCAGAGGTCGATGGATCGAAACCATCCTCTGCTAAGACGCTGTGATTGTATAGTATTTAGTACCTCACGTTGTGGCCGTGATAACCCAGGTTCGAATCCTGGTCACAGCATCGGTAATTTAATTTTCATGTTTATTTATTATTAGAAGAGGAAGTTGCATTATGCAAGCAGCAGAGTGGCGCAGCGGAAGCGTGCTGGGCTCATAACCCAGAGGTCGATGAATCGAAACCATCCTCTTCTAAGACGCTGTGATCGTATAGTGGTTAGTACCTCACGTTGTGGCCGTGATAACCCAGGTTCGAATCCTGGTCACAGCATCGGTAATTTAATTTTCATTGCTGTTTTTTTGAAACGCCACGTTTTGAAGGACAACTCCGTATTCCGAGTAGCAGAGTGGCGAAGCGGAAACGTTCTGTGCCCATGACCCAGAGTTTGATGAATTGAAATCATCATCTGCGTCAAACTTTGATCGTATAGTGGTTAGTACCTCGTGTTATGGCCGTTATATCCCAAGTTCGAATTCTGCTCACAGCATCGGAGCTTTCCTTTGAATTATCCGACTTTTTAGTTTAAACTTTGAAAGACGAAATTAAATTTTGAAGTCATTTTCAAAACACCTATGAAAACAAAGGTTGAAAACTGAAGTTCGGTAATAAAATCTTGTTTATTCATTATTAGAAGAGGAAGTTGCATTATGCAAGCAGCAGAGTGGCGCAGCGGAAGCGTGCTGGGCTCATAACCCAGAGGTCGATGGATCGAAACCATCCTCTGCTAAAACGCTGTGATCGTATAGTGGTTAGTACCTCACGTTGTGGCCGTGAAAAGCCAGGTTCGAATCCTGGTCACATCATCGGTAATTTAATTTTCATTGCGTTTTTTTTGAAACTCCACGTTTTGAAGGACAACTCCGTATTCCGAGTAGCAGAGTGGCGAAGCGGAAACGTTCTGGGCCCATGACCCAGAGTTTGATGAATTTAAATCATCATCTGCGTCAAACTTTGATCGTATAGTGGTTAGTACCTCATGTTATGGCCGTTATAACCCAAGTTCAAATTCTGCTCACAGCATCGGAGCTTTCCTTTGAATTACCCGACTTTTCAGTTTGAATTTTGTAGAACGAATTTGTCAGAAAATATTTCAGTCATTTTGAAAATACATATGAAAACATAGGTGAAAAACTGAAGTTCTGAATTAAAAATTTGTTTATTTATTATTAGAAAAGGAAGGAAACTCCACGTTTTGAAGGACAACTCCGTATTCCGAGTAGCAGAGTGGCGAATCGGAAGCGTGCTGGGCTCATAACCCAGAGTTTGATTGATTATTAGAAGCGGAATTGGCATTGTGTGAGTAGCAGAGTGGCGCAGCGGAAGCGTGCTGGGCTCATAACCCAGAGGTCGATGGATCGAAACCATCCTCTGCTAATACGCTGTGATCGTATAGTGGTTAGTACCTCACGTTGTGGCCGTGATAACCCAGGTTCGAATCCTGGTCACAGCATCGGTAATTTAATTTTCATTGCGTTTTTTTGAAACTCCACGTTTTGAAGGACAACTCCGTATTCCGAGTAGCAGAGTGGCGAAGCGGAAACATGCTGGGCTCATAACCCAGAGTTTGATTGATTATTAGAAGCGGAATTTGCGTTGTGTCAGTAGCAGTGTGGCGCAGCGGAAGCGTGTTGGTCTCATAACCCAGAGGTCGATGGATCGAAACTATCCTCTGCTAAAACGCTGTGATCGTATAGTGGTTAGTGTCGGCAGTCCGTGTGGTCCTAAAGTTTAGTTTAGTTAGGATTCCTTCAGTTGTACATCGTCATCGTGATGATTATCGCTATCTCGTCGTCGTCATCATTACTGTGTTGTTTTCTCGTATTCGACGTGTCGCATTTTTCTCTTTCACGTGTTATCGTGTTACGTATTTATTTTATTATCGTCCCCTAAGCTCAGCAAGATGTTTAAGATTGCATTTCTGGTGGTAGCAGTTTAGGATTTCATTTCTTGTTATGGCAGTTTAAGGTTACATCGCCTTTATAACGTTGAAGTTTGAATTCATTCAATATTCTTCTTTTATACTGTATTTCGAATCGTTCGATATAACATTATGATATTTGCATGTCTACAGCTCGTATTGTATTGCATTTATAGTTACTGTTTTACCTTGGTTGTATATCTGTCGTTTTGGGACTATGCTGTTATATGGAGTTGTTTTGTGTGTGTATTAGTTTTATTTTCTGTATCATTTGTCTTTGATTTATTTGGTGCTAATTATTTCATTTGTATTTTAGTCAACCGTTTTGAATACTTTCAATAAAACGAGTCTGGCAAATCGACTTATCATTTCCGGGTCCCAAAAGTGACAAAGTTGAACAAATCTCCTTGCGACGACGATGAACGAAGCAGATGAATCAATTACACAATATTTGAATAGACGAGAAGCTTCTTCTTCGCCTGCAGTTCCTCTCGCGGAAACAGACGACGGTAACTCTGAAACTATTGGACGCAATGTATTATGCCACGAACGAGTCCGACTACAAAATGAACTAAATGGTTTGTGCGACAGAATTTCAAAATCGATTACTGAAAATGCTCAAAATTCTATCGTTACTGATCTTAATATTGGACTTCATGTTAAACGAATTGCTTATGACCAAGTGATGGATAAACTCATTCCGACTACCCGTAATCCAAATGTTTTGAAGAAATATGAAACTGGAAGGCAAATGATGTTATCGAAAATCGATCAAATTGAAAGCAGAATTAATTCTTACCTTGACGAGGAGATCGTTTCTGATCACGGGTCTGTCGAATCCAATACAAGCAAATGCAGTGTTGAATCACTGAAGCGATTGCAACTTGAGCAAGAACGAGAGGTAGAAAGAGCCGATTCTCTTGTACGTATGGCTAAACGAGACTTTCTCACAGAAGAAGATACCATTCGCAATAAAATATCAGCACTAGAGCGTCGCCTTGATACCAAACGTCGAGACATAAACGAAAAAGAACGAATGGC
This sequence comes from Styela clava, assembly GCF_964204865.1. Classification (NCBI taxonomy): domain Eukaryota; kingdom Metazoa; phylum Chordata; class Ascidiacea; order Stolidobranchia; family Styelidae; genus Styela; species Styela clava. The sequence goes on along the minus strand of NC_135253.1, from coordinate 22,776,188 downwards.
AGATCTAACACGTCGCCAAGCTGACGAACTTATGCGTGAAATTGAACAAGAAAAGACTGAATTGGCTACCAAAAAGATGCCTAAAGATAACTTCCGTGGCGTCAATATTGAATATCCGTTAGAGTCAACATGCAGACGAAGTGCAGCGAACTTTTTTGTTCCGACGAAGAGTCAAGTGATAACAAATTCAGAAAAGACCAAAGAATTGCACTTCCCGGCAGCACGAACTTACAAACGCCCGTCTCCTGCAAACAGAATGCTTATACCACAAGAAGCAGTCGACGCGTGGATTGACCACTTGGAACCTAACCAGTCTGGTAAATTTTATGGTAATTCTTTTAATATGTCAGTAGAGGAACAAACTATGTTATCATTACAGTTGAATTCTAGAATATTGTCCCAGCACCATTTATCACCGATTACGATTCCTAGTTTTAGCGGAACGCCCCTAGAATGGCCAAACTTTATGGAGTTATTTTTTGATGATGTACACAGTTCTCTTGACGACGACGGTTCGCGTATGGTTCGCTTAGTCGCGTCTTTGACGGGGGTGGCTAAACGACATGTCGATGGCTTAGGCACGGTGGGAAGTAATTATATTGTCGCGTTGAGTGAATTGAAACATATATTCGGCCAACGGGTGACGATTGCTCGGGCCTTTATCGAGAAGGTTGTAGATGGTAGACGAGTAAAAGAATTCAGTATCCGAAAAATATCCGATATTCATTCTGAAGTTCGCGACATTGTGATAAATTTGAAGAAAATGCGATTGCTTGCAGATTTGTATAGTATTGAAAATGTTAGAAAGACAGCATTGCGAATTCCGGCAGAACTGACCTCGAGTTGGAATAAGTTTGTGACTGATATGATTCGTGCCGACGAAATGCCGAGTTTACTGGACTTCGAGCAGTGGTTGTGGGAACGATGCGAGGAATTAGGAAATCCTTTTTCACCAAATCTTTTCAGTACTAAAATAGATCGTGACGATCGCAGACAGGCATTTCCTAAGAAGAATGTGGTTTATCCCTATTATCGGGTCATTCAGATCAGCCGCTCGAACAACCGCGAATGCAATGTTTCTATTGCAATGGTTTTCATTCTTTAAGTAACTGCGATAGCTTCAGGTTTAGTGCCAATGACACGAAAAGAAGATTTCTACTAGATTCACGCCTGTGCTTCAACTGTCTCGAACCTGGACATTTAGCTATTTCGTGCCGGTTCCGCAATATGTGTCGTGTTTGTCCTGGTAAGCATCATTCAGCCATCCATGGTTTGAGAGTCGTTCCTAATAGATTGAGTGATAACAATCAGCCTGATCTCCCTCCTCATATGAGCGGCGTTGCCAATTCTCATGTTTCAGGCGTTAATGGTGTTCAGTTTCAGCTTTTACCAGTCGTAGTAAAAGGCCCATTGGGATCCTCTGAATATGCTATCGCTGTTCTAGATTCTGCCAGTCAAATCTCAATAATACATCCCAAATTAAAACAAAAACTTGGTTTAAAAGGAAGTCCTAGGTGTCTAACCATTAACACCTTATGCAATAAGGGCGTTTCGCAAAATACGGAGGTGGTGAAATTGTCGGTGCGATCTGCTCACGACGAGAGTGGTCAAATTCTGATGTTAAGAAAGTGTTTGTGGTCGAGTCACGCATACCACATCCAGCTAGAATCCTTAAGAACGATCACAATATGACTCACCTGCAGGATATTCCGTTAACCGACATTGAAGCGAACAAAGCCATGATTTTAATCGGAGCCGATAATCCCTTAGCGCATTTCCAGCTTGAACGTAGAGTCGGCCAGCAACATGAACCAGTGGGTATTAAAACTCCTCTCGGTTGGACTTTGATCGGGTCTTCAGGCGCGACTAATGAAGATGAAACTGTTTCAAATATGCTGTGTTGTGATTTGCGTGACCAGTATAACATGCTGCAAGAACAAGTCGAGCGATTTTGGTCCACTGAAGCTGTAGGCACGGCGTACAATTTGACCCGTAGCGAGTCGATTGAAGATAGACAAACTGATAATTTGATGGAAAGAAAAACTAGATTTATCGACGGTCATTACGAGGTTGGGTTTATGTGGAGAAATGAAAATTGCGAAATGCCGCAAAACGAACACGTAGCGCTTAACAGGTTCGAAAATCTTAGAAAACGACTCCAAGGAAACGAACGTTTGCGAAACTTATATTGTAAAGAAATGGCGAAGAATATTGAAAGGGGTTGGGTGCGTAAGCTAACTTCAGATGAAAAGGCGTTTCGCGGTCCTCGAACTTGGTTTCTGCCTCATCATGGCGTTGAAAATCCCAAAGGGCCAAATAAACTAAGAATTGTTTTTGACGCGGCATCTACTTGCTGCGGCGTCAGTCTGAACAGTCGATTGATGTCCGGGCGCGATTTGATCAATAATCTAGTCGGGGTGCTTTTACGTTTTCGGGAAAGACCAATCGCTATAAGCGCCGATATAGAAGCCATGTTTCATATGATTCGATTGCCGGAAGATGATACGGATTCTGCACGTTTTCTCTGGTCGGAAGACCTTTTTTCAACCAAACGGCCAGTTGTGTATAAATTCTTAGTTCGCATTTTTGGAGCTGTGGATTCACCTTATGTCGCAAACTTTTGTTTGAAGAGAGCTGCGTACGATAGTAGAAACAAGTTTCCTAGAGACGTAATATTAACTACCGATAGAGACTTTTATGTCGATGATTTACTTACTTCGAAATGGAATGTTGATTCCGCGGTATCGACAGCTAAAGATATGATTAAGATGTTACACGATAAAGGATTCAACTTGACCAAGTGGGTTTCGAATTCTAAATCGGTTTTACGTGAAATATCCAGTGGACGTGTCGTCACTAATGTTGACTTAGATCTGGACAGATTACCTGTTAGAAAAGCTCTGGGCTTGCATTGGGACATCGAGAAGGATTGCTTTATATTCGACCACCAGAAATTTACTGAATTTACCACGAAAAGAAAGGCCCTTGGTGTAACCAGTTCAATATTCGATCCATTAGGATTTGTAGCACCAATCATTTTGTATGCCAAATTATTACGGCGGGAATGTTGGCGTGACAACTTAGCTTGGGACGAAGTATTTGATAATAAGAGATTGAAGTGTTGGGAAAATTGAATAAATTCGCTGAAATGTTTAAAGAGTTTTTCGATTCCACGTCAATTTAAAGGTGTTAAATGTGAAAGTTCCTCGTATGAAATTCATATATTCTGTGATGCATCAGAAGTGGCATATGGCGCGGTGGCATACATAATTTCGAAGCATTCCCGGGAGAATTTTCAGTGTAGTCTTATCGCGGCTAAAGCAAGAGTCGCACCTATGAAAGGTATGACCGTGCCTCGTTTAGAATTGCAAGGTGCTCTCTTGGCCGTGCGATTGTTAAGTTTTCTCCGAAAAGAACTATCCCTTCCACTAGGCGACGTACATATGTGGTCCGACTCGACTTGTGTATTGAGATATTTAAAAAATAAAACTCGAAGATTTAAAACATTTGTAGCCAATCGCGTTCGCGAAATACTCGATCACACTCGGCCACACCAATGGAAGTACGTCGACTCCGCACAGAATCCCGCTGATTACTGCACTAGGGGAATGACGGTTTCCAAATTTCTAGAAAATTCTGATCGATGGCTACATGGACCAGAGTTTTTGCTCATGCCCGAAAGTGATTGGCCAAGCCAGATAGCGTTACGTGCAGTTGACGACCACGACCAAGAGATTAAATATCAAACATGCATACTAGCAGATTGTTTTATAACTACGGATAACAGCGATGGAGTACTTGATTCGGAAATCGAAAAGGTCGTCGATGTCGAACGTTTTGATTCGTGGTTTTCCTTATGCAAACGAACTGCCGTGGTTTTGTTGGCAGCTCGGTATTTTAAGAATCTTTCTGTGAAATGTCCGACGTATAGCTCGCTGCCAGCTCAACTTGTGACTCCTAAACAGTTGGAACTCGCGGGCCGGTATTGGATAGTTTCTGCTCAAAACAAGCATTTCCGCGTGGAGCGCAAATGCATAACTAACGGAGAAGATTTATCATCAAAATCAACGTTACTTAATCTGACGCCATTTTTCGATGGACAAGTGATCCGCGTCGGGGGCCGTCTTGAAAATGCCAATATCCCACTGCGTTCGAAACATCCTATTATACTGCCGTATTCAAGTTTGAAATGTGATTCGAACTGCCCATGTCGAATTTCATGGTTGATAATGAAAGCTGCTCATATTCGACTCGCACATGCCGGTCCAGAGGCCACGCTTAGCGCATTAAGAGAGCGCTACTGGCATATAAAAGGGAGAAAACTTGTCAAACGAATAATTGATAATTGTTGGGAATGTAAAAGACGTCGAGCAAGTTGCAGAACCCCACTGATGTCGAATCTGCCCAAAGTTCGTGTTACTGAAGCAAGACCGTTCGAAAATGTCGGGCTGGATTTCTTCGGCTCGATCCAAACAAAGAGAGGCAGGGTTTTAGAGAAACGATGGGGGTGTTTGTTTTGTTGTCTTTCAATGAGAGCTGTACACATTGAGATGGCATGGACTATGGATACTGATTCCTTCATATGTGTACTTTTGTCTTTCATTGCGAAACGAGGACCTGTATCTCAAATATGGTCGGACAACGGATCAAATATAGTTGGTGGTTCCCGAGAGCTGAAAACCGTCCTTAACTCGATAGATGAATCTCGCGTGGCAGAACTGTGCTTAAAACACAATATTGGATGGCATTTCACTCCACCTTACGCTCCCCATTTTGGTGGCGTTTGGGAAAGATTAGTAAAGTCCGCAAAGCGTGCTTTGAAAGCAGTTCTGGGGAATGTGCGTGTAACCGACGAAGTCTTGAAGACCGCGTTTGCGAGGGTTACCGACATCATGAATAGTAGACCCATTACAACAGTGAGCGACGAACCAACCGACTTTAGTGCCATTACACCAAATTGTTTGTTGAAAGGGCATTCGCCCGAAGTGTTTCCACTGGATTCAGACGTGATGAAATTATGCTACAGAAAACGATGGAGGCAAACCGAAGCTATTTGTAATCAGTTTTGGAGAAGATGGCGAAAAGATTACTTACCGAATTTGATGACACGATGTAAGTGGCGGAAGGAACAACGAAACTTACAAGAAGGAAATCTGGTGCTCGTTTTTGACCTCGTTGCACCGAGAGGACGTTGGCAACTTGGTCGTGATATTCAAATTTCCCCTGGTTCTGACGGACGAGTCCGAACTGTCGCGGTTAAAACTATAAATGGCATACATATTCGACACGCATCAAAAATCTGCCCCCTAGAAGAATGACTTCCCTCGGATAGTCATGGGGTGGCTTTGTCGGCAGTCCGTGTGGTCCTAAAGTTTAGTTTAGTTAGGATTCCTTCAGTTGTACATCGTCATCGTGATGATCATCGCTATCTCGTCGTCGTCATCATTACTGTGTTGTTTTCTCGTATTCGACGTGTCGCATTTTTCTCTTTCACGTGTTATCGTGTTACGTATTTATTTTATTATCGTCCCCTAAGCTCAGCAAGATGTTTAAGATTGCATTTCTGGTGGTAGCAGTTTAGGATTTCATTTCTTGTTATGGCAGTTTAAGATTACATCGCCTTTATAACGTTGAAGTTTGAATTCATTCAATAGTCTTCTTTTATACTGTATTTCGAATCGTTCGATATAACATTATGATATTTGCATGTCTACAGCTCGTATTGTATTGCATTTATAGTTACTGTTTTACCTTGGTTGTATATCTGTCGTTTTGGGACTATGCTGTTATATGGAGTTGTTTTGTGTAAGTATTAGTTTTATATTCTGTATCATTTGTCTTTGATTTATATGGTGCTAATTATTTCATTTGTATTTTAGTCAACCGTTTTGAATACTTTCAATAAAACGAGTCTGGCAAATCGACTTATCATTTCCGGGTCCCAAAAGTGACAGTTAGTACCTCACGCTGTGGCCGTGATAAACCAGGTTTGAATCCTGGTCACAGCATCGGTAATTTAATTTTCATTGCATTTTTTTTTGAAACTCCACGTTTTGAAGGACAACTCCGTATTCCGAGTAGCAGAGTGGCGAAGCGGAAACGTTCTGGGCCCATGACCCAGAATTTGATGAATTGAAATCATCATCTGCGTCAAAATGCTTTGATCGTATAGTGGTTAGTACCTCATGTTATGGCCGTTATAACCCAAGTTCGAATTCTGCTCACAGCATCGGAGCTTTCCTTTGAATTACCCGACTTTTTAGTTTAAACTTTGAAGGACGAATTTAAATTTTGAAGTCATTTTCAAAACACCTGTGAAAACAAAGATGAAAAACTTAAGTTCTGTAATAAAATCTTGTTTATTTATTATTAGAAGAGGAAGTTGCATTATGCGAGCAGCAGAGTGGCGCAGCGGAAGCGTACTGGGCTCATAACCCAGAGGTCGATGGATCGAAACCATCCTCTGCTAAGACGCTGTGATCGTATAGTGGTTAGTGCCTCACGTTGTGACCGTGATAACCCAGGTTCGAATCCTGGTCACAGCATCGTTAATTTAATTTTCATTGCAGTGTTTTTGAAACTCCACGTTTTGAAGGACAGATTCGTCTTCCGAGTAGCAGAGTGGCGAAGCGGAAACGTTCTGGGACCATGACCCAAAGTTTAATGAATTGAAATCATCGTCTGCGTCAAGATGCTTTTATCGCATAGTGGTTAGTACCTCATGTTATGGCCGTTATAAGCCAAGTTCGAATTCTGCTCACAGCATCGGAGCTTTCCTTTGAATAACCCGACTTTTCAGTTTAAATTTTGTAGGACGAATTTGTCAGACAATATTTCAGTCTGACAGAATTACACGACTTTTTAGTTTAAACTTTGAAGGACGAATTTAAACTTCGAAGTCATTTTCAAAACACCTATGAAAACAAAGATGAAAAACTTAAGTTCTGTAATAAAATATTGTTTATTTATTATTAGAAGAGGAAGTTGCATTAGGCAAGCAGCAGAGTGGCGCAGCGGAAGCGTGCTGTGCTCATAACCCAGGGGTCGATGGATCGAAACTATCCTCTGCTAAGACGCTGTGATCGTATAGTTGTTAGAACCTCACGATGTGGCCGTGATAACCCATGTTCGAATCCTGGTCACAGCATCGGTAATTTAATTTTCATTGCTGTTTTTTTTTTGAAACTACACGTTTTGAAGGACAGATCCGTCTTCCGAGTAGCAGAGTGGCGAAGCGGAAACGCGCTGGGCTCATAACCCAGAGTTTGATTGATTATTAGAAGCAGAATTTGCATTGTGTAAGTAGCAGAGTGGTGCAGCGTAAGCGTGCTGGGCTCATAACCCAGAGGTCGATGGATCGAAACCATCTTCTGCTAAGACGCTGTGATCGTATAGTGGTTAGTACCTCACGTTGTGGCTGTGATAACCCAGGTTCGAATCCTGGTCACAGCATCGGTAATTTAATTTTAATTGCGTTTTTTTGAAACTCCACATTTTGAAGGACAACTCCGTATTCCGAGTAGCAGAGTGGCGAAGCGGAAACGTACTGGGCTCATAACCCAGAGTTTGATTGATTATTAGGAGCGGAATTTGCATTGTTTGAGTAGCAGAGTGGCGCAGCGGAAGCGTGCTGGGCTCATAACCCAGAGGTCGATGGATCGAAACCATCTTCTGCTAAGACGCTGTGATCGTATAGTGGTTAGTACCTCACGTTGTGGCTGTGATAACCCAGGTTCGAATCCTGGTCACAGCATCGGTAATTTAATTTTCATTGCAGTGTTTTTGAAACTCCACGTTTTGAAGGACAGATTCGTCTTCCGAGTAGCAGAGTGGCGAAGCGGAAACGTTCTGGGACCATGACCCAAAGTTTAATGAATTGAAATCATCGTCTGCGTCAAGATGCTTTTATCGCATAGTGGTTAGTACCTCATGTTATGGCCGTTATAACCCAAGTTCGAATTCTGCTCACAGCATCGGAGCTTTCCTTTGAATAACCCGACTTTTCAGTTTAAATTTTGTAGGACGAATTTGTCAGACAATATTTCAGTCTGACAGAATTACACGACTTTTTAGTTTAAACTTTGAAGGACGAATTTAAACTTCGAAGTCATTTTCAAAACACCTATGAAAACAAAGATGAAAAACTTAAGTTCTGTAATAAAATATTGTTTATTTATTATTAGAAGAGGAAGTTGCATTAGGCAAGCATCAGAGTGGCGCAGCGGAAGCGTGCTGTGCTCATAACCCAGGGGTCGATGGATCGAAACTATCCTCTGCTAAGACGCTGTGATCGTATAGTTGTTAGAACCTCACGATGTGGCCGTGATAACCCATGTTCGAATCCTGGTCACAGCATCGGTAATTTAATTTTCATTGCTGTTTTTTTTTTGAAACTACACGTTTTGAAGGACAGATCCGTCTTCCGAGTAGCAGAGTGGCGAAGCGGAAACGCGCTGGGCTCATAACCCAGAGTTTGATTGATTATTAGAAGCAGAATTTGCATTGTGTAAGTAGCAGAGTGGCGCAGCGGAAGAGTGCTGGGCTCATAACCCAGAGGTCGATGGATCGAAACCATCTTCTGCTAAGACGCTGTGATCGTATAGTGGTTAGTACCTCACGTTGTGGCTGTGATAACCCAGGTTCGAATCCTGGTCACAGCATCGGTAATTTAATTTTAATTGCGTTTTTTTGAAACTCCACATTTTGAAGGACAACTCCGTATTCCGAGTAGCAGAGTGGCGAAGCGGAAACGTACTGGGCTCATAACCCAGAGTTTGATTGATTATTAGGAGCGGAATTTGCATTGTTTGAGTAGCAGAGTGGCGCAGCGGAAGCGTGCTGGGCTCATAACCCAGAGGTCGATGGATCGAAACCATCTTCTGCTAAGACGCTGTGATCGTATAGTGGTTAGTACCTCACGTTGTGGCTGTGATAACCCAGGTTCGAATCCTGGTCACAGCATCGGTAATTTAATTTTAATTGCGTTTTTTTGAAACTCCACATTTTGAAGGACAACTCCGTATTCCGAGTAGCAGAGTGGCGAAGCGGAAACGTTCTGGGCCCATGACCCAGAATTTGAAGAATTGAAATCATCATCTGCGTCAAAATGCTTTGATCGTATAGTGGTTAGTACCTCATGTTATGTCCGTTATAACCGAAGTTCGAATTCTGCTCACAGCATTGGTTCTTTCCTTTGAATTACCCGACTTTTTAGTTTAAACTTTGAAGGACGAATTTAAATTTTGAAGTCATTTTCAAAACACCTATGAAAACAAAGTTGAAAAACTTAAGTTCTGTAATAAAATAATGTTTATTTATTATTAGAAGAGGAAGTTGCATTATGCAAGCAGCAGAGTGGCGCAGCGGAAGCGTGCTGGGCTCATGACCCAGAGGTCGATGGATCGAAACCATCCTCTGCTAAGACGCTGTCATTGTATAGTATTTAGTACCTCACGTTGTGGCCGTGATAACCCAGGTTCGAATCCTGGTCACAGCATCGGTAATTTAATTTTCATTGCTACAGCATCGGTAATTTAATTTTCATTGCTGTTTTTTTGAAACTCCACGTTTTGAAGGACAGATCCGTCTTCCGAGTAGCAGAGTGGCGAAGCGGAAACGTTCTGGGACCATGACCCAGAGTTTGATGAATTGAAATCATCGTCTGCGTCAAGATGCTTTTATCGCATAGTGGTTAGTACCTCATGTTATGGCCGTTATAACCCAAGTTCGAATTCTGCTCACAGCATCGGAGCTTTCCTTTGAATAACCCGACTTTTCAGTTTAAATTTTGTAGGACGAATTTGTCAGACAATATTTCAGTCATTTTAAAAATACATATGAAAACATAGGTGAAAAACTGAAGTTCTGAGTTAAAATCTTGTTTATTTATTATTAGAAAAGGAAGTTGCATTCTGCGAGTAGCAGAGTGGCGAAGCAGAAACGTTCTGGGCCCATGGCCCAGAGTTTGATGAATTGAAATCATCATCTGCGTCAAATGCTGTGATCGTATAGTGGTTAGTGCCTCACGTTGTGGCCGTGATAACCCAGTTTCGAATCCTGGTCACAGCATCGGTAATTTAATTTTCATTGCTGTTTTTTTGAAACTCCACGTTTTGAAGGACAACTCCGTATTCCGAGTAGCAGAGTGGCGAAGCGGAAACGTTCTGGGCCCATGACCCAGAGTTTGATGAATTGAAATCATCATCTGCGTCAAATGCTTTGATCGTATTGTGGTTTGTACCTCATGTTATGGCCGTAATAACACAAGTACGAATTTTGCTCACAGCATCGGAGCTTTCCTTTGAATTACCCGACTTTTTAGTTTAAACTTTGAAGGACGAATTTAAATTTCGAAGTCATTTTCAAAACACCTATGAAAACAAAGATGAAAAACTTAAGTTCTCTAATAAAATCTTTTTATTTATTATTAGAAGAGGAAGTTGCATTATGCAAGCAGCAGAGTGGTGCAGCGGATGCGTGCTGGGCTCATAACCCAGAGGTCGATGGATCGAAACCATCCTCTGCTAAGACGCTGTGATCGTATAGTGGTTAGTACCTCACATTGTGGCCGTGATAACCCAGATTCGAATCCTGGTCTCAGCATCGGCAATTTAATTTTCATTGCTGTTTTTTGGAAACTCAAAATGCTTTGATCGTATAGTGGTTAGTACCTCATGTTATGGCCGTTATAACCCAAGTTCGAATTCTGCTCACAGCATCGGTGCTTTCCTTTGAATTACCCGACTTTTTAGTTTAAACTTCGAAGGACGAATTTAAATTTTGAAGTCATTTTCAAAACACCTATGTAAACAAAGATGTAAAACTTAAGTTCTGTAATAAAATAATGTTTATTTATTATTAGAAGAGGAAGTTGCATTATGCAAGCAGCAGAGTGGCGCAGCGGAAGCGTGCTGGGCTCACAACCCAGAGGTCGATGGATCGAAACCATCCTCTGCTAAGACGCTGTGATTGTATAGTATTTAGTACCTCACGTTGTGGCCGTGATAACCCAGGTTCGAATCCTGGTCACAGCATCGGTAATTTAATTTTCATTGCTGTTTTTTTTGAAACTCCACGTTTTGAAGGACAGATCCGTCTTCCGAGTAGCAGAGTGGCGAAGCGGAAACGTTCTGGGACCATGACCCAGAGTTTTATGAATTGAAATCATCGTCTGCGTCAAGATGCTTTTATCGCATAGTGGTTAGTACCTCATGTTATGGCCGTTATAACCCAAGTTCGAATTCTGCTCACAGCATCGGAGCTTTCCCTTGAATAACCCGACTTTTCAGGTTAAATTTTGTAGGACGAATTTGTCAGATAATATTTCAGTCTGACAGAATTACCCGACTTGATAGTTTAAACTTTGAAGGACGAATTTAAATTTCGAAGTCATTTTCAAAACACCTATGAAAACAAAGATGAAAAACTTAAGTTCTCTAATAAAATCTTGTTTATTTATTATAAGAAGAGGAAGTTGCATTATGCAAGCAGCAGAGTGGCGCAGCGGAAGCGTGCTGGGCTCATAACCCAGACGTCGATGGATCGAAACCATCCTCTGCTAAGACGCTGTGATCGTATAGTGGTTAGTACCTCACGTTGTGGCCGAGATAACCCAGGTTCGAATCCTGGTCACAGCATCGGTAATTTAATTTTCATTGCGTTTTTTTTGGAAACTCCACGTTTTGAAGGACAACTCCGTATTCCGATTAGCAGAGTGGCGAAGCGGAAGCGTGCTGGTCTCATAACCCTGATGTCGATGAATCGAAACCATCCTCTGCTAAAACGCTGTGATCGTATAGTGGTTAGTACCTCACGTTGTGGCCGTGATAACCCAGATTCGAATCTTGGTCACAGCATCGGTAATTTAATTTTCATTGCGTTTTTTTTAAAACTCCACGTTTTGAAGGACAACTCCGTATTCCGAGTAGCAGAGTGGCGAAGCGGAAACGTTCTGGGCCCATGACCCAGAGTTTGATGAATTGAAATCATCGTCTGCGTCAAGATGCTTTTATCGTATAGTGGTTAGTACCTCATGTTATGGCCGTTATAACCCAAGTTCGAATGCTGCTCACAGCATCGGAGCTTTCCTTTGAATTACCCGACTTTTCAGTTTAAATTTTGTAGGACGAATTTGTCAGATAATATTTCAGTCTGACAGAATTACCCGACTTTTTAGTTTAAACTTTGAAGGACGAATTTAAATTTCGAAGTCGTTTTTAAAACACCTATGAAAACAAAGGTTGAAAACTGAAGTTCTGTAATAAAATCTTGTTTATTCATTATTAGAAGAGGAAGTTGCATTCTGCGAGTAGCAGATTGGCGCAGCGGAAGCCTGCTGGGCTCATAACCCAGAGTTTGATTGATTAATAGAAGCGGAATTTGAATTGTGTGAGTAGCAGAGTGGCGCAGCGGAAGCGTGCTGGGCTCATAACCCAGAGGTCGATGGATCGAAACCATACTCTGCTAAGACGCTGTGATCGTATAGTGGTTAGTACCTCACGTTGTGGCCGTGATAACTAGGTTCGAATCCTGGTCACAGCATCGGTAATTTAATTTTCATTGCGTTTTTTTGAAACTCCACGTTTTGAAAGACAACTCCGTATGCCGATTAGCAGAGTGGCGAAGCGGAAACGTGCTGGGCTCATAACCCAGAGTGTGATTGATTATTAGAAGCGAAATTTGCATTGTATAAGTAGCAGAGTGGCGCAGCGGAAGCGTGCTTGTCTCATAACCCAGATGTCGATGGATCGAAACCATCCTCTGCTAAAACGGTAATTTAATTTTCATTGCGTTTTTTTTAAAACTCCACGTTTTGAAAGACAACTCCGTCTTCCGAGTAGCAGAGTGGCGAAGCAGAAACGTTCTGGGCCCATGACCCAGAGTTTGATGAATTGAAATCATCGTCTGCGTCAAGATGCTTTTATCGTATAGTGGTTAGTACCTCATGTTATGGCCGTTATAACCCAAGTTCGAATTCTGCTCACAGCATCGGAGCTTTCCTTTGAATTACCCGACTTTTCAGTTTAAATTTTGTAGGACAAATTTGTCAGATAATATTTCAGTCTGGCAGAATTACCCGACTTTTTAGTTTAAACTTTGAAGGACGAATTTAAATTTCGAAGTCATTTTCAAAACACCTATGAAAACAAAGATGAAAAACTGAAGTTCTGTAATAAAATCTTGTTTATTTACTATTAGAAGAGGAAGTTGCATTATGCAAGTAGCAGAGTAGCGCAGCGGAAGCGTGCTCGGCTCATAACCCAGAGGTCGATGGATCGAAACCATCCTCTGCTAAGACGCTGTGATCGTATAGTGGTTAGTACCTCACGTTGTGGCCGTGATAACCCAGGTTCGAATCCTGGTCACAGCATCGGTAATTTAATTTTCATTGCTGTTTTTTTGAAACTCCACGTTTTGAAGGACAGATCCGTCTTCCGAGTAGCAGAGTGGTGAAGCGGAAACGTTCTGGGCCCATGACCCAGAGTTTGTTAAATTGAAATCATCGTGTGCGTCAAGATGCTTTGATCGTATAGTGGTTAGTACCTCATGTTATGGTCGTTAAATTCCAATTTCGAATTCTGCTCACAGCATCGGAGCTTTCCTTTGAAATACCCGACTTTTTAGTTTAAACTTTGAAAGACGAAATTAAATTTCGAAGTCATTTTCAAAACACCTATGAAAACAAAGGTTGAAAACTGAAGTTCTGTAATAAAATTTTGTTTATTTATTATTAGAAGAGGAAGTTGCATTCTGCGAGTAGCAGAGTGGCGCAGCGGAAGCGTGCTGGGCTCATAACCCAGAGTTTGATTGATTATTAGAAGCGGAATTTGCATCGTGTGAGTAGCAGAGTGGCGCAGCGGAAGCGTGCTCGGCTCATATCCCAGAGGTCGATGGATCGAAACCATCCTCTGCTAATACGCTGTGATCGTATAGTGGTTAGTACCTCACGTTGTGGCCACGATAACCCAGGTTGGAATCCTGGTCACAGCATCGGTAATTTAATTTTCATTGCCGTTTCTTTGAAACTCCACGTTTTGAAGGACAGATCCGTCTTACGAGTAGCAGAGTGGCGAAGCGAAAACGTTCTGGGACCATGACCCGGAGTTTGATGAATTGAAATCATCGTCTGCGTCAAGATGCTTTTATCGTATAGTGGTTAGTACCTCATGTTATGGCCGTTATAACCCAAGTTCAAATTCTGCTCACAGCATCGAAGCTTTCCTTTGAATTACCCGACTTTTCAGTTTAAATTTTGTAGGACGAATTTGTCAGATAATATTTCAGTCTGACAGAATTACCCGACTTTTTAGTTTAAACTTTGAAGGACGAATTTAAATTTCGAAGTCATTTTCAAAACACCTATGAAAACAAAGATGAAAAACTGAAGTTCTGTAATAAAATCTTGTTTATTTATTATTAGAAGAGGAAGTTGCATTATGCAAGCAGCAGAGTAGCGCAGCGGAAGCGTGCCTGGCTCATAACCCAGAGGTCGATGGATCGAAACCATCCTCTGCTAAGACGCTGTGATCGTATAGTGGTTAGTACCTCACGTTGTGCCCGTGATAACCCAGGTTCTCATCCTGGTCACAGCATCGGCAATTTAATTTTCATTGCTGTTTTTTTTGAAACTCCACGTTTTGAAGGACAGATCCGTCTTCCGAGTAGCAGAGTGGCGCAGCGGAAGCGTGCTGGGCTGATATCCCAGAGGTCGATGGATCGAAACCATCCTCTGCTAATACGCTGTGATCGTATAGTGGTTAGTACCTCACGTTGTGGCCGTGATAACCCAGGTTCGAATCCTGGTCACAGCATCGGTAATTTAATTTTCATTGCTGTTTTTTTGAAACTCCACGTTTTGAAGGACAGATCCGTCTTCCGAGTAGCAGAGTGGCAAAGCGGAAACGTTCTGGGCCCATGACCCAGAGTTTGATGAATTGAAATCATCATCTGCGTCAAATGCTTTGATCTTATAGTGGTTAGTACCTCATGTTATGGCCGTTATAACCCAAGTTCGAATTCTGCTCACAGCATCGGAGCTTTTCTTTGAATTTTTGAATTACCCGACTTTTCAGTTTAAATTTTGTAGAACGAATTTGTCAGACAATATTTCAGTCATTTTAAAAATACATATGAAAACATAGGTGAAAAACTGAAGTTCTGAATTAAAATCTTGTTTATTTATTATTAGAAAAGGAAGTTGCATTCCGCGAGTAGCAGAGTAGCGCAGCGGAAGCGTGCTGGGCTCATAACCCAGAGTTTGATTGATTATTAGAAGCGGAATTTGCATTGTCTGAGTAGCAGAGTGGCGCAGCGGAAGCGTGCTGGGCTCATATCCCAGAGGTCGATGGATCGAAACCATCCTCTGCTAATACGCTGTTATCGTATAGTGGTTAGTACCTCGCGTTGTGGCCGTGACAACCCAGGTTCGAATCCTGGTCACAGCATCGGTAATTAAATTTTCATTGCTGTTTTTTCGAAACTCCACGTTTTGAAGGACAGATCCGTCTTCCGAGTAGCAGAGTGGCGAAGCGGAAACGTTCTGGGCCCATGACCCAGAGTTTGTTGAATTGAAATCATCGTCTGCGTCAAGATGCTTTGATCGTATAGTGGTTAGTACCTCATGTTATGGCCGTTAAATTCCAAGTTCGAATTCTGCTCACAGCATCGGAGCTTGCCTTTGAATTACCCGACTTTTTAGTTTAAACTTTGAAAGACGAAATTAAATTTCGAACTCATTTTCAAAACACCTATGAAAGCAAAGGTTGAAAAACTGAAGTTCTGAATTAAAATCTCGTTTATTTATTATTAGAAAAGGAAGGTGCATTCTGCGAGTAGCAGAGTGGCGCAGCCAAATCGTGCTGATCTCATAACCCAGAGGTCGATGAATCGAAACCATCCCTTGTTAGAACGCTGTGATCGTATAGTGATTGGTACCTCACGTTGTGGCCGTGATAACCCAGGTTCGAATCCTGGTCACAGCATCGGAAATTACCTTTTAAATGCTGTTTTTTTGAAACTCCACGTTTTGAAGGACAACTCCGTATTCCGAGTAGCAGACTGGCGAAGCGGAAACGTTATGGGCCCATGATTCAGAGTTTGATGAATTGAAATCATCGTCTGCGTCAAGATGCTTTGATCGTATAGTGGTTAGTACCTCATGTTATGGCCGTTATACCCCAAGTACGAATTCTGCTCACAGCATCGGAGCTTTCCTTTGAATTACCCGACTTTTTAGTTTTTAAACTTTGAAAGACGAAATTAAATTTCGAAGTCATTTTCAAAACACCTATGAAAACAAAGATTGAAAACTGAAGTTCTGTAATAAAATTTTGTTTATTCATTATTAAAAGAGGAAGTTGCTTTCTGCGAGTAGCAGAGTGGCGCAGCGGAAGCGTGCTGGGCTCATAACCCAGAGTTTGATTGATTATTAGAAGCGGAATTTGCATTGTCTGAGTAGCATAGTGACGCAGCGGAAGCGTGCTGGGCTCATAACCCAGAGGTCGATGGATCGAAACCATCCTCTGCTAAAACGCTGTGATGATACCTCACGTTGTGGCCGTGATAACCCAGGTTCGAATCCTGGTCACAGCATCGGAAAATACCTTTTAAATGCTATTTTTTGAAACTCCACGTTTTGAAGGACAACTCCGTATTCCGAGTAGCAGAGGGGCGAAGCGGAAACGTTCTGGGCCCATGACCCAGAGTTTGATGAAATGAAATCATCATCTGCGCCAAGATGCTTTGATCGTATAGTGGTTTGTACCTCATGTTATGGCCGTTATAACCCAAGTACAAATTTTGCTCACAGCATCGGAGCTTTCCTTTGAATTACCCGACTTTTTAGTTTAAACTTTGAAGGACGAATTTAAATTTCGAAGTCATTTTCAAAACACCTATGAAAACAAAGATGAAAAACTGAAGTTCTGAAATAAAATCTTGTTTATTTATTATTAGAAGAGGAAGTTGCATTATGCAAGCAGCAGAGTAGCGCAGCGGAGGCGTGCCTGGCTCATAACCCAGAGGTCGATGGATCGAAACCATCCTCTGCTCAGACGCTGTGATCATATAGTGGTTAGTACCTCACGTTGTGCCCGTGATAACCCAGGTTCGAATCCTGGTCACAGCATCGGCAATTTAATTTTCATTGCTTTTTTTTTGAAACTCCACGTTTTGAAGGACAGATCCGTCTTCCGAGTAGCAGAGTGGCGAAGCGGAAACGTTCTGGGCCCATGACCCAGAGTTTGATGAATTGAAATCATCGTCTGCGTCAAGATGCTTTGATCGTATAGTGGTTAGTACCTCATGTTATGGCCGTTAAATTCCAAGTTCGAATTCTGCTCACAGCATCGGAGCTTTCCTTTGAATTACCCGACTTTTTAATTTAAACTTTGAAAGACGAAATTAAATTTCGAAGTCATTTTCAAAACACCTATGAAAACAAAGGTTGAAAATTGAAGTTCTGTAATAAAATCTTGTTTATTCAATATTAAAAGAGGAAGTTGCATTCTGCGAGTAGCAGAGTGGCGCAGAGGAAGCGTGCTGGGCTCATAACCCAGAGTTTGATTGATTATTAGAAGCGGAATTTGCTTTGTGTGAGTAGCAGAGTGGCACAGCGGAAGCGTGCTGGGCTCATATCCCAGAGGTCGATGGATCGAAACCATCCTCTGCTAATACGCTGTGATCGTATAGTGGTTAGTACCTCACGTTATGGCCGTTATAACCCAAGTTCGAATTCTGCTCACAGCATCGGAGCTTTCCTTTGAATTACCCGACTTTTCAGTTTAAATTTTGTAGGACGAATTTGTCAGATAATATTTCAGTCTGACAGAATTACCCGACTTTTTAGTTTAAACTTTGAAGGACGAATTTAAATTTCGAAGTCATTTTCAAAACACCTATGAAAACAAAGATGAAAAACTTAAGTTCCTTAATAAAATCTTGTTTATTTATTATTAGAAGAGGAAGTTGCATTATGCAAGCAGCAGAGTGGCGCAGCGGAAGCGTGCTGGGCTCATAACCCAGAGGTCGATGGATTGAAACCATCCTCTGCTAAGGCGCTGCGATCGTATAGTGGTTAGTACCTCGCGTTGTGGCCGTTATAACCCAAGTTCGAATTCTGCTCACAGCATCGGAGCTTTCCTTTGAATTACCCGACTTTTCAGTTTAAATTTTGTAGGACGAATTTGTCAGACAATATTTCAGTCTGACAGAATTACCCGAATTTTTAGTTTAAACTTTGAAGGACGAATTTAAATTTCGAAGTCATTTTCAAAACAGCTTTGAAAACAAAGATGAAAAACTTAAGTTCTCTAATAAAATCTTGTTTATTTATTATTAGAAGAGGAAGTTGCATTATGCAAGCAGCAGAGTGGCGCAGCGGAAGCGTGCTGGGCTCATAACCCAGAGGTCGATGGATCGAAACCATCCTCTGCTAAGACGCTGTGTTCGTATAGGGGTTAGTACCTCACGTTGTGGCCGTGATAACCCAGGTTCGAATCCTGGTCACAGCATCGGTAATTTAATTTCCATTGCGTTTTTTTGAAACTCCACGTTTTGAAGGACAACTCCGTATTCCGAGTAGCAGAGTGGCGAAGCGGAAACGTGCTGGGCTCATAACCCAGAGTTTGATTGATAATTAGAAGCGTAATTTGCACTGTGTAAGTAGCAGAGTGGCGCAGCGGAAGCCTGCTGGTCTCATAACCCAGAGGTCGATGGATCGAAACCATCCTCTGCTAAAACGCTGTGATCGTATAGTGGTTAGTACCTCACGTTGTGGCCGTGATAACCCAGGTTCGAATCCTGGTCACAGCATCGGTAATTTAGTTTTCATTGCGTTTTTTTTGCAACTCCACGTTTTGAAGGACAACTCCGTATTCCGAGTAGCAGAGTGGCGAAGCGGAAACGTTCTGGGCCCATAACCCAGGGTTTGATGAATTGAAATCATCATTATCGTCAAAATGCTTTGATCGTATAGTGGTTAGTACCTCATGTTATGGCCGTTATAACCCAAGTTCGAATTCTGCTCACAGCATCGGAGCTTTCCTTTGAATTAACCGACTTTTTAGTTTAAACTTTGAAGGACGAATTTAAATTTCGAAGTCATTTTCAAAACACCTATGAAAACAAAGATGAAAAACTTAAGTTCCTTAATAAATTCTTGTTTATTTATTATTAGAAGAGGAAGTTGCATTATGCAAGCAGCAGAGTGGCGCAGCGGAAGCGTGCTGGGCTCATAACCCAGAGGTCGATGGATTGAAACCATCCTCTGCTAAGGCGCTGCGATCGTATAGTGGTTAGTACCTCGCGTTGGGGCCGTTATAACCCAAGTTCGAATTCTGCTCACAGCATCGGAGCTTTCCTTTGAATTACCCGACTTTTCAGTTTAAATTTTGTAGAACGAATTTGTCAGAAAATATTTTAGTTATTTTAAAAATACATATGAAAACATAGGTGAAAAACTGAAGTTCTGAATTAAAATCTTGTTTATTTATTATTAGAAAAGGAAGTTGCATTCCGCGAGTAGCAGAGTGGCGCAGTCGAATCGTGCTGGTCTCATAACCCAGAGGTCGATGAATCGAAACCATCCCTTGTTAGAACGCTGTGATCGTATAGTGGTTGATACCTCTCGTTGTGGCCGTGATAACCCAGGTTCGAATCCTGGTCACAGCATCGGAAATTATCTTTTAAATGCTGTTTTTTTGAAACTCCACGTTTTGAAGGACAACTCTGTATTCCGAGTAGCAGAGTGGCGAAGCGGAAACGTTCTGGGCCCATGACCCAGAGTTTGATGAATTGAAATCATCATCTGCTAAGGCGCTGCGATCGTATAGTGGTTAGTACCTCGCGTTGTGGCCGTTATAACCGAAGTTCGAATTCTGCTCACAGCATCGGAGCTTTCCTTTGAATTACCCGACTTTTCAGTTTAAATTTTGTAGGACGAATTTGTCAGACAATATTTCAGTCTGACAGAATTACCCGACTTTTTAGTTTAAACTTTGAAGGACGAATTTAAATTTCGAAGTCATTTTCAAAACAGCTTTGAAAACAAAGATGAAAAACTTAAGTTCTCTAATAAAATCTTGTTTATTTATTATTAGAAGAGGAAGTTGCATTATGCAAGCAGCAGAGTGGCGCAGCGGAGGCGTGCTGGGCTCATAACCCAGAGGTCGATGGATCGAAACCATCCTCTGCTAAGACGCTGTGTTCGTATAGGGGTTAGTACCTCACGTTGTGGCCGTGATAACCCAGGTTCGAATCCTGGTCACAGCATCGGTAATTTAATTTTCATTGCGTTTTTTTGAAACTCCACGTTTTGAAGGACAACTCCGTATTCCGAGTAGCAGAGTGGCGAAGCGGAAACGTGCTGGGCTCATAACCCAGAGTTTGATTGATAATTAGAAGCGTAATTTGCATTGTGTAAGTAGCAGAGTGGCGCAGCGGAAGCGTGCTGGTCTCATAACCCAGAGGTCGATGGATCGAAACCATCCTCTGCTAAAACGCTGTGATCGTATAGTGGTTAGTACCTCACGTTGTGGCCGTGATAACCCAGGTTCGAATCCTGGTCACAGCATCGGTAATTTAGTTTTCATTGCGTTTTTTTTGCAACTCCACGTTTTGAAGGACAACTCCGTATTCCGAGTAGCAGAGTGGCAAAGCGGAAACGTTCTGGGCCCATAACCCAGGGTTTGATGAATTGAAATCATCATTATCGTCAAAATGCTTTGATCGTATAGTGGTTAGTACCTCATGTTATGGCCGTTATAACCCAAGTTCGAATTCTGCTCACAGCATCGGAGCTTTCCTTTGAATTAACCGACTTTTTAGTTTAAACTTTGAAGGACGAATTTAAATTTCGAAGTCATTTTCAAAACACCTATGAAAACAAAGATGAAAAACTTAAGTTCCTTAATAAAATCTTGTTTATTTATTATTAGAAGAGGAAGTTGCGTTATGCAAGCAGCAGAGTGGCGCAGCGGAAGCATGCTGGGCTCATAACCCAGAGGTCGATGGATCGAAACCATCCTCTGCTAAGACGCTGTGTTCGTATAGGGGTTAGTACCTCACGTTGTGGCCGTGATAACCCAGGTTCGAATCCTGGTCACAGCATCGGTAATTTAATTTTCATTGCTGTTTTTTTGAAACTCCACGTTTTGAAGGACAGATCCGTCTTCCGAGTAGCAGAGTGGCGAAGCGGAAACGTTCTGGGCCCATGACCCAGAGTTTGTTAAATTGAAATCATCGTGTGCGTCAAGATGCTTTGATCGTATAGTGGTTAGTACCTCATGTTATGGTCGTTAAATTCCAAGTTCGAATTCTGCTCACAGCATCGGAGCTTTCCTTTGAAATACCCGACTTTTTAGTTTAAACTTTGAAAGACGAAATTAAATTTCGAAGTCATTTTCAAAACACCTATGAAAACAAAGGTTGAAAACTGAAGTTCTGTAATAAAATTTTGTTTATTTATTATTAGAAGAGGAAGTTGCATTCTGCGAGTAGCAGAGTGGCGCAGCGGAAGCGTGCTGGGCTCATAACCCAGAGTTTGATTGATTATTAGAAGCGGAATTTGCATCGTGTGAGTAGCAGAGTGGCGCAGCGGAAGCGTGCTCGGCTCATATCCCAGAGGTCGATGGATCGAAACCATCCTCTGCTAATACGCTGTGATCGTATAGTGGTTAGTACCTCACGTTGTGGCCGTGATAACCCAGGTTGGAATCCTGGTCACAGCATCGGTAATTTAATTTTCATTGCCGTTTCTTTGAAACTCCACGTTTTGAAGGACAGATCCGTCTTACGAGTAGCAGAGTGGCGAAGCGAAAACGTTCTGGGACCATGACCCGGAGTTTGATGAATTGAAATCATCGTCTGCGTCAAGATGCTTTTATCGTATAGTGGTTAGTACCTCATGTTATGGCCGTTATAACCCAAGTTCAAATTCTGCTCACAGCATCGAAGCTTTCCTTTGAATTACCCGACTTTTCAGTTTAAATTTTGTAGGACGAATTTGTCAGATATTATTTCAGTCTGACAGAATTACCCGACTTTTTAGTTTAAACTTTGAAGGACGAATTTAAATTTCGAAGTCATTTTCAAAACACCTATGAAAACAAAGATGAAAAACTGAAGTTCTGTAATAAAATCTTGTTTATTTATTATTAGAAGAGGAAGTTGCATTATGCAAGCAGCAGAGTAGCGCAGCGGAAGCGTGCCTGGCTCATAACCCAGAGGTCGATGGATCGAAACCATCCTCTGCTAAGACGCTGTGATCGTATAGTGGCTAGTACCTCACGTTGTGCCCGTGATAACCCAGGTTCTCATCCTGGTCACAGCATCGGCAATTTAATTTTCATTGCTGTTTTTTTTGAAACTCCACGTTTTGAAGGACAGATCCGTCTTCCGAGTAGCAGAGTGGCGCAGCGGAAGCGTGCTGGGCTCATATCCCAGAGGTCGATGGATCGAAACCTTCCTCTGCTAATACGCTGTGATCGTATAGTGGTTAGTACCTCACGTTGTGGCCGTGATAACCCAGGTTCGAATCCTGGTCACAGCATCGGTAATTTAATTTTCATTGCTGTTTTTTTGAAACTCCACGTTTTGAAGGACAGATCCGTCTTCCGAGTAGCAGAGTGGCAAAGCGGAAACGTTCTGGGCACATGACCCAGAGTTTGATGAATTGAAATCATCATCTGCGTCAAATGCTTTGATCTTATAGTGGTTAGTACCTCATGTTATGGCCGTTATAACCCAAGTTCGAATTCTGCTCACAGCATCGGAGCTTTCCTTTGAATTACCCGACTTTTCAGTTTAAATTTTGTAGAACGAATTTGTCAGACAATATTTCAGTCATTTTAAAAATACATATGAAAACATAGGTGAAAAACTGAAGTTCTGAATTAAAATCTTGTTTATTTATTATTAGAAAAGGAAGTTGCATTCTGCGAGTAGCAGAGTAGCGCAGCGGAAACGTGCTGGGCTCATAACCCAGAGTTTGATTGATTATTAGAAGCGGAATTTGCATTGTCTGAGTAGCAGAGTGGCGCAGCGGAAGCGTGCTGGGCTCATATCCCAGAGGTCGATGGATCGAAACCATCCTCTGCTAATACGCTGTTATCGTATAGTGGTTAGTACCTCGCGTTGTGGCCGTGACAACCCAGGTTCGAATCCTGGTCACAGCATCGGTAATTTAATTTTCATTGCTGTTTTTTCGAAACTCCACGTTTTGAAGGACAGATCCGTCTTCCGAGTAGCAGAGTGGCGAAGCGGAAACGTTCTGGGCCCATGACCCAGAGTTTGTTGAATTGAAATCATCGTCTGCGTCAAGATGCTTTGATCGTATAGTGGTTAGTACCTCATGTTATGGCCGTTAAATTCCTTGTTCGAATTCTGCTCACAGCATCGGAGCTTGCCTTTGAATTACCCGACTTTTTAGTTTAAACTTTGAAAGACGAAATTAAATTTCGAACTCATTTTCAAAACACCTATGAAAGCAAAGGTTGAAAAACTGAAGTTCTGAATTAAAATCTCGTTTATTTATTATTAGAAAAGGAAGGTGCATTCTGCGAGTAGCAGAGTGGCGCAGCCAAATCGTGCTGATTTCATAACCCAGAGGTCGATGAATCGAAACCATCCCTTGTTAGAACGCTGTGATCGTATAGTGATTGGTACCTCACGTTGTGGCCGTGATAACCCAGGTTCGAATCCTGGTCACAGCATCGGAAATTACCTTTTAAATGCTGTTTTTTTGAAACTCCACGTTTTGAAGGACAACTCCGTATTCCGAGTAGCAGACTGGCGAAGCGGAAACGTTATGGGCCCATGATTCAGAGTTTGATGAATTGAAATCATCGTCTGCGTCAAGATGCTTTGATCGTATAGTGGTTAGTACCTCATGTTATGGCCGTTATACCCCAAGTACGAATTCTGCTCACAGCATCGGAGCTTTCCTTTGAATTACCCGACTTTTTAGTTTTTAAACTTTGAAAGACGAAATTAAATTTCGAAGTCATTTTCAAAACACCTATGAAAACAAAGATTGAAAACTGAAGTTCTGTAATAAAATTTTGTTTATTCATTATTAAAAGAGGAAGTTGCTTTCTGCGAGTAGCAGAGTGGCGCAGCGGAAGCGTGCTGGGCTCATAACCCAGAGTTTGATTGATTATTAGAAGCGGAATTTGCATTGTCTGAGTAGCATAGTGACGCAGCGGAAGCGTGCTGGGCTCATAACCCAGAGGTCGATGGATCGAAACCATCCTCTGCTAAAACGCTGTGATGATACCTCACGTTGTGGCCGTGATAACCCAGGTTCGAATCCTGGTCACAGCATCGGAAAATACCTTTTAAATGCTATTTTTTGAAACTCCACGTTTTGAAAGACAACCCCGTATTCCGAGTAGCAGAGGGGCGAAGCGGAAACGTTCTGGGCCCATGACCCAGAGTTTGATGAAATGAAATCATCATCTGCGCCAAGATGCTTTGATCGTATAGTGGTTAGTACCTCACGTTGTGCCCGTGATAACCCAGGTTCGAATCCTGGTCACAGCATCGGCAATTTAATTTTCATTGCTTTTTTTTTGAAACTCGACGTTTTGAAGGACAGATCCGTCTTCCGAGTAGCAGAGTGGCGAAGCGGAAACGTTCTGGGCCCATGACCCAGAGTTTGATGAATTGAAATCATCGTCTGCGTCAAGATGCTTTGATCGTATAGTGGTTAGTACCTCATGTTATGGCCGTTAAATTCCAAGTTCGAATTCTTCTCACAGCATCGGAGCTTTCCTTTGAATTACCCGACTTTTTAGTTTAAACTTTGAAGGACGAATTTAAATTTCGAAGTCATTTTCAAAACACCTATGAAAACAAAGATGAAAAACTGAAGTTCTGTAATAAAATCTTGTTTATTTATAGTCATAGTCATAGTCAAGTTTATTTTTTCCAACCAGTAAAATAATAAATGATGCAAAAAATAAGCAAAAATTCAAGAACATAATTTTACTGGGGAAGGGAAGCCGTGGGGAACCAAAGTAGGTTATCTAGCAGCGGCACCCAAGATTCAACTATTTAATTAACATTAATTTTAGTAGATCAATATAGCATAGAATAGTTTAGCCGTAAATATTTACTAATACGGTTTTAACGAGAAATCGTCATGACACTAGGGTGTATCTGAGAGCCACGCAATACATCAGATAGTAATTTGGGGTATTCCCCGTTTCGTAGCTTACAGGCAGTGAATAAAAGCGTGTTATGGGGAAATATTCGGGAATTTGTAGTGGCTCAGTTATCACAACCAAATTATGATAATCATCAGTTGTAGTGGACGGACAACGGGAGACAATGAAGAAAGAACA
Source organism: Styela clava (assembly GCF_964204865.1). Classification (NCBI taxonomy): domain Eukaryota; kingdom Metazoa; phylum Chordata; class Ascidiacea; order Stolidobranchia; family Styelidae; genus Styela; species Styela clava. The sequence goes on along the minus strand of NC_135253.1, from coordinate 22,750,848 downwards.
GGTATAAATGACATAAATCTACTGAAGCAGATGTTAACCAGCCGCACAGTACCGGTACCGTACCGGTAACTCGAATATGAAATACCGTACGGTACCGGTAACGTGATGAATAATATTCTATCGTCTGTACAGACGCACTGGACTGCACAATATAACAAAAAAGAAACAATGTGACTAGGTGTTGAAGTGTCGTTTCAAGTGTGTAATAAAAAAAGTTACTTTCAACATGACAAATGCTGAGATTTGCAATATATCTGTATATATATAATACTAAGTTCATAGCTACTGAACTACAACAATGACTTGAGAACCCATATCTAATACAAGTTAAGGGGAGTGGGAATCAAATGAAATGAGTATATTTCGGTAAATCTGGCATGAGATTGGCATGTTGTAAAAAAAAAATAAATAAACACAAATAGTGTTAAAAATTTGTTAGACAATGAACCATCAGAAGTACATACTAATATTATGGACCGAGTTAATAGCTCATATTATGTTGAATTGATTTCAGGGTTTGGAAAGACCTGTCCTCATTCGAGATACTTGGACCAAAGAAATTTTTTCATCTTCATTTTAAACAGAGGATAAGACATGCTTCGCATTTCACCAGGTACAGCATTCCACATAATCGCACCTGTGTATTTGAGTGATTTTTGTGTCTTTGAGTAGGTTTGGCGTGGTACAAAGTAGGATGACAATGCAGATGATCTAGTATTGTGATCGTGAACACTACTCTGCTTTACAAAGTATTTAGAAAATGCCTGTGGAAGGCAACAATTATGGTATTGATGCATTAATTTAAATATTTCTAGTTTGTAGATATCATCAAGTTTGAGTACGCCAGTTTTATGGTACATGGTATTCATGTTAACACGAGTGGACGGTCCATAAAGGATTCTAATGGCTCTATTCTGTAAAACGTTTATAGCTCTTAAGGTCGCTTTAGTGGCAGATCCCCAGGCAGCAATTGCATATTGGATGTAAGTCTGGAAAAGTGAATAATATACCACTTTGAGTGTACTCCGGTCTGTATAGTGTTGAAGTTTGCTTAGTATACCTATTGAGCGTGAAAGTTTTTTATGTAACTCTTTGACATGCAGATCCCACCGTAAACGGTGATCAATGTTCAATCCAAGATATTTGTACGAGGGAACAGATTCAAGTTCAGTTTCATTCATTTTGATTATCAGAGGTGTTTTCTGATCGTTGCAACCAGGACGTATATGGACTACTTTAGATTTTTCTATATTGATAGTTAGCTTATTACAGAGCATCCAATCATAGACCTTTTTTAATTCTAGGTTGAAGCAATTTTGAAGATCAGTCGATGATTTGGAACTACCTAGGAGACCAGTATCATCCGCGAACAATTTTGTCAACAAATTCGAACATCGTGAGATGTCGTTTATAAATACGAGGAATAATAAAGGGCCAAGTGAAGAGCCTTGGATCACACCGCAGTCAATAGGAAGAACCTCCGAACGATTATTTTCGACTTCCACATATTGGAATCGGCCATGTAGGTAATCTTTTAAAAGAGAATTAGCACAACCTCGCACACCGTAATGATGAAGTTTGCGTAAGAGTATGTTATGACTTACGGTATCGAAAGCTTTTTTCAAATCTAAGAAAGCACAGCAGACATGTTCTCCCTTTTCATATTTGTCATAGATATATTCAATTAGATCAATAATTGCATGACTTGTCGAATGATTTGTCTGAAATCCGAATTGGAATTTATTAATTAAAAATTAATTTATTATTAGAAGAGGAAGTTGCATTATGCAAGCAGCAGAGTAGCGCAGCGGAGGCGTGCCTGGCTCATAACCCAGAGGTCGATGGATCGAAACCATCCTCTGCTCAGACGCTGTGATCATATAGTGGTTAGTACCTCACGTTGTGCCCGTGATAACCCAGGTTCGAATCCTGGTCACAGCATCGGCAATTTAATTTTCATTGCTTTTTTTTTGAAACTCCACGTTTTGAAGGACAGATCCGTCTTCCGAGTAGCAGAGTGGCGAAGCGGAAACGTTCTGGGCCCATGACCCAGAGTTTGATGAATTGAAATCATCGTCTGCGTCAAGATGCTTTGATCGTATAGTGGTTAGTACCTCATGTTATGGCCGTTAAATTCCAAGTTCGAATTCTGCTCACAGCATCGGAGCTTTCCTTTGAATTACCCGACTTTTTAATTTAAACTTTGAAAGACGAAATTAAATTTCGAAGTCATTTTCAAAACACCTATGAAAACAAAGGTTGAAAACTGAAGTTCTGTAATAAAATTTTGTTTATTTATTATTAGAAGAGGAAGTTGCATTCTGCGAGTAGCAGAGTGGCGCAGCGGAAGCGTGCTGGGCTCATAACCCAGAGTTTGATTGATTATTAGAAGCGGAATTTGCTTTGTGTGAGTAGCAGAGTGGCACAGCGGAAGCGTGCTGGGCTCATATCCCAGAGGTCGATGGATCGAAACCATCCTCTGCTAATACGCTGTGATCGTATAGTGGTTAGTACCTCACGTTATGGCCGTTATAACCCAAGTTCGAATTCTGCTCACAGCATCGGAGCTTTCCTTTGAATTACCCGATTTTTCAGTTTAAATTTTGTAGGACGAATTTGTCAGATAATATTTCAGTCTGACAGAATTACCCGACTTTTTAGTTTAAACTTTGAAGGACGAATTTAAATTTCGAAGTCATTTTCAAAACACCTATGAAAACAAAGATGAAAAACTTAAGTTCCTTAATAAAATCTTGTTTATTTATTATTAGAAGAGGAAGTTGCATTATGCAAGCAGCAGAGTGGCGCAGCGGAAGCGTGCTGGGCTCATAACCCAGAGGTCGATGGATTGAAACCATCCTCTGCTAAGGCGCTGCGATCGTATAGTGGTTAGTACCTCGCGTTGTGGCCGTTATAACCCAAGTTCGAATTCTGCTCACAGCATCGGAGCTTTCCTTTGAATTACCCGACTTTTCAGTTTAAATTTTGTAGGACGAATTTGTCAGACAATATTTCAGTCTGACAGAATTACCCGAATTTTTAGTTTAAACTTTGAAGGACGAATTTAAATTTCGAAGTCATTTTCAAAACAGCTTTGAAAACAAAGATGAAAAACTTAAGTTCTCTAATAAAATCTTGTTTATTTATTATTAGAAGAGGAAGTTGCATTATGCAAGCAGCAGAGTGGCGCAGCGGAAGCGTGCTGGGCTCATAACCCAAAGGTCGATGGATCGAAACCATCCTCTGCTAAGACGCTGTGTTCGTATAGGGGTTAGTACCTCACGTTGTGGCCGTGATAACCCAGGTTCGAATCCTGGTCACAGCATCGGTAATTTAATTTCCATTGCGTTTTTTTGAAACTCCACGTTTTGAAGGACAACTCCGTATTCCGAGTAGCAGAGTGGCGAAGCGGAAACGTGCTGGGCTCATAACCCAGAGTTTGATTGATAATTAGAAGCGTAATTTGCATTGTGTAAGTAGCAGAGTGGCGCAGCGGAAGCCTGGCCGCGTTGTGGCCGTTATAACCCAAGTTCGAATTCTGCTCACAGCATCGGAGCTTTCCTTTGAATTACCCGACTTTTCAGTTTAAATTTTGTAGAACGAATTTGTCAGAAAATATTTTAGTTATTTTAAAAATACATATGAAAACATAGGTGAAAAACTGAAGTTCTGAATTAAAATCTTGTTTATTTATTATTAGAAAAGGAAGTTGCATTCCGCGAGTAGCAGAGTGGCGCAGTCGAATCGTGCTGGTCTCATAACCCAGAGGTCGATGAATCGAAACCATCCCTTGTTAGAACGCTGTGATCGTATAGTGGTTGATACCTCTCGTTGTGGCCGTGATAACCCAGGTTCGAATCCTGGTCACAGCATCGGAAATTATCTTTTAAATGCTGTTTTTTGAAACTCCACGTTTTGAAGGACAACTCTGTATTCCGAGTAGCAGAGTGGCGAAGCGGAAACGTTCTGGGCCCATGACCTAGAGTTTGATGAATTGAAATCATCATCTGCTAAGGCGCTGCGATCGTATAGTGGTTAGTACCTCGCGTTGTGGCCGTTATAACCGAAGTTCGAATTCTGCTCACAGCATCGGAGCTTTCCTTTGAATTACCCGACTTTTCAGTTTAAATTTTGTAGGACGAATTTGTCAGACAATATTTCAGTCTGACAGAATTACCCGACTTTTTAGTTTAAACTTTGAAGGACGAATTTAAATTTCGAAGTCATTTTCAAAACAGCTTTGAAAACAAAGATGAAAAACTTAAGTTCTCTAATAAAATCTTGTTTACTTATTATTAGAAGAGGAAGTTGCATTATGCAAGCAGCAGAGTGGCGCAGCGGAAGCGTGCTGGGCTCATAACCCAGAGGTCGATGGATCGAAACCATCCTCTGCTAAGACGCTGTGTTCGTATAGGGGTTAGTACCTCACGTTGTGGCCGTGATAACCCAGGTTCGAATCCTGGTCACAGCATCGGTAATTTAATTTTCATTGCGTTTTTTTGAAACTACACGTTTTGAAGGACAACTCCGTATTCCGAGTAGCAGAGTGGCGAAGCGGAAACGTGCTGGGCTCATAACCCAGAGTTTGATTGATAATTAGAAGCGTAATTTGCATTGTGTAAGTAGCAGAGTGGCGCAGCGGAAGCGTGCTGGTCTCATAACCCAGAGGTCGATGGATCGAAACCATCCTCTGCTAAAACGCTGTGATCGTATAGTGGTTAGTACCTCACGTTGTGGCCGTGATAACCCAGGTTCGAATCCTGGTAACAGCATCGGTAATTTAGTTTTCATTGCGTTTTTTTTGCAACTCCACGTTTTGAAGGACAACTCCGTATTCCGAGTAGCAGAGTGGCAAAGCGGAAACGTTCTGGGCCCATAACCCAGGGTTTGATGAATTGAAATCATCATTATCGTCAAAATGCTTTGATCGTATAGTGGTTAGTACCTCATGTTATGGCCGTTATAACCCAAGTTCGAATTCTGCTCACAGCATCGGAGCTTTCCTTTGAATTAACCGACTTTTTAGTTTAAACTTTGAAGGACGAATTTAAATTTCGAAGTCATTTTCAAAACACCTATGAAAACAAAGATGAAAAACTTAAGTTCCTTAATAAAATCTTGTTTATTTATTATTAGAAGAGGAAGTTGCATTATGCAAGCAGCAGAGTGGCGCAGCGGAAGCATGCTGGGCTCATAACCCAGAGGTCGATGGATTGAAACCATCCTCTGCTAAGGCGCTGCGATCGTATAGTGGTTAGTACCTCGCGTTGTGGCCGTTATAACCCAAGTTCGAATTCTGCTCACAGCATCGGAGCTTTCCTTTGAATTACCCGACTTTTCAGTTTAAATTTTGTAGAACGAATTTGTCAGAAAATTTTTCAGTTATTTTAAAAATACATATGAAAACATAGGTGAAAAACTGAAGTTCTGAATTAAAATCTTGTTTATTTATTATTAGAAAAGGAAGTTGCATTCCGCGAGTAGCAGAGTGGCGCAGTCGAATCGTGCTGGTCTCATAACCCAGAGGTCGATGAATCGAAACCATCCCTTGTTAGAACGCTGTGATCGTATAGTGGTTGATACCTCTCGTTGTGGCCGTGATAACCCAGGTTCGAATCCTGGTCACAGCATCGGAAATTATCTTTTAAATGCTGTTTTTTTGAAACTCCACGTTTTGAAGGACAACTCTGTATTCCGAGTAGCAGAGTGGCGAAGCGGAAACGTTCTGGGCCCATGACCCAGAGTTTGATGAATTGAAATCATCATCTGCGCCAAGATGATTTGATCGTATAGTGGTTAGTACCTCATGTTATGGCCGTTATACCCCAAGTACAAATTCTGCTCACAGCATCGGAGCTTTCCTTTGAATTACCCGACTTTTCAGTTTAAATTTTGTAGGACGAATTTGTCAGACAAAATTTCAGTCTGACAGAATTACCCGACTTTTTAGTTTAAACTTTGAAGGACGAATTTAAATTTCGAAGTCATTTTCGAAACACCTATGAAAACAAAGATGAAAAACTTAAGTTCTGTAATCCGTCTTCCGAGTAGCAGAGTGGCGAAGCGGAAACGTTCTGGGACCATGACCCAGAGTTTGATGAATTGAAATCATCGTCTGCGTCAAGATGCTTTGATCGTATAGTGGTTAGTACCTCATGTTATGGCCGTTATAACCCAAGTTCGAATTCTGCTCACAGCATCGGAGCTTTCCTTTGAATTACCCGACTTTTCAGTTTAAATTTTGTAGGACGAATTCGTCAGACAATATTTCAGTCTGACAGAATTACCCGACTTTTTAGTTTAAACTTTGAAGGACGAATTTAAATTTCGAAGTCATTTTCAAAACAGCTTTGAAAACAAAGATGAAAAACTGAAGTTCTGTAATAAAATCTTGTTTATTTATTATTAGAAGAGGAAGTTGCATTATGCAAGCAGCAGAGTGGCGCAGCGGAAGCGTGCTGGGCTCATAACCCAGAGGTCGATGGATCGAAACCATCCTCTGCTAAGACGCTGTGTTCGTATAGGGATTAGTACCTCACGTTGTGGCCGTGATAACCCAGGTTCGAATCCTGGTCACAGCATCGGTAAATTAATTTTCATTGCGTTTTTTTGAAACTCCACGTTTTGAAGGACAACTCCGTATTCCGAGTAGCAGAGTGGCGAAGCGGAAACGTGCTGGGCTCATAACCCAGAGTTTGATTGATAATTAGAAGCGTAATTTGCTGTGTGTAAGTAGCAGAGTGGCGCAGCGGAAGCGTGCTGGTCTCATAACCCAGAGGTCGATGGATCGAAACCATCCTCTGCTAAAACGCTGTGATCGTATAGTGGTTAGTACCTCACGTTGTGGCCGTGATAACCCAGGTTCGATTCCTGGTCACAGCATCGGTAATTTAGTTTTCATTGCGTTTTTTTTTGCAACTCCACGTTTTGAAAGACAACTCCGTATTCCGAGTAGCAGAGTGGCGAAGCAGAAACGTTCTGGGCCCATAACCCAGAGTTTGATGAATTGAAATCATCATTATCGTCAAAATGCTTTGATCGTATAGTGGTTAGTACCTCATGTTATGGCCGTTATAACCCAAGTTCGAATTCTGCTCACCGCATCGGAGCTTTCCTTTGAATTAACCGACTTTTTAGTTTAAACTTTGAAGGACGAATTTAAATTTCGAAGTCATTTTCAAAACACCTATGAAAACAAAGATGAAAAACTTAAGTTCTTTAATAAAATTTTGTTTATTTATTATTAGAAGAGGAAGTTGCATTATGCGAGCAGCAGAGTGGCGCAGCGGAAGCGTGCTGGGCTCATAACCCAGAGGTCGATGGATTGAAACCATCCTCTGCTAAGGCGCTGCGATCGTATAGTGGTTAGTACCTCGCGTTGTGGCCGTTATAACCCAAGTTCGAATTCTGCTCACAGCATCGGAGCTTTCCTTTGAATTACCCGACTTTTCAGTTTAAATTTTGTAGGACGAATTTGTCAGACAATATTTCAGTCTGACAGAATTACCCGACTTTTTAGTTTAAACTTTGAAGGACGAATGTAAATTTCGAAGTCATTTTCAAAACAGCTTTGAAAACAAAGATGAAAAACTTAAGTTCTCTAATAAAATCTTGTTTATTTATTATTAGAAGAGGAAGTTGCATTATGCAAGCAGCAGAGTGGCGCAGCGGAAGCGTGCTGGGCTCATAACCCAGAGGTCGATGGATCGAAACCATCCTCTGCTAAGACGCTGTGTTCGTATAGGGGTTAGTACCTCACGTTGTGGCCGTGATAACCCAGGTTCGAATCCTGGTCACAGCATCGGTAATTTAATTTTCATTGCGTTTTTTTGAAACTCCACGTTTTGAAGGACAACTCCGTATTCCGAGTAGCAGAGTGGCGAAGCGGAAACGTGCTGGGCTCATAACCCAGAGTTTGATTGATAATTAGAAGCGTAATTTGCACTGTGTAAGTAGCAGAGTGGCGCAGCGGAAGCGTGCTGGTCTCATAACCCAGAGGTCGATGGATCGAAACCATCCTCTGCTAAAACGCTGTGATCGTATAGTGGTTAGTACCTCACGTTGTGGCCGTGATAACCCAGGTTCGAATCCTGGTCACAGCATCGGTAATTTAGTTTTCATTGCGTTTTTTTTTGCAACTCCACGTTTTGAAGGACAACTCCGTATTCCGAGTAGCAGAGTGGCGAAGCGGAAACGTTCTGGGCCCATAACCCAGAGTTTGATGAATTGAAATCATCATTATCGTCAAAATGCTTTGATCGTATAGTGGTTAGTACCTCATGTTATGGCCGTTATAACCCAAGTTCGAATTCTGCTCACAGCATCGGAGCTTTCCTTTGAATTAACCCACTTTTTAGTTTAAACTTTGAAGGACGAATTTAAATTTCGAAGTCATTTTCAAAACACCTATGAAAACAAAGATGAAAAACTTAAGTTCCTTAATAAAATCGTGTTTATTTATTATTAGAAGAGGAAGTTGCATTATGCAAGCAGCAGAGTGGCGCAGCGGAAGCGTGCTGGGCTCATAACTCAGAGGTCGATGGATTGAAACCATCCTCTGCTAAGGCGCTGCGATCGTATAGTGGTTAGTACCTCGCGTTGTGGCCGTTATAACCCAAGTTCGAATTCTGCTCACAGCATCGGATCTTTCCTTTGAATTACCCGACTTTTCAGTTTAAATTTTGTAGGACGAATTTGTCAGACAATAATTCAGTCTGACAGAATTACCCGACTTTTTAGTTTAAACTTTTAAAGACGAATTAAATTTCGAAGTCATTTTCAAAACAGCTTTGAAAACAAAGATGAAAAACTTAAGTTCTCTAATAAAATCTTGTTTATTTATTATTAGAAGAGGAAGTTGTATTATGCAAGCAGCAGAGTGGCGCAGCGGAAGCGTGCTGGGCTCATAACCCAGAGGTCGATGGATCGAAACCATCCTCTGCTAAGACGCTGTGTTCGTATAGGGGTTAGTACCTCACGTTGTGGCCGTGATAACCCAGGTTCGAATCCTGGTCACAGCATCGGTAATTTAATTTTCATTGCGTTTTTTTGAAACTCCACGTTATGAAGGACAACTCCGTATTCCGAGTAGCAGAGTGGCGAAGCGGAAACGTTCTGGGCCCATAACCCAAGGGTCGATGGATTGAAACCATCCTCTGCTAAGGCGCTGCGATCGTATAGTGGTTAGTACCTCGCGTTGTGGCCGTGATAACCGTGAAATAATTTCGAAGTCATTTTCAAAACACCTATGAAAACAAAGATGAAAAACTTAAGTTCTTTAATAAAATCTTGTTTATGTATTATTAGAAGAGGAAGTTGCATTATGCAAGCAGCAGAGTGGCGCAGCGGAAGCGTGCTGGGCTCATAACTCAGAGGTCGATGGATTGAAACCATCCTCTGCTAAGACGCTGTGTTCGTATAGGGGTTAGTACCTCACGTTGTGGCCGTGATAACCCAGGTTCGAATCCTGGTCACAGCATCGGTAATTTAATTTTCATTGCGTTTTTTTGAAACTCCACGTTATGAAGGACAACTCCGTATTCCGAGTAGCAGAGTGGCAAAGCGGAAACGTTCTGGGCCCATAACCCAAGGGTCGATGGATTGAAACCATCCTCTGCTAAGGCGCTGCGATCGTATAGTGGTTAGTACCTCGCGTTGTGGCCGTGATAACCCAGTTTCGAATCCTGGTCACCGCACCGGTAATGTAATTTTCATTGCTGTTTTTTTGAAACTCCACGATTTGAAGGACAGATCCGTCTTCCGAGTAGCAGAGTGGCAAAGCGGAAACGTTCTGGGCCCATGACCCAGAGTTTGATGAATTGAAATCATCATCTGCGTGAAAATGCTTTGATCGTATAGTGGTTAGTACCTCATGTTATGGTCGTTATAACCCAAGTTCGAATTCTGCTCACAGCATCGGAGCTTTCCTTTGAATTAACCGACTTTTTAGTTTAAACTTTGAAGGACGAATTTAAATTTCGAAGTCATTTTCAAAACACCTATGAAAACAAAGATGAAAAACTTAAGTTCTTTAATAAAATCTTGTTTATGTATTATTAGAAGAGGAAGTTGCATTATGCAAGCAGCAGAGTGGCGCAGCGGAAGCGTGCTGGGCTCATAACCCAGAGGTCGATGGATCGAAACCATCCTCTGCTAAGACTAGGGATGGGCAATGTAGAATAATTTACTATTCTAGAATATTCTAGAATAGTTAAATCGAATCCAGAATACCGAATCCTATTCTATTTTCATACTTATTCAAATAGAGGGAATTTTCCTGATTGCTGGATTTAGATGTCAAAAATTATAAATGTATTACTATTAATGTATTATTTATTTGGAAATGTCCTTAACATTGGATTTGATTTGATACTAAACAGGCATTTCCCAGGACAATGAAATCTAAGAATATTACAATATTTTTGCTTTCAATTGTTCCAAATGTATGTAATCGCTAAATACTTATATGCTAAATTACGCTTCAAACACTTTAATAGTAAGCGGTTAAATACAAAAATAGATATGAAACGGCATTAAATCATTATTAATGTTATAGAGTGTCGAGTGTACTAAAACACACCCGCTGTGAATTAATTAGATGCAGGACCAGCGTGTGGCCACTGCATCCTATGCACCGGTGTAAAATATTAAATTTAACCACTATCAATTAAAATCAACTTATTATTCTGTGCGATCAAGACGTGCAAAACAAGGTTCCCGTAAACGCGATTTCGTAGTTAGTTATTAGTTAACATCATCTAAAGACGAATTCAATTTCTTTTATTATTGTTACATATCATTATCTACCCAGACTTGGCTCTACTCAAACTCAATACGTAACTATTTTCGCCAGATGCGGCATCTTTTTTTTAAGTTTATCGGCGAATAAAATTACTACAGACACTCGATCAAACGTGCGTCTATCTTGAACGATAGAAACGGACCGAAAGATATGTAATCTTTTGGGAGTGAATTTTAAATGCGACAGATCGTCGTGTTATGCGATATAACTTTGTATTTCGGAAACTGGTGTAATAAAAGTAATAAAATTATTCCAAAATAATATTTGATTTAAATTATTCGCAAGTAATGTCATAACATTTTACGCCTGGCTTTTGATTTACATGCATCATTTTCTGGGGAAAACTCACCGGTCGCGGAAAATCATTTACAGTAATGTAAAATGAAGCAAGGCACGCCTGTAAACAATTGAAGATTGTTGCAATCAGATTATCGTAATATCGCCAGTAAGTCGGCACAAATAATTATTATTATTAAACCCTCGCTAGATAGCAAAGCAGGAAAACGCAAAAAATGGTGCAATAACGAGTCTTCGTCGTAAGGTGTACTTCACGACTTCTTGTCCAGAATACGCCGATTGAGATTACTGTGTTTGATGTTTACCGATTTTACGGGTTCTTTGCGATTAGGCAAGTTTAATTAAACGAGAGAAATTTCCACGCGAGAAAGAACGCTCGTCTTTAATTGATAAATTAGAAATCCGAAATACAAAAATTGACGCCCGGCGAAAACGCAAAAATGGTGCAATAACGAGTCTTCGCCCTGAGATGTACTTCGCCGACTTCCTGTCCAGAATACGCCGATTGAGATTACAGTGTTTGAAGTTTACCGATTTTACAGGTTCTTTCCGAGCAGACGCAAGTCTAGTTGAACGAGAGAGATTTCCACGCGAGAAAAACGCTCGTCTTTAATTGATATTTAGAAACCCGAAATGCAAAAATCGACGCATGGCGCCGGAGAAGCGGAAACCGAATCCTGTTATCGGATCCTGTTGGATTCGAATACTTTGGGATTCGAATCCTCCGGATTCGGTATTCTATATTGCCCATCCCTAGCTAAGACGCTGTGATCGTATAGTGGTTAGTACCTCACGTTGTGGCCGTGATAACCCAGTTTCGAATCCTGGTCACAGCACCGGTAATGTAATTTTCATTGCTGTTTTTTTGAAATTCCACGATTTGAAGGACAGATCCGTCTTCCGAGTAGCAGAGTGGCAAAGCGGAAACGTTCTGGGCCCATAACCCAGAGGTCGATGGATTGAAATCATCATCTGCGTCAAAATGCTTTGATCGTATAGTGGTTAGTACCTCATGTTATGGCCGTTATAACCCAAGTTCGAATTCTGCTCACAGCATCGGAGCTTTCCTTTGAATTACCCGACTTTTCAGTTTAAATTTTGTAGGACGAATTTGTCAGACAATATTTCAGTCATTTTAAAAATACATATGAAAATAAAGGTGAAAAACTGAAGTTCTGAATTAAAATTTTGTTTATTTATAATTAGAAAAGGAAGTTGCATTCTGCGAGTAGCAGAGTGGCGCAGCGGAATCGTACTGGTCTCATAACCCAGGAGTCGATGAATCGAAACCATCCCTTGTTAGAACGCTGTGATCGTATAGTGGTTGGTACCTCATGTTGTGGCCGTGATAACCCAGGTTCGAATCCTGGCCACAGTGTCGGAAATTACCTTTTAAATGCTGTTTTTTTGAAACTCCACGTTTTGAAGGACAACTCCGTATTCCGAGTAGCAGAGTGGCGAAGCGGAAACGTTCTGGGCCCATGACCCAGAGTTTGATGAATTGAAATCATCATCTGCGTCAAACTTTAATCGTATAGTGGTTAGTACCTCATGTTATGGCCGTTATACCCCAAGTACGAATTCTGCTCACAACATCGGAGCTTTCCTTTGAATTACCCGACTTTTCAGTTTAAATTTTGTAGGACGAATTTGTCAGACAATATTTCAGTCATTTTAAAAATACATATGAAAATAAAGGTGAAAAACTGAAGTTCTGAATTAAAATTTTGTTTATTTATAATTAGAAAAGGAAGTTGCATTCTGCGAGTAGCAGAGTGGCGCAGCGGAATCGTACTGGTCTCATAACCCATAACTCATAACTTTGATCGTATAGTGGTTAGTACCTCATGTTATGGCTGTTATAACCCAAGTTCAAATTCTGCTCACAGCATCGGAGCTTTCCTTTGAATTACCCGACTTTTCAGTTTAAATTTTGTAGAACGAATTTGTCAGAAAATATTTCAGTTATTTTAAAAATACATATGAAAACATAGGTGAAAAACTGAAGTTCTGAATTAAAATCTTGTTTATTTATTATTGGAAAAGGAAGTTGCATTCCGCGAGTAGCAGAGTGGCGCAGCCGAATCGTGCTGGTCTCATAACCCAGAGGTCGATGAATCGAAACCATCCCTTGTTAGAACGCTGTGATCGTATAGTAGTTGGTACCTCTCGTTGTGGCCGTGATAACCCAGGTTCTAATCCTGGTCACAGCATCGGAAATTATTTTTAAATGCTGTTTTTTTGAAACTCCACGTTTTGAAGGACAACTCTGTATTCCGAGTAGCAGAGTGGCGAAGCGGAAACGTTCTGGGTCCATGACCCAGAGTCTGATGAATTGAAATCATCATCTGCGCCAAGATGATTTGATCGTATAGTGGTTAGTACCTCATGTTATGGCCGTTATACCCCAAGTACAAATTCTGCTCACAGCATCGGAGCTTTCCTTTGAATTACCCGACTTTTCAGTTTAAATTTTGTAGGACGAATTTGTCAGACAATATTTCAGTCTGACAGAATTACCCGACTTTTTAGTTTAAACTTTGAAGGACAAATTTAAATTTCGAAGTCATTTTCAAAACACCTATGAAAACAAAGCTGAAAAACTTAAGTTCTGTAATAAAATCTTGTTTATTTATTATTAGAAGAGGAAGCTGCGTTATGCAAGCAGCAGAGTGGCGCAGCGGAAGCGTGCTGGGCTCATAACCCAGAGGTCGGTGGATCGAAACCATCCTCTGCTAAGACGCTGTGTTCGTATAGGGGTTAGTACCTCACGTTGTGGCCGTGATAATCCTGGTCACAGCATCGGTGATTTAATTTTCATTGCGTTTTTTTGAAACTCCACGTTTTGAAGAACAACTCCGTATTCCGAGTAGCAGAGTGGCGAAGCGGAAACGTTCTGGGCTCATAACCCAGAGTTTGATTGATAATTAGAAGCGTAATGTGCTGTGTGTGTGTAAGTAGCAGAGTGGCGCAGCGGAAGCGTGCTGGTCTCATAACCCAGAGGTCGATGGATCGAAACCATCCTCTGCTAAAACGCTGTGATCGTATAGTGGTTAGTACCTCACGTTGTGGCCGTGATAACCCAGGTTCGAATCCTGGTCACAGCATCGGTAATTTAGTTTTCATTGCGTTTTTTTTTGCAACTCCACGTTTTGAAGGACAACTCCGTATTCCGAGTAGCAGAGTGGCGAAGCGGAAACGTTCTGGGCCCATAACCCAAGGGTCGATGGATTGAAACCATCCTCTGCTAAGGCGCTGCGATCGTATAGTGGTTAGTACCTCGCGTTGTGGCCGTGATAACCCAGTTTCGAATCCTGGTCACCGCACCGGTAATGTAATTTTCATTGCTGTTTTTTTGAAACTCCACGATTTGAAGGACAGATCCGTCTTCCGAGTAGCAGAGTGGCAAAGCGGAAACGTTCTGGGCCCATGACCCAGAGTTTGATGAATTGAAATCATCATCTGCGTGAAAATGCTTTGATCGTATAGTGGTTAGTACCTCATGTTATGGTCGTTATAACCCAAGTTCGAATTCTGCTCACAGCATCGGAGCTTTCCTTTGAATTAACCGACTTTTTAGTTTAAACTTTGAAGGACGAATTTAAATTTCGAAGTCATTTTCAAAACACCTATGAAAACAAAGATGAAAAACTTAAGTTCTTTAATAAAATCTTGTTTATGTATTATTAGAAGAGGAAGTTGCATTATGCAAGCAGCAGAGTGGCGCAGCGGAAGCGTGCTGGGCTCATAACCCAGAGGTCGATGGATCGAAACCATCCTCTGCTAAGACGCTGTGTTCGTATAGTGGTTAGTACCTCACGTTGTGGCCGTGATAACCCAGTTTCGAATCCTGGTCACAGCACCGGTAATGTAATTTTCATTGCTGTTTTTTTGAAATTCCACGATTTGAAGGACAGATCCGTCTTCCGAGTAGCAGAGTGGCAAAGCGGAAACGTTCTGGGCCCATAACCCAGAGGTCGATGGATTGAAATCATCATCTGCGTCAAAATGCTTTGATCGTATAGTGGTTAGTACCTCATGTTATGGCCGTTATAACCCAAGTTCGAATTCTGCTCACAGCATCGGAGCTTTCCTTTGAATTACCCGACTTTTCAGTTTAAATTTTGTAGGACGAATTTGTCAGACAATATTTCAGTCATTTTAAAAATACATATGAAAATAAAGGTGAAAAACTGAAGTTCTGAATTAAAATTTTGTTTATTTATAATTAGAAAAGGAAGTTGCATTCTGCGAGTAGCAGAGTGGCGCAGCGGAATCGTACTGGTCTCATAACCCAGGAGTCGATGAATCGAAACCATCCCTTGTTAGAACGCTGTGATCGTATAGTGGTTGGTACCTCACGTTGTGGCCGTGATAACCCAGGTTCGAATCCTGGCCACAGTGTCGGAAATTACCTTTTAAATGCTGTTTTTTTGAAACTCCACGTTTTGAAGGACAACTCCGTATTCCGAGTAGCAGAGTGGCGAAGCGGAAACGTTCTGGGCCCATGACCCAGAGTTTGATGAATTGAAATCATCATCTGCGTCAAACTTTAATCGTATAGTGGTTAGTACCTCATGTTATGGCCGTTATACCCCAAGTACGAATTCTGCTCACAACATCGGAGCTTTCCTTTGAATTACCCGACTTAGTAACTTACCCCGATATTAGAAGCGGAAGAATTTTAAAAACTTAAGTTCCTTAATAAAATCTTGTTTATTTATTATTAGAAGAGGAAGTTGCATTATGCAAGCAGCAGAGTGGCGCAGCGGAAGCGTGCTGGGCTCATAACTCAGAGGTCGATGGATTGAAACCATCCTCTGCTAAGGCGCTGCGATCGTATAGTGGTTAGTACCTCGCGTTGTGGCCGTTATAACCCAAGTTCGAATTCTGCTCACAGCATCGGATCTTTCCTTTGAATTACCCGACTTTTCAGTTTAAATTTAGTAGGACGAATTTGTCAGACAATAATTCAGTCTGACAGAATTACCCGACTTTTTAGTTTAAACTTTTAAAGACGAATTAAATTTCGAAGTCATTTTCAAAACAGCTTTGAAAACAAAGATGAAAAACTTAAGTTCTCTAATAAAATCTTGTTTATTTATTATTAGAAGAGGAAGTTGTATTATGCAAGCAGCAGAGTGGCGCAGCGGAAGCGTGCTGGGCTCATAACCCAGAGGTCGATGGATCGAAACCATCCTCTGCTAAGAAGCTGTGTTCGTATAGGGGTTAGTACCTCACGTTGTGGCCGTGATAACCCAGGTTCGAATCCTGGTCACAGCATCGGTAATTTAATTTTCATTGCGTTTTTTTGAAACTCCACGTTATGAAGGACAACTCCGTATTCCGAGTAGCAGAGTGGCGAAGCGGAAACGTTCTGGGCCCATAACCCAGGGGTCGATGGATTGAAACCATCCTCTGCTAAGGCGCTGCGATCGTATAGTGGTTAGTACCTCGCGTTGTGGCCGTGATAACCCAGTTTCGAATCCTGGTCACCGCACCGGTAATGTAATTTTCATTGCTGTTTTTTTGAAACTCCACGATTTGAAGGACAGATCCGTCTTCCGAGTAGCAGAGTGGCAAAGCGGAAACGTTCTGGGCCCATGACCCAGGGTTTGATGAATTGAAATCATCATCTGCGTGAAAATGCTTTGATCGTATAGTGGTTAGTACCTCATGTTATGGTCGTTATAACCCAAGTTCGAATTCTGCTCACAGCATCGGAGCTTTCCTTTGAATTAACCGACTTTTTAGTTTAAACTTTGAAGGACGAATTTAAATTTCGAAGTCATTTTCAAAACACCTATGAAAACAAAGATGAAAAACTTAAGTTCTTTAATAAAATCTTGTCTATGTATTATTAGAAGAGGAAGTTGCATTATGCAAGCAGCAGAGTGGCGCAGCGGAAGCGTGCTGGGCTCATAACCCAGAGGTCGATGGATCGAAACCATCCTCTGCTAAGACGCTGTGATCGTATAGTGGTTAGTACCTCACGTTGTGGCCGTGATAACCCAGTTTCGAAACCTGGTCACAGCACCGGTAATGTAATTTTCATTGCTGTTTTTTTGAAATTCCACGATTTGAAGGACAGATCCGTCTTCCGAGTAGCAGAGTGGCAAAGCGGAAACGTTCTGGGCCCATAACCCAGAGGTCGATGGATTGAAATCATCATCTGCGTCAAAATGCTTTGATCGTATAGTGGTTAGTACCTCATGTTATGGCCGTTATAACCCAAGTTCGAATTCTGCTCACAGCATCGGAGCTTTCCTTTGAATTACCCGACTTTTCAGTTTAAATTTTGTAGGACGAATTTGTCAGACAATATTTCAGTCATTTTAAAAATACATATGAAAATAAAGGTGAAAAACTGAAGTTCTGAATTAAAATTTTGTTTATTTATAATTAGAAAAGGAAGTTGCATTCTGCGAGTAGCAGAGTGGCGCAGCGGAATCGTACTGGTCTCATAACCCAGGAGTCGATGAATCGAAACCATCCCTTGTTAGAACGCTGTGATCGTATAGTGGTTGGTACCTCATGTTGTGGCCGTGATAACCCAGGTTCGAATCCTGGCCACAGTGTCGGAAATTACCTTTTAAATGCTGTTTTTTTGAAACTCCACGTTTTGAAGGACAACTCCGTATTCCGAGTAGCAGAGTGGCGAAGCGGAAACGTTCTGGGCCCATGACCCAGAGTTTGATGAATTGAAATCATCATCTGCGTCAAACTTTAATCGTATAGTGGTTAGTACCTCATGTTATGGCCGTTATACCCCAAGTACGAATTCTGCTCACAACATCGGAGCTTTCCTTTGAATTACCCGACTTTTCAGTTTAAATTTTGTAGGACGAATTTGTCAGACAATATTTCAGTCATTTTAAAAATACATATGAAAATAAAGGTGAAAAACTGAAGTTCTGAATTAAAATTTTGTTTTAATTATAATTAGAAAAGGAAGTTGCATTCTGCGAGTAGCAGAGTGGCGCAGCGGAATCGTACTGGTCTCATAACCCATAACTCATAACTTTGATCGTATAGTGGTTAGTACCTCATGTTATGGCTGTTATAACCCAAGTTCAAATTCTGCTCACAGCATCGGAGCTTTCCTTTGAATTACCCGACTTTTCAGTTTAAATTTTGTAGAACGAATTTGTCAGAAAATATTTCAGTTATTTTAAAAATACATATGAAAACATAGGTGAAAAACTGAAGTTCTGAATTAAAATCTTGTTTATTTATTATTGGAAAAGGAAGTTGCATTCCGCGAGTAGCAGAGTGGCGCAGCCGAATCGTGCTGGTCTCATAACCCAGAGGTCGATGAATCGAAACCATCCCTTGTTAGAACGCTGTGATCGTATAGTAGTTGGTACCTCTCGTTGTGGCCTTGATAACCCAGGTTCTAATCCTGGTCACAGCATCGGAAATTATTTTTAAATGCTGTTTTTTTGAAACTCCACGTTTTGAAGGACAACTCTGTATTCCGAGTAGCAGAGTGGCGAAGCGGAAACGTTCTGGGTCCATGACCCAGAGTCTGATGAATTGAAATCATCATCTGCGCCAAGATGATTTGATCGTATAGTGGTTAGTACCTCATGTTATGGCCGTTATACCCCAAGTACAAATTCTGCTCACAGCATCGGAGCTTTCCTTTGAATTACCCGACTTTTCAGTTTAAATTTTGTAGGACGAATTTGTCAGACAATATTTCAGTCTGACAGAATTACCCGACTTTTTAGTTTAAACTTTGAAGGACAAATTTAAATTTCGAAGTCATTTTCAAAACACCTATGAAAACAAAGCTGAAAAACTTAAGTTCTGTAATAAAATCTTGTTTATTTATTATTAGAAGAGGAAGCTGCGTTATGCAAGCAGCATAGTGGCGCAGCGGAAGCGTGCTGGGCTCATAACCCAGAGGTCGATGGATCGAAACCATCCTCTGCTAAGACGCTGTGTTTGTATAGGGGTTAGTACCTCACGTTGTGGCCGTGATAATCCTGGTCACAGCATCGGTGATTTAATTTTCATTGCGTTTTTTTGAAACTCCACGTTTTGAAGAACAACTCCGTATTCCGAGTAGCAGAATGGCGAAGCGGAAACGTTCTGGGCTCATAACCCAGAGTTTGATTGATAATTAGAAGCGTAATGTGCTGTGTGTGTGTAATTAGCAGAGTGGCGCAGCGGAAGCGTGCTGGTCTCATAACCCAGAGGTCGATGGATCGAAACCATCCTCTGCTAAAACGCTGTGATCGTATAGTGGTTAGTACCTCACGTTGTGGCCGTGATAACCCAGGTTCGAATCCTGGTCACAGCATCGGTAATTTAGTTTTCATTGCGTTTTTTTTTGCAACTCCACGTTTTGAAGGACAACTCCGTATTCCGAGTAGCAGAGTGGCGAAGCGGAAACGTTCTGGGCCCATAACCCAGAGTTTGATGAATTGAAATCATCATTATCGTCAAAATGCTTTGATCGTATAGTGGTTAGAACCTCATGTTATGGCCGTTATAACCCAAGTTCGAATTCTGCTCACAGCATCGGAGCTTTCCTTTGAATTAACCGACTTTTTAGTGTAAACTTTGAAGGACGAATTTAAATTTCGAAGTCATTTTAAAAACACCTATGAAAACAAAGATGAAAAACTTAAGTTCTTTAATAAAATCTTGTTTATTTATTATTAGAAGAGGAAGTTGCATTATGCAAGCAGCAGAGTGGCGCAGCGGAAGCGTGCTGGGCTCATAACCCAGAGGTCGATGGATTGAAACCATCCTCTGCTAAGGCGCTGCGATCGTATAGTGGTTAGTACCTCGCGTTGTGGCCGTTATAACCCAAGTTCGAATTCTGCTCACAGCATCGGAGCTTTCCTTTGAATTACCCGACTTTTCAGTTTAAATTTTGTAGGACGAATTTGTCAGACAATATTTCAGTCTGACAGAATTACCCGACTTTTTAGTTTAAACTTTGAAGGACGAATTTAAATTTCGAAGTCATTTTCAAAACAGCTTTGAAAACAAAGATGAAAAACTTAAGTTCTCTAATAAAATCTTGTTTATTTATTATTAGATGAGGAAGTTGCATTATGCAAGCAGCAGAGTGGCGCAGCGGAAGCGTGCTGGGCTCATAACCCAGAGGTCGTTGGATCGAAACCATCCTCTGCTGACACGCTGTGTTCGTATAGCGGTTAGTACCTCACGTTGTGGCCGTGATAACCCAGGTTCGAATCCTGGTCACAGCATCGGTAATTTAATTTTCATTGCGTTTTTTTGAAACTCTACGTTTTGAAGGACAACTCCGTATTCCGAGTAGCAGAGTGGCGAAGCGGAAACGTGCTGGGCTCATAACCCAGAGTTTGATTGATAATTAGAAGCGTAATTTGCATTGTGTAAGTAGCAGAGTGGCGCAGCGGAAGCGTGCTGGTCTCATAACCCAGAGGTCGATGGATCGAAACCATCCTCTGCTAAAACGCTGTGATCGTATAGTGGTTAGTACCTCACGTTGTGGCCGTGATAACCCAGGTTCGAATCCTGGTCACAGCATCGGTAATTTAGTTTTCATTGCGTTTTTTTTTGCAACTCCACGTTTTGAAGGACAACTCCGTATTCCGAGTAGCAGAGTGGCGAAGCGGAAACGTTCTGGGCCCATAACCCAGAGTTTGATGAATTGAAATCATCATTATCGTCAAAATGCTTTGATCGTATAGTGGTTAGTACCTCATGTTATGGCCGTTATAACCCAAGTTCGAATTCTGCTCACAGCATCGGAGCTTTCCTTTGAATTAACCGACTTTTTAGTTTAAACTTTGAAGGACGAATTTAAATTTCGAAGTCATTTTCAAAACACCTATGAAAACAAAGATGAAAAACTTAAGTTCTTTAATAAAATCTTGTTTATGTATTATTAGAAGAGGAAGTTGCATTATGCAAGCAGCAGAGTGGCGCAGCGGAAGCGTGCTGGGCTCATAACCCAGAGGTCGATGGATCGAAACCATCCTCTGCTAAGACGCTGTGATCGTATAGTGGTTAGTACCTCACGTTGTGGCCGTGATAACCCAGTTTCAAATCCTGGTCACAGCACCGGTATTGTAATTTTCATTGCTGTTTTTTTGAAATTCCACGATTTGAAGGACAGATCCGTCTTCCGAGTAGCAGAGTGGCAAAGCGGAAACGTTCTGGGCCCATAACCCAGAGGTCGATGGATTGAAATCATCATCTGCGTCAAAATGCTTTGATCGTATAGTGGTTAGTACCTCATGTTATGGCCGTTATAACCCAAGTTCGAATTCTGCTCACAGCATCGGAGCTTTCCTTTGAATTACCCGACTTTTCAGTTTAAATTTTGTAGGACGAATTTGTCAGACAATATTTCAGTCATTTTAAAAATACATATGAAAATAAAGGTGAAAAACTGAAGTTCTGAATTAAAATTTTGTTTATTTATAATTAGAAAAGGAAGTTGCATTCTGCGAGTAGCAGAGTGGCGCAGCGGAATCGTACTGGTCTCATAACCCAGGAGTCGATGAATCGAAACCATCCCTTGTTAGAACGCTGTGATCGTATAGTGGTTGGTACCTCATGTTGTGGCCGTGATAACCCAGGTTCGAATCCTGGCCACAGTGTCGGAAATTACCTTTTAAATGCTGTTTTTTTGAAACTCCACGTTTTGAAGGACAACTCCGTATTCCGAGTAGCAGAGTGGCGAAGCGGAAACGTTCTGGGCCCATGACCCAGAGTTTGATGAATTGAAATCATCATCTGCGTCAAACTTTAATCGTATAGTGGTTAGTACCTCATGTTATGGCCGTTATACCCCAAGTACGAATTCTGCTCACAACATCGGAGCTTTCCTTTGAATTACCCGACTTTTCAGTTTAAATTTTGTAGGACGAATTTGTCAGACAATATTTCAGTCATTTTAAAAATACATATGAAAATAAAGGTGAAAAACTGAAGTTCTGAATTAAAATTTTGTTTATTTATAATTAGAAAAGGAAGTTGCATTCTGCGAGTAGCAGAGTGGCGCAGCGGAATCGTACTGGTCTCATAACCCATAACTCATAACTTTGATCGTATAGTGGTTAGTACCTCATGTTATGGCTGTTATAACCCAAGTTCAAATTCTGCTCACAGCATCGGAGCTTTCCTTTGAATTACCCGACTTTTCAGTTTAAATTTTGTAGAACGAATTTGTCAGAAAATATTTCAGTTATTTTAAAAATACATATGAAAACATAGGTGAAAAACTGAAGTTCTGAATTAAAATCTTGTTTATTTATTATTGGAAAAGGAAGTTGCATTCCGCGAGTAGCAGAGTGGCGCAGCCGAATCGTGCTGGTCTCATAACCCAGAGGTCGATGAATCGAAACCATCCCTTGTTAGAACGCTGTGATCGTATAGTAGTTGGTACCTCTCGTTGTGGCCGTGATAACCCAGGTTCTAATCCTGGTCACAGCATCGGAAATTATTTTTAAATGCTGTTTTTTTGAAACTCCACGTTTTGAAGGACAACTCTGTATTCCGAGTAGCAGAGTGGCGAAGCGGAAACGTTCTGGGTCCATGACCCAGAGTCTGATGAATTGAAATCATCATCTGCGCCAAGATGATTTGATCGTATAGTGGTTAGTACCTCATGTTATGGCCGTTATACCCCAAGTACAAATTCTGCTCACAGCATCGGAGCTTTCCTTTGAATTACCCGACTTTTCAGTTTAAATTTTGTAGGACGAATTTGTCAGACAATATTTCAGTCTGACAGAATTACCCGACTTTTTAGTTTAAACTTTGAAGGACAAATTTAAATTTCGAAGTCATTTTCAAAACACCTATGAAAACAAAGCTGAAAAACTTAAGTTCTGTAATAAAATCTTGTTTATTTATTATTAGAAGAGGAAGCTGCGTTATGCAAGCAGCAGAGTGGCGCAGCGGAAGCGTGCTGGGCTCATAACCCAGAGGTCGGTGGATCGAAACCATCCTCTGCTAAGACGCTGTGTTCGTATAGGGGTTAGTACCTCACGTTGTGGCCGTGATAATCCTGGTCACAGCATCGGTGATTTAATTTTCATTGCGTTTTTTTGAAACTCCACGTTTTGAAGAACAACTCCGTATTCCGAGTAGCAGAGTGGCGAAGCGGAAACGTTCTGGGCTCATAACCCAGAGTTTGATTGATAATTAGAAGCGTAATGTGCTGTGTGTGTGTAAGTAGCAGAGTGGCGCAGCGGAAGCGTGCTGGTCTCATAACCCAGACTTCGATGGATCGAAACCATCCTCTGCTAAAACGCTGTGATCGTATAGTGGTTAGTACCTCACGTTGTGGCCGTGATAACCCAGGTTCGAATCCTGGTCACAGCATCGGTAATTTAGTTTTCATTGCGTTTTTTTTTGCAACTCCACGTTTTGAAGGACAACTCCGTATTCCGAGTAGCAGAGTGGCGAAGCGGAAACGTTCTGGGCCCATAACCCAGAGTTTGATGAATTGAAATCATCATTATCGTCAAAATGCTTTGATCGTATAGTGGTTAGAACCTCATGTTATGGCCGTTATAACCCAAGTTCGAATTCTGCTCACAGCATCGGAGCTTTCCTTTGAATTAACAGACTTTTTAGTGTAAACTTTGAAGGACGAATTTAAATTTCGAAGTCATTTTAAAAACACCTATGAAAACAAAGATGAAAAACTTAAGTTCTTTAATAAAATCTTGTTTATTTATTATTAGAAGAGGAAGTTGCATTATGCAAGCAGCAGAGTGGCGCAGCGGAAGCGTGCTGGGCTCATAACCCAGAGGTCGATGGATTGAAACCATCCTCTGCTAAGGCGCTGCGATCGTATAGTGGTTAGTACCTCGCGTTGTGGCCGTTATAACCCAAGTTCGAATTCTGCTCACAGCATCGGAGCTTTCCTTTGAATTACCCGACTTTTCAGTTTAAATTTTGTAGGACGAATTTGTCAGACAATATTTCAGTCTGACAGAATTACCCGACTTTTTAGTTTAAACTTTGAAGGACGAATTTAAATTTCGAAGTCATTTTCAAAACAGCTTTGAAAACAAAGATGAAAAACTTAAGTTCTCTAATAAAATCTTGTTTATTTATTATTAGATGAGGAAGTTGCATTATGCAAGCAGCAGAGTGGCGCAGCGGAAGCGTGCTGGGCTCATAACCCAGAGGTCGATGGATCGAAACCATCCTCTGCTGACACGCTGTGTTCGTATAGCGGTTAGTACCTCACGTTGTGGCCGTGATAACCCAGGTTCGAATCCTGGTCACAGCATCGGTAATTTAATTTTCATTGCGTTTTTTTGAAACTCCACGTTTTGAAGGACAACTCCGTATTCCGAGTAGCAGAGTGGCGAAGCGGAAACGTGCTGGGCTCATAACCCAGAGTTTGATTGATAATTAGAAGCGTAATTTGCATTGTGTAAGTAGCAGAGTGGCGCAGCGGAAGCGTGCTGGTCTCATAACCCAGAGGTCGATGGATCGAAACCATCCTCTGCTAAAACGCTGTGATCGTATAGTGGTTAGTACCTCACGTTGTGGCCGTGATAACCCAGGTTCGAATCCTGGTCACAGCATCGGTAATTTAGTTTTCATTGCGTTTTTTTTTGCAACTCCACGTTTTGAAGGACAACTCCGTATTCCGAGTAGCAGAGTGGCGAAGTGGAAACGTTCTGGGCCCATAACCCAGAGTTTGATGAATTGAAATCATCATTATCGTCAAAATGCTTTGATCGTATAGTGGTTAGAACCTCATGTTATGGCCGTTATAACCCAAGTTCGAATTCTGCTCACAGCATCGGAGCTTTCCTTTGAATTAACCGACTTTTTAGTGTAAACTTTGAAGGACGAATTTAAATTTCGAAGTCATTTTAAAAACACCTATGAAAACAAAGATGAAAAACTTAAGTTCTTTAATAAAATCTTGTTTATTTATTATTAGAAGAGGAAGTTGCATTATGCAAGCAGCAGAGTGGCGCAGCGGAAGCGTGCTGGGCTCATAACCCAGAGGTCGATGGATTGAAACCATCCTCTGCTAAGGCGCTGCGATCGTATAGTGGTTAGTACCTCGCGTTGTGGCCGTTATAACCCAAGTTCGAATTCTGCTCACAGCATCGGAGCTTTCCTTTGAATTACCCGACTTTTCAGTTTAAATTTTGTAGGACGAATTTGTCAGACAATATTTCAGTCTGACAGAATTACCCGACTTTTTAGTTTAAACTTTGAAGGACGAATTTAAATTTCGAAGTCATTTTCAAAACAACTTTGAAAACAAAGATGAAAAACTTAAGTTCTCTAATAAAATCTTGTTTATTTATTATTAGATGAGGAAGTTGCATTATGCAAGCAGCAGAGTGGCGCAGCGGAAGCGTGCTGGGCTCATAACCCAGAGGTCGATGGATCGAAACCATCCTCTGCTGACACGCTGTGTTCGTATAGCGGTTAGTACCTCACGTTGTGGCCGTGATAACCCAGGTTCGAATCCTGGTCACAGCATCGGTAATTTAATTTTCATTGCGTTTTTTTGAAACTCCACGTTTTGAAGGACAACTCCGTATTCCGAGTAGCAGAGTGGCGAAGCGGAAACGTGCTGGGCTCATAACCCAGAGTTTGATTGATAATTAGAAGCGTAATTTGCATTGTGTAAGTAGCAGAGTGGCGCAGCGGAAGCGTGCTGGTCTCATAACCCAGAGGTCGATGGATCGAAACCATCCTCTGCTAAAACGCTGTGATCGTATAGTGGTTAGTACCTCACGTTGTGGCCGTGATAACCCAGGTTCGAATCTTGGTCACAGCATCGGTAATTTAGTTTTCATTGCGTTTTTTTTTGCAACTCCACGTTTTGAAGGACAACTCCGTATTCCGAGTAGCAGAGTGGCGAAGCGGAAACGTTCTGGGCCCATAACCCAGAGTTTGATGAATTGAAATCATCATTATCGTCAAAATGCTTTGATCGTATAGTGGTTAGTACCTCATGTTATGGCCATTATAACCCAAGTTCGAATTCTGCTCACAGCATCGGAGCTTTCCTTTGAATTAACCGACTTTTTAGTTTAAACTTTGAAGGACGAATTTAAATTTCGAAGTCATTTTCAAAATACCTATGAAAACAAAGATGAAAAACTTAAGTTCTTTAATAAAATCTTGTTTATTTATTATTAGAAGAGGAAGTTGCATTATGCAAGCAGCAGAGTGGCGCAGCGGAAGCGTGCTGGGCTCATAACCCAGAGGTCGATGGATTGAAACCATCCTCTGCTAAGGTGCTGCGATCGTATAGTGGTTAGTACCTCGCGTTGTGGCCGTTATAACCCAAGTTCGAATTCTGCTCACAGCATCGGAGCTTTCCTTTGAATTACCCGACTTTTCAGTTTAAATTTTGTAGGACGAATTTGTCAGACAATATTTCAGTCTGACAGAATTACCCGACTTTTTAGTTTAAACTTTGAAGGACGAATTTAAATTTCGAAGTCATTTTCAAAACAGCTTTGAAAACAAAGATGAAAAACTTAAGTTCTCTAATAAAATCTTGTTTATTTATTATTAGATGAGGAAGTTGCATTATGCAAGCAGCAGAGTGGCGCAGCGGAAGCGTGCTGGGCTCATAACCCAGAGGTCGATGGATCGAAACCATCCTCTGCTGACACGCTGTGTTCGTATAGCGGTTAGTACCTCACGTTGTGGCCGTGATAACCCAGGTTCGAATCCTGGTCACAGCATCGGTAATTTAATTTTCATTGCGTTTTTTTGAAACTCCACGTTTTGAAGGACAACTCCGTATTCCGAGTAGCAGAGTGGCGAAGCGGAAACGTGCTGGGCTCATAACCCAGAGTTTGATTGATAATTAGAAGCGTAATTTGCATTGTGTAAGTAGCAGAGTGGCGCAGCGGAAGCGTGCTGGTCTCATAACCCAGAGGTCGATGGATCGAAACCATCCTCTGCTAAAACGCTGTGATCGTATAGTGGTTAGTACCTCACGTTGTGGCCGTGATAACCCAGGTTCGAATCCTGGTCACAGCATCGGTAATTTAGTTTTCATTGCGTTTTTTTTTGCAACTCCACGTTTTGAAGGACAACTCCGTATTCCGAGTAGCAGAGTGGCGAAGCGGAAACGTTCTGGGCCCATAACCCAGAGTTTGATGAATTGAAATCATCATTATCGTCAAAATGCTTTTATCGTATAGTGGTTAGTACCTCATGTTATAGCCGTTATAACCCAAGTTCGAATTCTGCTCACAGCATCGGAGCTTTCCTTTGAATTAACCGACTTTTTAGTTTAAACTTTGAAGGACGAATTTAAATTTCGAAGTCATTTTCAAAATACCTATGAAAACAAAGATGAAAAACTTAAGTTCTTTAATAAAATCTTGTTTATTTATTATTAGAAGAGGAAGTTGCATTATGCAAGCAGCAGAGTGGCGCAGCGGAAGCGTGCTGGGCTCATAACCCAGAGGTCGATGGATTGAAACCATCCTCTGCTAAGGTGCTGCGATCGTATAGTGGTTAGTACCTCGCGTTGTTGCCGTTATAACCCAAGTTCGAATTCTGCTCACAACATCGGATCTTTCCTTTGAATTACCCGACTTTTCAGTTTAAATTTTGTAGGACGAATTTGTCAGACAATATTTCAGTCTGACAGAATTACCCGACTTTTTATTTTATACTTTGAAGGACGAATTTAAATTTCGAAGTCATTTTCAAAACAGCTTTGAAAACAAAGATGAAAAACTTAAGTTCTCTATTAAAATCTTGTTTATTTATTATTAGAAGAGGAAGTTGCATTATGCAAGCAGCAGAGTGGCGCAGCGGAAGCGTGCTGAGTTCATAACCCAGAGGTCGATGGATCGAAACCATCCTCTGCTAAGACGCTGTGTTCGTATAGCGGTTAGTACCTCACGTTGTGGCCGTGATAACCCAGGTTCGAATCCTGGTCACAGCATCGGTAATTTAATTTTCATTTCTGTTTTTTTTGAAACTCCACGTTTTGAAGGATCCGTCATCCGAGTAGCAGAGTGGCGAAGCGGAAACGTTCTGGGCCCATGACCCAGAGTTTGATGAATTGAAATCATCATCTGCGTCAAACTTTGATCGTATAGTGATTAGTACCTCATGTTATGGCCGTTTGTACCTCATGTTTGTACCTCAGTACCTCATGTTATGGCCGTTTGTTATGTGATAACTTGGAATTGCAACTCAATGTATCTATTTGTTTATACAGCTGCAGTTAAGCGATGATTGCTGTGGCGTTTTAAATCAGACACCAATCATGGCTGTGCTGTAGATGTAGTGTGTTAATTCTTTCAACTATATTCATTTAACTATTGAGCCGCTTACTGTTAGCATCAGCAATTCGATACGTATTTGTTTTCTTGTTTAATAACATTTGCTTGTGTTATATTATTTTAGATTCATTCCAAGAGTGCTTTAAATTTAAGTTGAATAAAGCCTTATATCAAGGTACTATATTTCTCATTCATTACAATTTATTCAACTTAAATCATTTCACAAGAGTATTCTGGTACAAGCATGGACAAGGTTCTGAGACCAGAGAGACTGGAGGTAGATCCTAACTCTAGTGAAGCATCCTGTGAGTGGCTGCACTGGAAGAAGACTTTCGATAATTTTCTAAACGCCTTGCCGTCTGAAGGCCTTGATAAACTTGGTGTACTGGTGAATTTCATATCTCTTCGTATATTCCAAAACATTGAGGAGGCAGAATCGTACGATACTGCGATTGAGATTCTGAAAACAATGTTTGTCAAACCTCTCAATGAAGTTTATTCTCGGCATGTTCTGGCAACCAGGAACCAACAAGCATCTGAAAATGTAGACGAATACATGCAAGCATTGAAATCGTTAAGCAAACATTGTAATTTCAAAGCTGTATCTGCTGTTCAAAACCGAGATGCTTATGTCCGAGACGCTTTTATCCGGGGGTTAAACTCCACATGGATACGACAGCGTTTGTTGGAAAACAAACACCTTGATCTTAATACGACATACGATCAAGCCAGAAGCTTAGAAGTAGCAATTAAGAATGCTGAAGCTTATCGAGTATCCGATCCTTCTACTGTGTCTGCGGCTGCTCAAAACAGTGAAACTCAAAACGATAGACATCGTGTGATATCGAGAAAATATCTGCTACTGCATATTCCGCGTGCTTTTTCTGTGGCGGAAAGAAACATCCTCGTTCAAAATGTCCAGCCCGAAATGTGTTTTGTTTCAAGTGTCATAAAAAAGGACATTTCATAAAAGTCTGCAGAGGAACCGTTTTCAACCCACAAAATCCTGACGAAGTCACTGCATGTTCTAACTCGTATATATTAGGAATGGCTTTTGACAATACCCCGAAATCATTGAGAGGGTCGTCGTCTGTGATTCATATTGAAGGACACAAAGTACGCGCACTTTTTGATAGTTGCAGTAGTCAGAGTTTCATACACCCTCGTCTCATAGAAAGGTGTAACCTCCCAATCAAAAGGGACACAGTTAAGGACAAGGTAGCAATGGCTTCCCTGGCGTGTTCCATGCCTATAAAAGGTTGCACAGCAGCTGATATTGAATATCAGGGCCGACACTATCAAAAATTCATATTGAGAGTAATGGATGATCTATGTTGTGACATTTTACTTGGAATAGACTTTCAAGGACAACATCAAAGTGTAACTTATAATTACGGCGGCGATCGACCTCCAATGTCTGTATGTGGCTTTTCAACTTTCAAAAGTTTGCCACCAGAACCATTCAAAAATCTGACTGCTGACTGCCATCCTATTGCTACAAAGTCTCGTTGGTATTCCAAAGATGACAGAAAGTTTATTGAAATGGAGGTCAACCGTTTGTTACAGGAAGGAATTGTAACGCCTAGCAGATCTCCGTGGAGAGCTCAAGTTGTCGTCGTAAAGGGTGAAAATGGGAAACGAAGGTTTGTAATCGATTATTCACAGACCATCAATAAATTTACTCAGTTAGACGCGTTTCCTTTACCTAATATGAGCGATATAATCAACGAAATTGCTCATTATCGTGTGTATAGCACAGTGGATTTAAAAAGTGCATACCATCAGGTTCCACTTGAAAAGGAAGACCAGAAATATACTGCTTTCGAAGCTGCGGGTGCTCTGTTCCAGTTCACTCGTTTACCGTTTGGAGTCAAAAATGGTGTGGCCTGCTTCCAGAGGGCAATGATGAACCTGGTAAAAGAAGAAAACCTGACCGGTGTTTTCGCGTATCTCGATAACATTACCATTTGTGGGCATACTCAACAAGACCATGATATCAACTTGCAGAAGTTTCTAGAAGCCGCTAAACGACGAAATCTAAAATTGAACGAAAACAAAAGCATATTTTCGACCAGAAAACTTCAGATTCTAGGTTACGAGATTGAGGAAGGCCAAATACGTCCGGATCCTGGGAGACTAGAACCTTTGCGGCGTTTGCCGATTCCTACCTCAGTTTCCGCTTTAAAGCGTTGTCTTGGATTTTTCTCGTACTACTCAAAGTGGATACCAAAGTTTTCTGATACTATCAGACCACTAGCATCTGCGAAAACATTCCCTCTCGACGACCAGGCAATTCATGCGTTTCACGAATTGAAGCGACTCGTAGAATCTGCTGTCGTTATAGCTGTGGATGAAACTTTACCTTTTGAAGTAGAAACAGATGCCTCTGATGTAGCATTGGCTGCAACCCTAAACCAAGGTGGGAGACCAGTGGCTTTTTTCTCTCGCATGCTACAAGGTCCAGAACTCAAACACCCTTCAATAGAGAAGGAAGCAAAGGCCATCATTGAGGCTGTTCGTCATTGGCGTCACTATCTCACTTGTAAACATTTCACTCTTATAACAGATCAGAGATCCGTATCATTTATGTTCAATCGAAATCACAGAACAAAGATTAAAAATGATAAAATCATGCGATGGCGACTAGAACTCTGCTGCTATAGTTTTGACATTCGTTATCGTCCTGGGCAAGAAAATATTCCCTCTGATGCACTTTCAAGAATATCGTGCGCAACTGTACAAGATCCCGAAAATCATCTTTTGTATAAACTTCATGACGCTCTGTGTCATCCAGGAATTACGAGAATGTCTCACTTTATTCGAGTCAGGAATTTGCCATATTCGATGGATGACATTCGAAAAGTTATTTCAACATGTCCTGTTTGTTGTGAATGCAAGCCGCGATTTCATAAACCTGACACCGGGCACCTTATCAAAGCTACACAGGCATTTGAACGTCTCAATATAGACTTTAAAGGACCTCTACCGTCAAACAATAATAATCGATACTTTCTGTGCGTAGTCGATGAATTTTCGAGATTTCCGTTTGCATTCCCATGTCCAGATGTTTCCACAGCAAGTGTCATTAAATGTCTCACGCAACTATTCACTACATTTGGAATGCCTGCTTTTATACATTCAGACAGAGGTTCTGCTTTCATGAGTCGAGAACTTCGTTCTTTTCTCAATGACAAAGGTATTGCAACAAGTCGCACCACACCATATAATCCTGCAGGAAATGGACAGGTTGAACGTTTTAATGGCACGATATGGAATGGGGTGAAGTTGGCGCTGAAATCGAAACGTCTTCCTGTTCAATTGTGGCAAGAGGTTTTGCCTGATGTTTTGCATTCCATACGGTCGTTATTGTGTACAGCCACCAATGAGACTCCTCATGAGCGAGTTTTCAAATTCTCCAGAAGATCTACGTCTGGATGTTCTATTCCATCCTGGATGTCAACGCCGGGACCAGTGCTTTTGAAAAGATATGTCAGGAAGTCGAAAACCGAACCTTTAGTAGATGAAGTCGAGCTTCTGGAAGCAAATCCACAATATGCTCATGTTCGATTTCCAGATGGCAGAGAAACAACTGTAGCCTCAAAACATCTGGCCCCTGTCGGTTACGAAATTTCGATGAATAGGCAAGGGACAGACAATATCAACCATGAAACACCATTGCACGTTAGAGACGAGTCTTCGATTCAACCTATGTCTCCATCTATCAATCAAGGAAACAATAAAACTCAAACGCAAGAAGATATTGTTGAAAATAATATTGTCTCTAGATCTCCATCGCCTCCAGTTCTAAGGAGATCAACCAGGGAACGCCGAACCGTGGACAGACTAAATCTCTAAAGTGGCGGTGAATGTGATAACTTGGAAATGCAACCCAATGTATCTATTTGTTTATACAGCTGCAGTCAAGCGATGATTGCTGTAGCGTTTTAAATCAGACACCAATCATTGCTGTGCTGTAGATGTAGTGTGTTAATTCTTTCAACTATATTCATTTAACTATTGAGCCGCTTACTGTTAGCATCAGCAATTCGATACGTATTTGTTTTCTTGTTTAATAACATTTGCTTGTGTTATATTATTTTAGATTCATTCCAAGAGTGCTTTAAATTTAAGTTGAATAAAGCCTTATATCTAGGTACTATATTTCTCATTCATTACATACCCCAAGTACGAATTCTGCTCACAACATCGGAGCTTTCCTTTGAATTACCCGACTTAGTAACTTACCCCGATATTAGAAGCGGAATTTGCATTGTGTGACTAGCAGAGTGGCGCAGCGGAAGCGTGCTGGGCTCATAACCCAGAGGTCGATGGATCGAAACCATCCTCTGCTAAAACGCTGTGATCGTATAGTGGTTAGTACCTCACGTTGTGGCCGTGATAACCCAGGTTCGAATCCTGGTCACAGCATCGGTAATTTAATTTCATCGGTAATTTAATTTTTATTGCGTTTTTTTTGAAATTCCACATTTTGAAGGACAACTCCGTATTCCGAGTAGCAGAGTGGCGAAGCGGAAACGTTCTGGGCCCATGACCCAGAGTTTGATGAATTGAAATCATCATCTGCGTCAAACTTTGATCGTATAGTGGTTAGTACCTCATGTTATGGCTGTTATAACCCAAGTTCAAATTCTGCTCACAGCATCGGAGCTTTCCTTTGAATTACCCGACTTTTCAGTTTAAATTTTGTAGAACGAATTTGTCAGAAAATATTTCAGTTATTTTAAAAATACATATGAAAACATAGGTGAAAAACTGAAGTTCTGAATTAAAATCTTGTTTATTTATTATTAGAAAAGGAAGTTGCATTCCGCGAGTAGCAGAGTGGCGAGGCCGAATCGTGCTGGTCTCATAACCCAGAGGTCGATGAATCGAAACCATCCCTTGTTAGAACGCTGTGATCGTATAGTGGTTGGTACCTCTCGTTGTGGCCGTGATAACCCAGGTTCGAATCCTGGTCACAGCATCGGAAATTATCTTTTAAATGCTGTTTTTTTGAAACTCCACGTTTTGAAGGACATCTCTGTACTCCGAGTAGCAGAGTGGCGAAGCGGAAACGTTCTGGGCCCATGACCCAGAGTTTGATGAATTGAAATCATCATCTGCGCCAAGATGATTTGATCGTATAGTGGTTAGTACCTCATGTTATGGCCGTTATACCCCAAGTACAAATTCTGCTCACAGCATCGGAGCTTTCCTTTGAATTACCCGACTTTTCAGTTTGAATTTTTTAGGACGAATTTGTCAGACAATATTTCAGTCTGACAGAATTACCCGACTTTTTAGTTTAAACTTTGAAGGACGAATTTAAATTTCGAAGTCATTTTCAAAACACCTATGAAAACAAAGTTGAAAAACTTAAGTTCTGTAATAAAATCTTGTTTATTTATTATTAGAAGAGGAAGCTGCGTTATGCAAGCAGCAGAGTGGCGCAGCGGAAGCGTGCTGGGCTTATAACCCAGAGGTCGATGGATCGAAACCATCCTCTGCTAGGGCGCTGTGATCGTATAGTGGTTAGTACCTCACGTTGTGGCCGTGATAACCCAGGTTCGAATCCTGGTCACAGCATCGGTAATTTAAATTTTCATTGCTGTTTTTTTGAAACTCCACGATTTGAAGGACAGATCCGTCTTCCGAGTAGCAGAGTGGCGAAGCGGAAACGTTCTGGGACCATGACCCAGAGTTTGATGAATTGAAATCATCGTCTGCGTCAAGATGCTTTGATCGTATAGTGGTTAGTACCTCATGTTATGGCCGTTATAACCCAAGTTCGAATTCTGCTCACAGCATCGGAGCTTTCCTTTGAATTACCCGACTTTTCAGTTTAAATTTTGTAGGACGAATTTGTCAGACAATATTTCAGTCTGACAGAATTATCCGACTTTTTAGTTTAAACTTTGAAGGACGAATTTAAATTTCGAAGTCATTTTCAAAACAGCTTTGAAAACAAAGATGAAAAACTTAAGTTCTCTAATAAAATCTTGTTTATTTATTATTAGAAGAGGAAGTTGCATTATGCAAGCAGCAGAGTGGCGAAGCGGAAACGTTCTGGGCCCATAACCCAGAGTTTGATGAATTGAAATCATCATTATCGTCAAAATGCTTTGATCGTATAGTGGTTAGTACCTCATGTTATGGCTGTTATAACCCAAGTTCGAATTCTGCTCACAGCATCGGAGCTTTCCTTTGAATTAACCGACTTTTTAGTTTAAACTTTGAAGGACGAATTTAAATTTCGAAGTCATTTTCAAAACACCTATGAAAACAAAGATGAAAAACTTAAGTTCTCTAATAAAATCTTGTTTATTTATTATTAGAAGAGGAAGTTGCATTATGCAAGCAG
Organism: Styela clava; assembly: GCF_964204865.1. Classification (NCBI taxonomy): domain Eukaryota; kingdom Metazoa; phylum Chordata; class Ascidiacea; order Stolidobranchia; family Styelidae; genus Styela; species Styela clava. Next base: position 22,716,131 of record NC_135253.1, on the reverse strand, counting down.
CAGAGTGGCGCAGCGGAAGCGTGCTGGGCTCATAACCCAGAGGTCGATGGATTGAAACCATCCTCTGCTAAGGCGCTGCGATCGTATAGTGGTTAGTACCTCGCGTTGTGGCCGTTATAACCCAAGTTCGAATTCTGCTCACAGCATCGGATCTTTCCTTTGAATTACCCGACTTTTCAGTTTAAATTTTGTAGGACGAATTTGTCAGACAATATTTCAGTCTGACAGAATTACCCGACTTTTTAGTTTAAACTTTGAAGGACGAATTTAAATTTCGAAGTCATTTTCAAAACAGCTTTGAAAACAAAGATGAAAAACTTAAGTTCTCTAATAAAATCTTGTTTATTTATTATTAGAAGAGGAAGTTGCAATATGCAAGCAGCAGAGTGGCGCAGCGGAAGCGTGCTGGGCTCATAACCCAGAGTTTGATGAATTGAAATCATCATCATCGTCAAAATGCTTTGATCGTATAGTGGTTAGTACCTCATGTTATGGCCGTTATAACCCAAGTTCGAATTCTGCTCACAGCATCGGAGCTTTCCTTTGAATTACCCGACTTTTCAGTTTAAATTTTGTAGGACGAATTTGTCAGACAATATTTCAGTCTGACAGAATTATCCGACTTTTTAGTTTAAACTTTGAAGGACGAATTTAAATTTCGAAGTCATTTTCAAAACAGCTTTGAAAACAAAGATGAAAAACTTAAGTTCTCTAATAAAATCTTGTTTATTTATTATTAGAAGAGGAAGTTGCATTATGCAAGCAGCAGAGTGGCGAAGCGGAAACGTTCTGGGCCCATAACCCAGAGTTTGATGAATTGAAATCATCATTATCGTCAAAATGCTTTGATCGTATAGTGGTTAGTACCTCATGTTATGGCTGTTATAACCCAAGTTCGAATTCTGCTCACAGCATCGGAGCTTTCCTTTGAATTAACCGACTTTTTAGTTTAAACTTTGAAGGACGAATTTAAATTTCGAAGTCATTTTCAAAACACCTATGAAAACAAAGATGAAAAACTTAAGTTCTCTAATAAAATCTTATTTATTTATTATTAGAAGAGGAAGTTGCATTATGCAAGCAGCAGAGTGGCGCAGCGGAAGCGTGCTGGGCTCATAACCCAGAGGTCGATGGATTGTGAAACCATCCTCTGCTAAGGCGCTGCGATCGTATAGTGGTTAGTACCTCGCGTTGTGGCCGTTATAACCCAAGTTCGAATTCTGCTCACAGCATCGGATCTTTCCTTTGAATTACCCGACTTTTCAGTTTAAATTTTGTAGGACGAATTTGTCAGACAATATTTCAGTCTGACAGAATTACCCGACTTTTTAGTTTAAACTTTGAAGGACGAATTTAAATTTCGAAGTCATTTTCAAAACAGCTTTGAAAACAAAGATGAAAAACTTAAGTTCTCTAATAAAATCTTGTTTATTTATTATTAGAAGAGGAAGTTGCAATATGCAAGCAGCAGAGTGGCGCAGCGGAAGCGTGCTGGGCTCATAACCCAGAGGTCGATGGATTGAAACCATCCTCTGCTAAGGCGCTGCGATCGTATAGTGGTTAGTACCTCGCGTTGTGGCCGTTATAACCCAAGTTCGAATTCTGCTCACAGCATCGGATCTTTCCTTTGAATTACCCGACTTTTCAGTTTAAATTTTGTAGGACGAATTTGTCAGACAATATTTCAGTCTGACAGAATTACCCGACTTTTTAGTTTAAACTTTGAAGGACGAATTTAAATTTCGAAGTCATTTTCAAAACAGCTTTGAAAACAAAGATGAAAAACTTAAGTTCTCTAATAAAATCTTGTTTATTTATTATTAGAAGAGGAAGTTGCATTATGCAAGCAGCAGAGTGGCGCAGCGGAAGCGTGCTGGGCTCATAACCCAGAGGTCGATGGATTGAAACCATCCTCTGCTAAGGCGCTACGATCGTATAGTGGTTAGTACCTCGCGTTGTGGCCGTTATAACCCAAGTTCGAATTCTGCTCACAGCATCGGATCATTCCTTTGAATTACCCGACTTTTCAGTTTAAATTTTGTAGGACGAATTTGTCAGACAATATTTCAGTCTGACAGAATTATCCGACTTTTTAGTTTAAACTTTGAAGGACGAATTTAAATTTCGAAGTAATTTTCAAAACAGCTTTGAAAACAAAGATGAAAAACTTAAGTTATCTAATAAAATCTTGTTTATTTATTATTAGAAGAGGAAGTTGCATTATGCAAGCAGCAGAGTGGCGCAGCGGAAGCGTGCTGGGCTCATAACCCAGAGGTCGATGGATCGAAACCATCCTCTGCTAAGACGCTGTGTTCGTATAGGGGTTAGTACCTCACGTTGTGGCCGTGATAACCCAGGTTCGAATCCTGGTCACAGCATCGGTAATTTAATTTTCATTGCGTTTTTTTGAAACTCCACGTTTTGAAGGACAACTCCGTATTCCGAGTAGCAGAGTGGCGAAGCGGAAACGTGCTGGGCTCATAACCCAGAATTTGATTGATAATTAGAAGCGTAATTTGCATTGTGTAAGTAGCAGAGTGGCGCAGCGGAAGCCTGCTGGTCTCATAACCCAGAGGTCGATGGATCGAAACCATCCTCTGCTAAAACGCTGTGATCGTATAGTGGTTAGTACCTCACGTTGTGGCCGTGATAACCCAGGTTCGAATCCTGGTCACAGCATCGGTAATTTAGTTTTCATTGCGTTTTTTTTTTGCAACTCCACGTTTTGAAGGACAACTCCGTATTCCGAGTAGCAGAGTGGCGAAGCGGAAACGTTCTGGGCCCATAACCCAGAGTTTGATGAATTGAAATCATCATTATCGTCAAAATGCTTTGATCGTATAGTGGTTAGTACCTCATGTTATGGCCGTTATAACCCAAGTTCGAATTCTGCTCACAGCATCGGAGCTTTCCTTCGAATTAACCGACTTTTTAGTTTAAACTTTGAAGGACGAATTTAAATTTCGAAGTCATTTTCAAAACACCTATGAAAACAAAGATGAAAAACTTAAGTTCTTTAATAAAATCTTGTTTATTTATTATCAGAAGAGGAAGTTGCATTATGCAAGCAGCAGAGTGGCGCAGCGGAAGCGTGCTAGGCCCATAACCCAGAGGTCGATGGATCGAAACCATCCTCTGCTAGGGCGCTGTGATCGTATAGTGGTTAGTACCTCACGTTGTGGCCGTGATAACCCAGGTTCGAATCCTGGTCACAGCATCGGTAATTTAAATTTTCATTGCTGTTTTTTTGAAACTCCACGATTTGAAGGACAGATCCGTCTTCCGAGTAGCAGAGTGGCGAAGCGGAAACGTTCTGGGACCATGACCCAGAGTTTGATGAATTGAAATCATCGTCTGCGTCAAGATGCTTTGATCGTATAGTGATTAGTACTTCATGTTATGGCCGTTATACCCCAAGTACGAATTCTGCTCACAACATCGGAGCTTTCCTTTGAATTACCCGACTTAGTAACTTACCTCGATATTAGAAGCGGAATTTGCATTGTGTGACTAGCAGAGTGGCGCAGCGGAAGCGTGCTGGGCTCATAACCCAGAGGTCGATGGATCGAAACCATCCTCTGCTAAAACGCTGTAATCGTATAGTGGTTAGTACCTCACGTTGTGGCCGTGTTAACCCAGGTTCGAATCCTGGTCACAGCATCGGTAATTTAATTTCATCGATAATTTAATTTTTATTGCGTTTTTTTTGAAATTCCACATTTTGAAGGACAACTCCGTATTCCGAGTAGCAGAGTGGCGAAGCGGAAACGTTCTGGGCCCATGACCCAGAGTTTGATGAATTGAAATCATCATCTGCGTCAAACTTTGATCGTATAGTGGTTAGTACCTCATGTTATGGCTGTTATAACCCAAGTTCAAATTCTGCTCACAGCATCGGAGCTTTCCTTTGAATTACCCGACTTTTCAGTTTAAATTTTGTAGAACGAATTTGTCAGAAAATATTTCAGTTATTTTAAAAATACATATGAAAACATAGGTGAAAAACTGAAGTTCTGAATTGAAATCTTGTTTATTTATTATTAGAAAAGGAAGTTGCATTCCGCGAGTAGCAGAGTGGCGCAGCCGAATCGTGCTGGTCTCATAACCGAGAGGTCGATGAATCGAAACCATCCCTTGTTAGAACGCTGTGATCGTATAGTGGTTGGTACCTCTCGTTGTGGCCGTGATAACCCAGGTTCGAATCCTGGTCACAGCATCGGAAATTATCTTTTAAATGCTGTTTTTTTGAAACTCCACGTTTTGAAGGACATCTCTGTATTCCGAGTAGCAGAGTGGCGAAGCGGAAACGTTCTGGGCCCATGACCCAGAGTTTGATGAATTGAAATCATCATCTGCGCCAAGATGATTTGATCGTATAGTGGTTAGTACCTCATGTTATGGCCGTTATACCCCAAGTACAAATTCTGCTCACAGCATCGGAGCTTTCCTTTGAATTACCCGACTTTTCAGTTTAAATTTTGTAGGACGAATTTGTCAGACAATATTTCAGTCTGACAGAATTACCCGACTTTTTAGTTTAAACTTTGAAGGACGAATTTAAATTTCGAAGTCATTTTCAAAACACCTATGAAAACAAAGATGAAAAACTTAAGTTCTGTAATAAAATCTTGTTTATTTATTATTAGAAGAGGAAGCTGCGTTATGCAAGCAGCAGAGTGGCGCAGCGGAAGCGTGCTGGGCTCATAACCCAGAGGTCGATGGATCGAAACCATCCTCTGCTAGGGCGCTGTGATCGTATAGTGGTTAGTACCTCACGTTGTGGCCGTGATAACCCAGGTTCGAATCCTGGTCACAGCATCGGTAATTTAAATTTTCATTGCTGTTTTTTTGAAACTCCACGATTTGAAGGACAGATCCGTCTTCCGAGTAGCAGTGTGGCGAAGCGGAAACGTTCTGGGACCATGACCCAGAGTTTGATGAATTGAAATCATCGACTGCGTCAAGATGCTTTGATCGTATAGTGGTTAGTACCTCATGTTATGGCCGTTATAACCCAAGTTCGAATTCTGCTCACAGCATCGGATCTTTCCTTTGAATTACCCGAATTTTCAGTTTAAATTTTGTAGGACGAATTTGTCAGACAATATTTCAGTCTGACAGAATTACCCGACTTTTTAGTTTAAACTTTGAAGGACGAATTTAAATTTCGAAGTCATTTTCAAAACAGCTTTGAAAACAAAGATGAAAAACTTAAGTTCTCTAATAAAATCTTGTTTATTTATTATTAGAAGAGGAAGTTGCATTATGCAAGCAGCAGAGTGGCGAAGCGGAAGCGTGCTGGGCTCATAACCCAGAGGTCGATGGATCGAAACCATCCTCTGCTAAGACGCTGTGTTCGTATAGGGGTTAGTACCTCACGTTGTGGCCGTGATAACCCAGGTTCGAATCCTGGTCACAGCATCGGTAATTTAATTTTCATTGCTGTTTTTTTGAAACTCCACGTTTTGAAGGACAACTCCGTATTCCGAGTAGCAGAGTGGCGAAGCGGAAACGTGCTGGGCTCATAACCCAGAGTTTGATTGATAATTAGAAGCGTAATTTGCATTGTGTAAGTAGCAGAGTGGCGCAGCGGAAGCGTGCTGGTCTCATAACCCAGAGGTCGATGGATCGAAACCATCCTCTGCTAAGACGCTGTGTTCGTATAGGGGTTAGTACCTCACGTTGTGGCCGTGATAACCCAGGTTCGAATTCTGGTCACAGCATCGGTAATTTAATTTTCATTGCGTTTTTTTGAAACTCCACGTTTTGAAGGACAACTCCGTATTCCGAGTAGCAGAGTGGCGAAGCGGAAACGTTCTGGGCCCATAACCCAGAAGTCGATGGATTTAAACCATCCTCTGCTAAGGCGCTGCGATCGTATTGTGGTTAGTACCTCGCGTTGTGGCCGTGATAACCCAGTTTCGAATCCTGGTCGCAGCACCGGTAATGTAATTTTCATTGCTGTTTTTTTGAAACTCCACGATTTGAAGGACAGATCCGTCTTCCGAGTAGCAGAGTGGCAAAGCGGAAACGTTCTGGGCCCATGACCCAGAGTTTGATGAATTGAAATCATCATCTGCGTCAAAATGCTTTGATCGTATAGTGGTTAGTACCTCATGTTATGGCCGTTATAACCAAAGTTCGAATTCTGCTCACAGCATCGGAGCTTTCCTTTGAATTACCCGACTTTTCAGTTTAAATTTTGTAGGACGAATTTGTCAGACAATATTTCAGTCATTTTAAAAATACATATGAAAACAAAGGTGAAAAACTGAAGTTCTGAATTAAAATTTTGTTTATTTATAATTAGAAAAGGAAGTTGCATTCTGCGAGTAGCAGAGTTTCGCAGAGGAATCGTACTGGTCTCATAACCCAGAGGTCGATGAATCGAAACCATCCCTTGTTAGAACGCTGTGATCGTATAGTGGTTGGTACCTCTCGTTGTGGCCGTGATAACCCAGGTTCGAATCCTGGTCACAGCATCGGAAATTATCTTTTAAATGCTGTTTTTTTGAAACTCCACGTTTTGAAGGACAACTCTGTATTCCGAGTAGCAGAGTGGCGAAGCGGAAACGTTCTGGGCCCATGACCCAGAGTTTGATGAACTGAAATCATCATCTGCGCCAAGATGATTTGATCGTATAGTGGTTAGTACCTCATGTTATGGCCGTTATACCCCAAGTACAAATTCTGCTCACAGCATCGGAGCTTTCCTTTGAATTACCCGACTTTTCAGTTTAAATTTTGTAGGACGAATTTGTCAGACAATATTTCAGTCTGACAGAATTACCCGACTTTTTAGTTTAAACTTTGAAGGACGAATTTAAATTTCGAAGTCATTTTCAAAACACCTATGAAAACAAAGGTGAAAAACTTAAGTTCTGTAATAAAATCTTGTTTATTTATTATTAGAAGAGGAAGCTGCGTTATGCAAGCAGCAGAGTGGCGCAGCGGAAGCGTGCTGGGCTCATAACCCAGAGGTCGATGGATCGAAACCATCCTCTGCTAAGACGCTGTGTTCGTATAGGGGTTAGTACCTCACGTTGTGGCCGTGATAACCCAGGTTCGAATCCTGGTCACAGCATCGGTAATTTAATTTTCATTGCGTTTTTTTGAAACTCCACGTTTTGAAGGACAACTCCGTATTCCGAGTAGCAGAGTGGCGAAGCGGAAACGTTCTGGGCCCATAACCCAGAGGTCGATGGATTGAAACCATCCTCTGCTAAGGCGCTACGATCGTATTGTGGTTAGTACCTCGCGTTGTGGCCGTGATAACCCAGTTTCGAATCCTGGTCGCAGCACCGGTAATGTAAATTTCATTGCTGTTTTTTTGAAACTCCACGATTTGAAGGACAGATCCGTCTTCCGAGTAGCAGAGTGGCAAAGCGGAAAAGTTCTGGGCCCTTGACCCAGAGTTTGATGAATTGAAATCATCATCTGCGTCAAAATGCTTTGATCGTATAGTGGTTAGTACCTCATGTTATGGCCGTTATAACCCAAGTTCGAATTCTGCTCACAGCATCGGAGTTTTCCTTTGAATTACCCGACTTTTCAGTTTAAATTTTGTAGGACGAATTTGTCAGACAATATTTCAGTCATTTTAAAAATACATATGAAAACAAAGGTGAAAAACTGAAGTTCTGAATTAAAATTTTGTTTATTTATAATTAGAAAAGGAAGTTGCATTCTGCGAGTAGCAGAGTGGCGCAGAGGAATCGTACTGGTCTCATAACCCAGAGGTCGATGAATCGAAACCATCCCTTGTTAGAACGCTGTGATCGTATAGTGGTTAGTACCTCACGTTGTGGCCGTGATAACCCAGGTTCGAATCCTGGTCACAGCATCGGTAATTTAGTTTTCATTGCGTTTTTTTTTGCAACTCCACGTTTTGAAGGACAACTCCGTATTCCGAGTAGCAGAGTGGCGAAGCGGAAACGTTCTGGGCCCATAACCCAGAGTTTGATGAATTGAAATCATCATTATCGTCAAAATGCTTTGATCGTATAGTGGTTAGTACCTCATGTTATGGCCGTTATAACCCAAGTTCGAATTCTGCTCACAGCATCGGAGCTTTCCTTCGAATTAACCGACTTTTTAGTTTAAACTTTGAAGGACGAATTTAAATTTCGAAGTCATTTTCAAAACACCTATGAAAACAAAGATGAAAAACTTAAGTTCTTTAATAAAATCTTGTTTATTTATTATCAGAAGAGGAAGTTGCATTATGCAAGCAGCAGAGTGGCGCAGCGGAAGCGTGCTAGGCCCATAACCCAGAGGTCGATGGATCGAAACCATCCTCTGCTAGGGCGCTGTGATCGTATAGTGGTTAGTACCTCACGTTGTGGCCGTGATAACCCAGGTTCGAATCCTGGTCACAGCATCGGTAATTTAAATTTTCATTGCTGTTTTTTTGAAACTCCACGATTTGAAGGACAGATCCGTCTTCCGAGTAGCAGAGTGGCGAAGCGGAAACGTTCTGGGACCATGACCCAGAGTTTGATGAATTGAAATCATCGTCTGCGTCAAGATGCTTTGATCGTATAGTGATTAGTACTTCATGTTATGGCCGTTATACCCCAAGTACGAATTCTGCTCACAACATCGGAGCTTTCCTTTGAATTACCCGACTTAGTAACTTACCTCGATATTAGAAGCGGAATTTGCATTGTGTGACTAGCAGAGTGGCGCAGCGGAAGCGTGCTGGGCTCATAACCCAGAGGTCGATGGATCGAAACCATCCTCTGCTAAAACGCTGTAATCGTATAGTGGTTAGTACCTCACGTTGTGGCCGTGTTAACCCAGGTTCGAATCCTGGTCACAGCATCGGTAATTTAATTTCATCGATAATTTAATTTTTATTGCGTTTTTTTTGAAATTCCACATTTTGAAGGATAACTCCGTATTCCGAGTAGCAGAGTGGCGAAGCGGAAACGTTCTGGGCCCATGACCCAGAGTTTGATGAATTGAAATCATCATCTGCGTCAAACTTTGATCGTATAGTGGTTAGTACCTCATGTTATGGCTGTTATAACCCAAGTTCAAATTCTGCTCACAGCATCGGAGCTTTCCTTTGAATTACCCGACTTTTCAGTTTAAATTTTGTAGAACGAATTTGTCAGAAAATATTTCAGTTATTTTAAAAATACATATGAAAACATAGGTGAAAAACTGAAGTTCTGAATTGAAATCTTGTTTATTTATTATTAGAAAAGGAAGTTGCATTCCGCGAGTAGCAGAGTGGCGCAGCCGAATCGTGCTGGTCTCATAACCGAGAGGTCGATGAATCGAAACCATCCCTTGTTAGAACGCTGTGATCGTATAGTGGTTGGTACCTCTCGTTGTGGCCGTGATAACCCAGGTTCGAATCCTGGTCACAGCATCGGAAATTATCTTTTAAATGCTGTTTTTTTGAAACTCCACGTTTTGAAGGACATCTCTGTATTCCGAGTAGCAGAGTGGCGAAGCGGAAACGTTCTGGACCCATGACCCAGAGTTTGATGAATTGAAATCATCATCTGCGCCAAGATGATTTGATCGTATAGTGGTTAGTACCTCATGTTATGGCCGTTATACCCCAAGTACAAATTCTGCTCACAGCATCGGAGCTTTCCTTTGAATTACCCGACTTTTCAGTTTAAATTTTGTAGGACGAATTTGTCAGACAATATTTCAGTCTGACAGAATTACCCGACTTTTTAGTTTAAACTTTGAAGGACGAATTTAAATTTCGAAGTCATTTTCAAAACACCTATGAAAACAAAGATGAAAAACTTAAGTTCTGTAATAAAATCTTGTTTATTTATTATTAGAAGAGGAAGCTGCGTTATGCAAGCAGCAGAGTGGCGCAGCGGAAGCGTGCTGGGCTCATAACCCAGAGGTCGATGGATCGAAACCATCCTCTGCTAGGGCGCTGTGATCGTATAGTGGTTAGTACCTCACGTTGTGGCCGTGATAACCCAGGTTCGAATCCTGGTCACAGCATCGGTAATTTAAATTTTCATTGCTGTTTTTTTGAAACTCCACGATTTCAAGGACAGATCCGTCTTCCGAGTAGCAGTGTGGCGAAGCGGAAACGTTCTGGGACCATGACCCAGAGTTTGATGAATTGAAATCATCGACTGCGTCAAGATGCTTTGATCGTATAGTGGTTAGTACCTCATGTTATGGCCGTTATAACCCAAGTTCGAATTCTGCTCACAGCATCGGATCTTTCCTTTGAATTACCCGAATTTTCAGTTTAAATTTTGTAGGACGAATTTGTCAGACAATATTTCAGTCTGACAGAATTACCCGACTTTTTAGTTTAAACTTTGAAGGACGAATTTAAATTTCGAAGTCATTTTCAAAACAGCTTTGAAAACAAAGATGAAAAACTTAAGTTCTCTAATAAAATCTTGTTTATTTATTATTAGAAGAGGAAGTTGCATTATGCAAGCAGCAGAGTGGCGAAGCGGAAGCGTGCTGGGCTCATAACCCAGAGGTCGATGGATCGAAACCATCCTCTGCTAAGACGCTGTGTTCGTATAGGGGTTAGTACCTCACGTTGTGGCCGTGATAACCCAGGTTCGAATCCTGGTCACAGCATCGGTAATTTAATTTTCATTGCGTTTTTTTGAAACTCCACGTTTTGAAGGACAACTCCGTATTCCGAGTAGCAGAGTGGCGAAGCGGAAACGTGCTGGGCTCATAACCCAGAGTTTGATTGATAATTAGAAGCGTAATTTGCATTGTGTAAGTAGCAGAGTGGCGCAGCGGAAGCGTGCTGGTCTCATAACCCAGAGGTCGATGGATCGAAACCATCCTCTGCTAAGACGCTGTGTTCGTATAGGGGTTAGTACCTCACGTTGTGGCCGTGATAACCCAGGTTCGAATTCTGGTCACAGCATCGGTAATTTAATTTTCATTGCGTTTTTTTGAAACTCCACGTTTTGAAGGACAACTCCGTATTCCGAGTAGCAGAGTGGCGAAGCGGAAACGTTCTGGGCCCATAACCCAGAGTTTGATGAATTGAAATCATCATCTGCGTCAAAATGCTTTGATCGTATAGTGGTTAGTACCTCATGTTATGGCCGTTATAACCCAAGTTCGAATTCTGCTCACAGCATCGGAGTTATCCTTTGAATTAACCGACTTTTTAGTTTAAACTTTGAAGGACGAATTTAAATTTCGAAGTCATTTTCAAAACACCTATGAAAACAAAGATGAAAAACTTAAGTTCTTTAATAAAATCTTGTTTATTTATTATTAGAAGAGGAAGTTGCATTATGCAAGCAGCAGAGTGGCGCAGCGGAAGCGTGCTGGTCTCATAACCCAGAGGTCGATGGATTGAAACCATCCTCTGCTAAGGCGCTGCAATCGTATAGTGGTTAGTACCTCGCGTTGTGGCCGTGATAACCCAGTTTCGAATCCTGGTCACAGCACCGGCAATGTAATTTTCATTGCGTTTTTTTGAAACTCCACGTTTTGAAGGACAACTCCGTATTCCGAGTAGCAGAGTGGCGAAGCGGAAACGTGCTGGGCTCATAACCCAGAGTTTGATTGATAATTAGAAGCGTAATTTGCATTGTGTAAGTAGCAGAGTGGCGCAGCGGAAGCGTGCTGGTCTCATAACCCAGAGGTCGATGGATCGAAACCATCCTCTGCTAAAACGCTGTGATCGTATAGTGGTTAGTACCTCACGTTGTGGCCGTGATAACCCAGGTTCGAATCCTGGTCACAGCATCGGTAATTTAGTTTTCATTGCGTTTTTTTTTTTGCAACTTCACGTTTTGAAGGACAACTCCGTATTCCGAGTAGCAGAGTGGCGAAGCGGAAACGTTCTGGGCCCATGACCCAGAGTTTGATGAATTGAAATCATCATCTGCGTCAAAATGCTTTGATCGTGTAGTGGTTAGTACCTCATGTTATGGCCGTTATAACCCAAGTTCGAATTCTGCTCACAGCATCGGAGCTTTCCTTTGAATTAACCGACTTTTTAGTTTAAACTTTGAAGGACGAATTTAAATTTCGAAGTCATTTTCAAAACACCTATGAAAACAAAGATGAAAAACTTAAGTTCTTTAATAAAATCTTGTTTATTCATTATTAGAAGAGGAAGTTGCATTATGCAAGCAGCAGAGTGGCGCAGCGGAAGCGTGCTGGGCTCATAACCCAGAGGTCGATGGATTGAAACCATCCTCTGCTAAGGCGCTGCGATCGTATAGTGGTTAGTACCTCGCGTTGTGGCCGTGATAACCCAGTTTCGAATCCTGGTCACAGCACCGGTAATGTAATTTTCATTGCTGTTTTTTTGAAACTCCACGATTTGAAGGACAGATCCGTCTTCCGAGTAGCAGAGTGGCAAAGCGGAAACGTTCTGGGCCCATGACCCAGAGTTTGATGAATTGAAATCATCATCTGCCTCAAAATGCTTCGATCGTATAGTGGTTAGTACCTCATGTTATGGCCGTTATAACCCAAGTTCGAATTCTGCTCACAGCATCGGAGCTTTCCTTTGAATTACCCGACTTTTCAGTTTAAATTTTGTAGGACGAATTTGTCAGACAATATTTCAGTCATTTTAAAAATACATATGAAAACAAAGGTGAAAAACTGAAGTTCTGAATTAAAATTTTGTTTATTTATAATTAGAAAAAGAAGTTGCATTCTGCGAGTAGCAGAGTGGCGCAGCGGAATCGTACTGGTCTCATAACCCAGAGGTCGATGAATCGAACCATCCCTTGTTAGAACGCTGTGATCGTATAGTGGTTGGTACCTCACGTTGTGGCCGTGATAACCCAGGTTCGAATCCAGGCCACAGCGTCGGAAATTACCTTTTAAATGCTGTTTTTTTGAAACTCCACGTTTTGAAGGACAACTCCGTATTCCGAGTAGCAGAGTGGCGAAGCGGAAACGTTCTGGGCCCATGACCCAGAGTTTGATGAATTGAAATCATCGTCTGCGTCAAGATGCTTTTATCGTATAGTGGTTAGTACCTCATGTTATGGCCGTTATATCCCAATATTTCAGTCTGACAGAATTACCCCACTTTTTAGTTTAAACTTTGAAGGACGAATTTAAATTTCGAAGTCATTTTCAAAACACCTATGAAAACAAAGATGAAAAACTTAAGTTCTTTAATAAAATCTTGTTTATTTAATATTAGAAGAGGAAGTTGCATTGTGTGACTAGCAGAGTGGCGCAGCGGAAGCGTGCTGGGCTCATAACCCAGAGGTCGATGGATCGAAACCATCCTCTGCTAAAACGCTGTGATCGTATAGTGGTTAGTACCTCACGTTGTGGCCGTGATAACCCAGGTTCGAATCCTGGTCACAGCATCGGTAATTTAGTTTTCATTGCGTTTTTTTTTTTGCAACTTCACGTTTTGAAGGACAACTCCGTATTCCGAGTAGCAGAGTGGCGAAGCGGAAACGTTCTGGGCCCCTGACCCAGAGTTTGATGAATTGAAATCATCATCTGCGTCAAAATGCTTTGATCGTATAGTGGTTAGTACCTCATGTTATGGCCGTTATAACCCAAGTTCGAATTCTGCTCACAGCATCGGAGCTTTCCTTTGAATTAACCGACTTTTTAGTTTAAACTTTGAAGGACGAATTTAAATTTCGAAGTCATTTTCAAAACACCTATGAAAACAAAGATGAAAAACTTAAGTTCTTTAATAAAATCTTGTTTATTTATTATTAGAAGAGGAAGTTGCATTATGCAAGCAGCAGAGTGGCGCAGCGGAAGCGTGCTGGTCTCATAACCCAGAGGTCGATGGATTGAAACCATCATCTGCTAAGGCGCTGCGATCGTATAGTGGTTAGTACCTCGCGTTGTGGCCGTGATAACCCAGTTTCGAATCCTGGTCACAGCACCGGTAATGTAATTTTCATTGCGTTTTTTTGAAACTCCACGTTTTGAAGGACAACTCCGTATTCCGAGTAGCAGAGTGGCGAAGCGGAAACGTGCTGGGCTCATAACCCAGAGTTTGATTGATAATTAGAAGCGTAATTTGCATTGTGTAAGTAGCAGAGTGGCGCAGCGGAAGCGTGCTGGTCTCATAACCCAGAGGTCGATGGATCGAAACCATCCTCTGCTAAAACGCTGTGATCGTATAGTGGTTAGTACCTCACGTTGTGGCCGTGATAACCCAGGTTCGAATCCTGGTCACAGCATCGGTAATTTAGTTTTCATTGCGTTTTTTTTTGCAACTTCACGTTTTGAAGGACAACTCCGTATTCCGAGTAGCAGAGTGGCGAAGCAGAAACGTTCTGGGCCCATGACCCAGAGTTTGATGAATTGAAATCATCATCTGCGTCAAAATGCTTTGATCGTGTAGTGGTTAGTACCTCATGTTATGGCCGTTATAACCCAAGTTCGAATTCTGCTCACAGCATCGGAGCTTTCCTTTGAATTAACCGACTTTTTAGTTTAAACTTTGAAGGACGAATTTAAATTTCGAAGTCATTTTCAAAACACCTATGAAAACAAAGATGAAAAACTTAAGTTCTTTAATAAAATCTTGTTTATTTATTATTAGAAGAGGAAGTTGCATTATGCAAGCAGCAGAGTGGCGCAGCGGAAGCGTGCTGGGCTCATAACCCAGAGGTCGATGGATTGAAACCATCCTCTGCTAAGGCGCTGCGATCGTATAGTGGTTAGTACCTCGCGTTGTGGCCGTGATAACCCAGTTTCGAATCCTGGTCACAGCACCGGTAATGTAATTTTCATTGCTGTTTTTTTGAAACTCCACGATTTGAAGGACAGATCCGTCTTCCGAGTAGCAGAGTGGCAAAGCGGAAACGTTCTGGGCCCATGACCCAGAGTTTGATGAATTGAAATCATCATCTGCGTCAAAATGCTTCGATCGTATAGTGGTTAGTACCTCATGTTATGGCCGTTATAACCCAAGTTCGAATTCTGCTCACAGCATCGGAGCTTTCCTTTGAATTACCCGACTTTTCAGTTTAAATTTTGTAGGACGAATTTGTCAGACAATATTTCAGTCATTTTAAAAATACATATGAAAACAAAGGTGAAAAACTGAAGTTCTGAATTAAAATTTTGTTTATTTATAATTAGAAAAAGAAGTTGCATTCTGCGAGTAGCAGAGTGGCGCAGCGGAATCGTACTGGTCTCATAACCCAGAGGTCGATGAATCGAACCATCCCTTGTTAGAACGCTGTGATCGTATAGTGGTTGGTACCTCACGTTGTGGCCGTGATAACCCAGGTTCGAATCCTGGCCACAGCGTCGGAAATTACCTTTTAAATGCTGTTTTTTTGAAACTCCACGTTTTGAAGGACAACTCCGTATTCCGAGTAGCAGAGTGGCGAAGCGGAAACGTTCTGGGCCCATGACCCAGAGTTTGATGAATTGAAATCATCGTCTGCGTCAAGATGCTTTTATTGTATAGTGGTTAGTACCTCATGTTATGGCCGTTATATCCCAATATTTCAGTCTGACAGAATTACCCCACTTTTTAGTTTAAACTTTGAAGGACGAATTTAAATTTCGAAGTCATTTTCAAAACACCTATGAAAACAAAGATGAAAAACTTAAGTTCTTTAATAAAATCTTGTTTATTTAATATTAGAAGAGGAAGCTGCATTGTGTGACTAGCAGAGTGGCGCAGCGGAAGCGTGCTGGGCTCATAACCCAGAGGTCGATGGATCGAAACCATCCTCTGCTAAAACGCTGTGATCGTATAGTGGTTAGTACCTCACGTTGTGGCCGTGATAACCCAGGTTCGAATCCTGGTCACAGCATCGGTAATTTAGTTTTCATTGCGTTTTTTTTTTTTGCAACTTCACGTTTTGAAGGACAACTCCGTATTCCGAGTAGCAGAGTGGCGAAGCGGAAACGTTCTGGGCCCATGACCCAGAGTTTGATGAATTGAAATCATCATCTGCGTCAAAATGCTTTGATCGTATAGTGGTTAGTACCTCATGTTATGGCCGTTATAACCCAAGTTCGAATTCTGCTCACAGCATCGGAGCTTTCCTTTGAATTAACCGACTTTTTAGTTTAAACTTTGAAGGACGAATTTAAATTTCGAAGTCATTTTCAAAACACCTATGAAAACAAAGATGAAAAACTTAAGTTCTTTAATAAAATCTTGTTTATTTATTATTAGAAGAGGAGGTTGCATTATGCAAGCAGCAGAGTGGCGCAGCGGAAGCGTGCTGGGCTCATAACCCAGAGGTCGATGGATTGAAACCATCCTCTGCTAAGGCGCTGCGATCGTATAGTGGTTAGTACCTCGCGTTGTGGCCGTGATAACCCAGTTTCGAATCCTGGTCACAGCACCGGTAATGTAATTTCCATTGCGTTTTTTTGAAACTCCACGTTTTGAAGGACAACTCCGTATTCCGAGTAGCAGAGTGGCGAAGCGGAAACGTGCTGGGCTCATAACCCAGAGTTTGATTGATAATTAGAAGCGTAATTTGCATTGTGTAAGTAGCAGAGTGGCGCAGCGGAAGCGTGCTGGTCTCATAACCCAGAGGTCGATGGATCGAAACCATCCTCTGCTAAAACGCTGTGATCGTATAGTGGTTAGTACCTCACGTTGTGGCCGTGATAACCCAGGTTCGAATCCTGGTCACAGCATCGGTAATTTAGTTTTCATTGCGTTTTTTTTTTGCAACTTCACGTTTTGAAGGACAACTCCGTATTCCGAGTAGCAGAGTGGCGAAGCGGAAACGTTCTGGGCCCATGACCCAGAGTTTGATGAATTGAAATCATCATCTGCGTCAAAATGCTTTGATCGTATAGTGGTTAGTACCTCATGTTATGGCCGTTATAACCCAAGTTCGAATTCTGCTCACAGCATCGGAGTTATCCTTTGAATTAACCGACTTTTTAGTTTAAACTTTGAAGGACGAATTTAAATTTCGAAGTCATTTTCAAAACACCTATGAAAACAAAGATGAAAAACTAAAGTTCTTTAATAAAATCTTGTTTATTTATTATTAGAAGAGGAAGTTGCATTATGCAAGCAGCAGAGTGGCGCAGCGGAAGCGTGCTGGGCTCATAACCCAGAGGTCGATGGATTGAAACCATCCTCTGCTAAGGCGCTGCGATCGTATAGTGGTTAGTACCTCGCGTTGTGGCCGTGATAACCCAGTTTCGAATCCTGGTCACAGCACCCGTAATGTAATTTTCATTGCGTTTTTTTGAAACTCCACGTTTTGAAGGACAACTCCGTATTCCGAGTAGCAGAGTGGCGAAGCGGAAACGTGCTGGGCTCATTACCCAGAGTTTGATTGATAATTAGAAGCGTAATTTGCATTGTGTAAGTAGCAGAGTGGCGCAGCGGAAGCGTGCTGGTCTCATAACCCAGAGGTCGATGGATCGAAACCATCCTCTGCTAAAACGCTGTGATCGTATAGTGGTTAGTACCTCACGTTGTGGCCGTGATAACCCAGGTTCGAATCCTGGTCACAGCATCGGTAATTTAGTTTTCATTGCGTTTTTTTTTTGCAACTTCACGTTTTGAAGGACAACTCCGTATTCCGAGTAGCAGAGTGGCGAAGCGGAAACGTTCTGGGCCCATGACCCAGAGTTTGATGAATTGAAATCATCATCTGCGTCAAAATGCTTTGATCGTGTAGTGGTTAGTACCTCATGTTATGGCCGTTATAACCCAAGTTCGAATTCTGCTCACAGCATCGGAGCTTTCCTTTGAATTAACCGACTTTTTAGTTCAAACTTTGAAGGACGAATTTAAATTTCGAAGTCATTTTCAAAACACCTATGAAAACAAAGATGAAAAACTTAAGTTCTTTAATAAAATCTTGTTTATTTATTATTAGAAGAGGAAGTTGCATTATGCAAGCAGCAGAGTGGCGCAGCGGAAGCGTGCTGGGCTTATAACCCAGAGGTCGATGGATTGAAACCATCCTCTGCTAAGGCGCTGCGATCGTATAGTGGTTAGTACCTCGCATTGTGGCCGTGATAACCCAGTTTCGAATCCTGGTCACAGCACCGGTAATGTAATTTTCATTGCTGTTTTTTTGAAACTCCACGATTTGAAGGACAGATCCGTCTTCCGAGTAGCAGAGTGGAAAAGCCGAAACGTTCTGGGCCCATGACCCAGAGTTTGATGAATTGAAATCATCATCTGCGTCAAAATGCTTCGATCGTATAGTGGTTAGTACCTCATGTTATGGCCGTTATAACCCAAGTTCGAATTCTGCTCACAGCATCGGAGCTTTCCTTTGAATTACCCGACTTTCTAGTTTAAATTTTGTAGGACGAATTTGTCAGACAATATTTCAGTCATTTTAAAAATACATATGAAAACAAAGGTGAAAAACAGAAGTTCTGAATTAAAATTTTGTTTATTTATAATTAGAAAAAGAAGTTGCATTCTGCGAGTAGCAGAGTGGCGCAGCGGAATCGTACTGGTCTCATAACCCAGAGGTCGATGAATCGAAACCATCCCTTGTTAGAACGCTGTGATCGTATAGTGGTTGGTACCTAACGTTGTGGCCGTGATAACCCAGGTTCGAATCCTGGCCACAGCGTCGGAAATTACCTTTTAAATTCTGTTTTTTTGAAACTCCACGTTTTGAAGGACAACTCCGTATTCCGAGTAGCAGAGTGGCGAAGCGGAAACGTTCTGGGCCCATGACCCAGAGTTTGATGAATTGAAATCATCGTCTGCGTCAAGATGCTTTTATCGTATAGTGATTAGTACCTCATGTTATGGCCGTTATATCTCAATATTTCAGTCTGACAGAATTACCCCACTTTTTAGTTTAAACTTTGAAGGACGAATTTAAATTTCGAAGTCATTTTCAAAACACCTATGAAAACAAAGATGAAAAACTTAAGTTCTTTAATAAAATCTTGTTTATTTAATATTAGAAGAGGAAGTTGCATTGTGCAAGCAGCAAAGTGGCGCAGCGGAAGCGTGATGGGCTCATAACCCAGAGGTCGATGGATCGAAACCATCCTCTGCTAAGACGCTGTGATCGTATAGTGGTTAGTACCTCACGTTGTGGCCGTGATAACCCAGGTTCGAATCCTGGTCACAGCATCGGTAATTTAATTTTCATTGCTGTTTTTTTGAAACTCCACGTTTTGAAGGACAGATCCGTCTTCCGAGTAGCAGAGTGGCGAAGCGGAAACGTTCTGGGCCCATGACCCAGAGTTTGATGATTTGAAATCATCATCTGCGCCAAGATGATTTGATCGTATAGTGGTTAGTACCTCATGTTATGGCCGTTATACCCCAAGTACGAATTCTGCTCACAGCATCGGAGCTTTCCTTTGAATTACCCGACTTTTTAGTTTAAACTTTGAAGGACGAATTTAAATTTCGAAGTCATTTTCAAAACAGCTTTGAAAACAAAGATGAAAAACTTAAGTTCTCTAATAAAATCTTGTTTATTTATTATTAGAAGAGGAAGTTGCATTATGCAAGCAGCAGAGTGGCGCAGCGGAAGCGTGCTGGGCTCATAACCCAGAGGTCGATGGATCGAAACCATCCTCTGCTAAGACGCTGTGATCGTATAGTGGTTAGTACCTCACGTTGTGGCCGTGATAACCCAGATTCGAATCCTGGTCTTAGCATCGGCAGTTTAATTTTCATTGCTGTTTTTTTGAAACTCCACGTTTTGAAGGACAACTCCGTATTCCGAGTAGCAGCGTGGCGAAGCGGAAACGTGCTGGGCTCATAACCCAGAGTTTGATTGATAATTAGAAGCGTAATTTGCATTGTGTAAGTAGCAGAGTGGTGCAGCGGAAGCGTGCTGGTCTCATAACCCAGAGGTCGATGGATCGAAACCATCCTCTGCTAAAACGCTGTGATCGTATAGTGGTTAGTACCTCACGTTGTGGCCGTGATAACCCAGGTTCGAATCCTGGTCACAGCATCGGTAATTTAGTTTTCATTGCGTTTTTTTGAAACTCCACGTTTTGAAGGACAGATCCGTCTTCCGAGTAGCAGAGTGGCGAAGCGGAAACGTTCTGGGACCATGACCCAGAGTTTGATGATTTGAAATCATCATCTGCGCCAAGATGATTGGATCGTATAGTGGTTAGTACCTCATGTTATGGCCGTTATACCCCAAGTACGAATTCTGCTCACAGCATCGGAGCTTTCCTTTGAATTACCCGACATTTTAGTTTAAACTTTGAAGGACGAATTTAAATTTCGAAGTCATTTTCAAAACACCTATGAAAGCAAAGATGAAAAACTTAAGTTCTTTAATAAAATCTTGTTTATTTAATATTAGAAGAAGAAGTTGCATTATGCAAGCAGCAAAGTGGCGCAGCGGAAACGTGCTGGGCTCATAACCCAGAGGTCGATGGATCGAAACCATCCTCTGCTAAGACGCTGTGATCGTATAGTGGTTAGTACCTCACGTTGTGGCCGTGATAACCCAGGTTCGAATTTCCACACTTGAATTTGCATTGTGTGACTAGCAGAGTGGCGCAGCGGAAGCGTGCTGGGCTCATAACCCAGAGGTCGATGGATCGAAACCATCCTCTGCTAAAACGCTGTGATCGTATAGTGGTTAGTACCTCACGTTGTGGCCGTGATAACCCAGGTTCGAATCCTGGTCACAGCATCGGTAATTTAATTTCATCGGTAATTTAATTTTTATTGCGTTTTTTTTTTGAAATTCCACATTTTGAAGGACAACTCCGTATTCCGAGTAGCAGAGTGGCGAAGCGGAAACGTTCTGGGGCCATGACCCAGAGTTTGATGATTTGAAATCATCATCTGCGTCAAAATGCTTTGATCGTATAGTGGTTAGTACCTCATGTTATGGCCGTTATAACCCAAGTTCGAATTCTGCTCACAGCATCGGAGCTTTCCTTTGAATTACCCGACTTTTTAGTTTAAACTTTGAAGGACGAATTTAAATTTCGAAGTCATTTTCAAAACACCTATGAAAGCAAAGATGAAAAACTTAAGTTCTTTAATAAAATCTTGTTTATTTAATATTAGAAGAAGAAGTTGCATTATGCAAGCAGCAAAGTGGCGCAGCGGAAACGTGCTGGGCTCATAACCCAGAGGTCGATGGATCGAAACCATCCTCTGCTAAGACGCTGTGATCGTATAGTGGTTAGTACCTCACGTTGTGGCCTTGATAACCCAGGTTCAAATCCTGGTCACAGCATCGGTAATTTAATTTTCATTGCTGTTTTTTTGAAACTCCACGTTTTGAAGGACAGATCCGTCTTCCGAGTAGCAGAGTGGCGAAGCGGAAACGTTCTGGGACCATGACCCAGAGTTTGATGATTTGAAATCATCATCTGCGCCAAGATGATTGGATCGTATAGTGGTTAGTACCTCATGTTATGGCCGTTATACCCCAAGTACGAATTCTGCTCACAGCATCGGAGCTTTCCTTTGAATTACCCGACATTTTAGTTTAAACTTTGAAGGACGAATTTAAATTTCGAAGTCATTTTCAAAACACCTATGAAAACAAAGATGAAAAACTTAAGTTCTTTAATAAAATCTTGTTTATTTATTATTAGAAGAGGAAGTTGCATTATGCAAGCAGCAGAGTGGCGCAGCGGAAGCGTGCTGGGCTCATAACCCAGAGGTCGATGGATCGAAACCATCCTCTGCTAAGACGCTGTGATCGTATAGTGGTTAGTACCTCACGTTGTGGCCATGATAACACAGGTTCGAATCCTGGTCACAGCATCGGTAATTTAATTTTCATTGCTGTTTTTTTGAAACTCCACGTTTTGAAGGACAGATCCGTCTTCCGAGTAGCAGAGTGGCGAAGCGGAAACGTTCTGGGACCATGACCCAGAGTTTGATGAATTGAAATCATCGTCTGCGTCAAGATGCTTTTATCGTATAGGGGTTAGTACCTCATGTTATGGCCGTTATATCCCAATATTTCAGTCTGACAGAATTACCCCACTTTTTAGTTTAAACTTTGAAGGACGAATTTAAATTTCGAAGTCATTTTCAAAACACCTATGAAAACAAAGATGAAAAACTTAAGTTCTTTAATAAAATCTTGTTCATTTATTATTAGAAGAGGAAGTTGCATTATCCAAGCAGCAGAGTGGCGCAGCGGAAGAGTGCTGGGCTCATAACCCAGAGGTCGATGGATCGAAACCATCCTCTGCTAAGACGCTGTGATCGTATAGTGGTTAGTACCTCACGTTGTGGCCATGATAACACAGGTTCGAATCCTGGTCACAGCATCGGTAATTTAATTTTCATTGCTGTTTTTTTGAAACTCCACGTTTTGAAGGACAGATCCGTCTTCCGAGTAGCAGAGTGGCGAAGCGGAAACGTTCTGGGACCATGACCCAGAGTTTGATGAATTGAAATCATCGTCTGCGTCAAGATGCTTTTATCGTATAGTGGTTAGTACCTCATGTTATGGCCGTTATATCCCAATATTTCAGTCTGACAGAATTACCCCACTTTTTAGTTTAAACTTTGAAGGACGAATTTAAATTTCGAAGTCATTTTCAAAACACCTATGAAAACAAAGATGAAAAACTTAAGTTCTTTAATAAAATCTTGTTTATTTAATATTAGAAGAGGAAGTTGCATTGTGCAAGCAGCAAAGTGGCGCAGCGGAAGCGTGCTGGGTTCATAACCCAGAGGTCGATGGATCGAAACCATCCTCTGCTAAGACGCTGTGATCGTATAGTGGTTAGTACCTCATGTTGTGGCCGTGATAACACAGGTTCGAATCCTGGTCACAGCATCGGTAATTTAATTTTCATTGCTGTTTTTTTGAAACTCCACGTTTTGAAGGACAGATCCGTCTTCCGAGTAGCAGAGTGGCGAAGCGGAAACGTTCTGGGACCATGACCCAGAGTTTGATGGATTGAAATCATCGTCTGCGTCAAGATGCTTTTATCGTATAGTGGTTAGTACCTCATGTTATGGCCGTTATAACCCAAGTTCGAATTCTGCTCAAAGCATCGGAGCTTTCCTTTGAATTACCCGACTTTTTAGTTTAAACTTTGAAGGACGAATTTAAATTTCGAAGTCATTTTCAAAACACCTATGAAAACAAAGATGAAAAACTTAAGTTCTCTAATAAAATCTTGTTTATTTATTATTAGAAGAGGAAGTTGCATTATGCAAGCAGCAGAGTGGCGCAGCGGAAGCGTGCTGGGCTCATAACCCAGAGGTCGATGGATCGAAACCATCCTCTGCTAAGACGCTGTGATCGTATAGTGGTTAGTACCTCACGTTGTGGCCGTGATAACCCAGGTGCGAATCCTGGTCACAGCATCGGTAATTTAATTTTCATTGCTGTTTTTTTGAAACTCCACGTTTTGAAGGACAGATCCGTCTTCCGAGTAGCAGAGTGGCGAAGCGGAAACGTTCTGGGCCCATGACCCAGAGTTTGATGATTTGAAATCATCATCTGCTCCAAGATGATTTGATCGTATAGTGGTTAGTACCTCATGTTATGGTCGTTATACCCCAAGTACGAATTCTGCTCACAGCATCGGAGCTTTCCTTTGAATTACCCGACTTTTTAGTTTAAACTTTGAAGGACGAATTTAAATTTCGAAGTCATTTTCAAAACACCTATGAAAACAAAGATGAAAAACTTAAGTTCTTTAATAAAATCTTGTTTATTTATTATTAGAAGAGGAAGTTGCACTATGCAAGCAGCAGAGTGGCGCAGCGGAAGCGTGCTGGGCTCATAACCCAGAGGTCGATGGATCGAAACCATCCTCTGCTAAGACGCTGTGATCGTATAGTGGTTAGTACCTCACCTTGTGGCCGTGATAACCCAGGTTCGAATCCTGGTCACAGCATCGGTAATTTAATTTTCATTGCTGTTTTTTCAAAACTCCACGTTTTGAAGGACAGATCCGTCTTCCGAGTAGCAGAGTGGCGAAGCGGAAACGTTCTGGGACCATGACCCAGAGTTTGATGAATTGAAATCATCGTCTGCGTCAAGATGCTTTTATCGTATAATGGTTAGTACCTCATGTTATGGCCGTTATAACCCAAGTTCGAATTCTGCTCACAGCATCGGAGCTTTCCTTTGAATTACCCGACTTTTTAGTTTAAACTTTGAAGGACGAATTTAAATTTCGAAGTCATTTTCAAAACACCTATAAAAACAAAGATGAAAAACTTAAGTTCTCTAATAAAATCTAGCAGAGTGGCGAAGCGGAATCGTTCTGGGCCCATGACCCAGAGTTTGATGAATTGAAATCATCATCTGCGTCAAAATGCTTTGATCGTATAGTGGTTAGTACCTCATGTTGTGGCCGTTATAACCCAAGTTCAAATTCTGCTCACAGCATCGGAGCTTTCCTTTGAATCACCCGACTTTTCAGTTTAAATTTTGTAGGACGAATTTGTCAGACAATATTTCAGTCATTTTAAAAATACATATTAAAACAAAGGTGAAAAACTGAAGTTCTGAATTAAAATCTTGTTTATTTATAATTAGAAAAGGAAGTTGCATTCTGCGAGTAGCAGAGTGGCGCAGCGGAATCGTGCTGGTCTCATAACCCAGAGGTCGATGAATCGAAACCATCCCTTGTTAAAAGGCTGTGATCGTATAGTGGTTGGTACCTCACGTTGTAGCCGTGATAACCCAGGTTCGAATCCTGGTCCCAGCGTCGTTAATTACCTTTTAAATGCTGTTTTTTTTAAACTCCACGTTTTGAAGGACAACTCCGTATTCCGAGTAGCAGAGTGGCGAAGCGGAAACGTTCTGGGCCCATGACCCAGAGTTTGATGAATTGAAATCATCATCTGCGCCAAGATGCTTTGATCGTATAGTGGTTAGTACCTAATGTTATGGCCGTTATACCCCAAGTACGAATTCTGCTCACAGCATCGGAGCTTTCTTTGAATTACCCGACTTTTTAGTTTAAACTTTGAAGGACGAATTTAAACTTCGTAGTCATTTTCAAAACACCTATGAAAACAAAGATGAAAAACTTAAGTTCACTAATAAAATCTTGTTTATTCATTATTAGAAGAGGAAGTTGCATTATGCAAGCAGCAGATTGGCGCAGCGGAAGCGTGCTGGGCTCATAACCCAGAGTTCGATGGATTGAAACCATCCTCTGCTAAGACGCTGGGATCGTATAGTGGTTAGTACCTCACGTTGTGTCCGTGATAACCCAGGTTCGAATCCTGGTCACAGCATCGGTAATTTAATTTTCATTGCTGATTTTTTGAAACTCCACGTTTTGAAGGACAGATCCGTCTTCCGAGTAGCAGAGTGGCAAAGCGGAAACGTTCTGGGACCATGACCCAGAGTTTGATGAATTGAAATAATCGTCTGCGTCAAGATGCTTTTATCGCATAGTGGTTAGTACCTCATGTTATGGCCGTTATAACCAGAGTTCGAATTCTGCTCACAGCATCGGAGCTTTCCTTTGAATAACCCGACTTTTCAGTTTAAATTTTGTAGGACGAATTTGTCAGACAATATTTCAATCTGACAGAATTACCCGACTTTTTAGTTTAAACTTTGAAGGACGAATTTAAACTTCGAAGTCATTTTCAAAACACCTATGAAAACAAAGATGAAAAACTTAAGTTCTCTAATAAAATCTTGTTTATTTATTATTAGAAGAGGAAGTTGCATTATGCAAGCAGCAGAGTGGCGCAGCGGAAGCGTGCTGGGCTCATAACCCATAGGTCGATGGATCGAAAGCATCTTCTGCTAAGACGCTGTGATTGTATAGTGGTTAGTACCTCACGTTGTGGCCGTGATAACCCAGGTTCGAATCCTGGTCACAGCATCGGTAATTTAATTTTCATTGATGTTTTTTTGAAACTCCACGATTTGAAGGACAGATCCGTCTTCCGAGTAGCAGAGTGGCGAAGCGGAAACGTTCTGGGCCCATGACCCAGAGTTTGATGAATTGAAATCATCATCTGCGCCAAGATGATTTGATCGTATAGTGGTTAGTACCTCATGTTATGGCCGTTATAACCCAAGTTCGAATTCTGTTCACAGCATCGGAGCTTTCCTTTGAATTACCCGACTTTTTAGTTTAAACTTTGAAGGACGAATTTAAATTTCGAAGTCATTTTCAAAACACCTATGAAAACAAAGATGAAAAACTTAAGTTCTCTAATAAAATCTTGTTTATTTATTATTAGAAGACGAATTTGCATTATGCAAGCAGCAGAGTGGCGCAGCGGAAGCGTGCTGGGCTCATAACCCAGAGGTCGATGGATCGAAACCATCCTCTGCTAAGACGCTGTGATCGTATAGTGGTTGGTACCTCACGTTGTGGCCGTGATAACCCAGGTTCGAATCCTGGTCACAGCATCGGAAATTACCTTTTAAATGCTATTTTTTGAAATTCCACGTTTTGAAGAACAACTCCGTATTCCGAGTAGCAGAGTGGCGAAGCGGAAACGTTATGGGCCCATGACCCAGAGTTTGATGAATTGAAATCATCATCTGCGCCAAGATGATTTGATCGTATAGTGGTTAGTACCTCATGTTATGGCCGTTATACCCCAAGTACTAATTCTGCTCACAGCATCGGAGCTTTCCTTTGAATTGCCCGACTTTTTAGTTTAAACTTTGAAGGACGAATTTAAATTTCGAAGTCATTTTCAAAACACCTATGAAAACAAAGATGAAAAACTTAAGTTCTCTAATAAAATCTTGTTTATTTATTATTAGAAGAGGAAGTTGCGTTATGCAAGCAGCAGAGTGGCGCAGCGGAAGCGTGCTGGGCTCATAACCCAGAGGTCGATGGATCGAAACCATCCTCTGCTAAGACGCTGTGATCGTATAGTGGTTAGTACCTCACGTTGTAGCCGTGATAACTCAGGTTCGAATCCTGGTCACAGCATCGGTAATTTAATTTTCATTGCGTTTTTTTTTGAAACTCCACGTTTTGGAGGACAACTCCATATTCCGATTAGCAGAGTGGCGAAGCGGAAACGTGCTGGGCTCATAACCCAGAGTTTGATTGATTATTAGAAGCGGAATTTGCATTGTGTAAGTAGCGGAGTGGCGCAGCGGAAGCGTGCTGGTCTCATAACCCAGATGTCGATGGATCGAAACCATCCTCTGCTAAAACGCTGTGATCGTATAGTGGTTAGTACCTCACGTTGTGGCCGTGATAACCCAGGTTTGAATCCTAGTCACAGCATCGGTAATTTAATTTTCATTGCGTTTTTTTTGAAACTCCACGTTTTGAAGGACAACTCCGTATTCCGAGTATCAGAGTGGCGAAGCGGAAACGTTCTGGGCCCATGACCCAGAGTTAGATGAATTGAAATCATCGACTGCGTCAAGATGCTTTTATCGTATAGTGGTTAGTATCTCATGTTATGGACGTTATAACCCAAGTTCGAATTCTGCTCACAACATCGGAGCTTTCCTTTGAATTACCCGACTTTTCAGTTTAACTTTTGTAGGACGAATTTGTCAGATAATATTTCAGTCTGACAGTATTACCCGACTTTTTAGTTTAAACTTTGAAGGACGAATTTAAATTTCGAAGTCATTTTCAAAACATCTATGAAAACAAAGATGAAAAACTTAAGTTCTCTAATAAAATCTTGTTTATTTATTATTAGAAGAGGAAGTTGCATTTTGCAAGCAGCAGAGTGGCGCAGCGGAAGCGTGCTGGGCTCATAACCCAGAGGTCAATGGATCGAAACCATCCTCTGCTAAGACGCTTTGATCGTATAGTGGTTAGTACCTCACGTTGTGGCCAAGATAACCCAGGTTCGAATCCTGGTCACAGCATCGGTAATTTTATTTTCATTGCTGTTTTTTTGGAACTCCACGTTTTGAAGGACAGATCCGTCTTCCGAGTAGCAGAGTGGCGAAGCGGAAACGTTCTGGGACCATGACCCAGAGTTTGATGAATTGAAATCATCGTCTGCGTCAAGATGCTTTTATCGTATACTGGTTAGTATCTCATGTTATGGCCGTTATAACCCAAGTTCGAATTCTGCTCACAGCATCGGAGCTTTCCTTTGAATTACCCGACTTTTCAGTTTAACTTTTGTAGGACGAATTTGTCAGATAATATTTCAGTCTGACAGAATTACCCGACTTTTTAGTTTAAACTTTGAAGGACGAATTTAAATTTCGAAGTCATTTTCAAAACACCTATGAAAACAAAGATGAAAAACTTGTTTATTTATTATTAGAAGAGGAAGTTGCATTATGCAAGCAGCAGAGTGACGCAGCGGAAGCGTGCTGGGCTCATAACCAAGAGGTCGATGGATCGAAACCATCCTCTGCTAAGACACTGTGATCGTATAGTGGTTAGTACCTCACGTTGTGGCCGTGATAACCCAGGTTCGAATCCTGGTCACAGCATCGGAAATTACATTTTAAATGCTATTTTTTGAAACTCCACGTTTTGAAGGACAACTCCGTATTCCGAGTAGCAGAGTGGCGAAGCGGAAACGTTCTGGGCCCATGACCAAGAATTTGATGAATTGAAATCATCATCTGCGTCAAAATGCTTTGATCGTATAGTGGTTAGTACCTCATGTTATGGCCGTTATAACCCAAGTTCACGTTTTGAAGGACAGATCCGTCTTCCGAGTAGCAGAGTGGCGAAGCGGAAACGTTCTGGGCCCATGACCCAGAGTTTGATGATTTGAAATCATCATCTGCTCCAAGATGATTTGATCGTATAGTGGTTAGTACCTCATGTTATGGTCGTTATACCCCAAGTACGATTTCTGCTCACAGCATCGGAGCTTTCCTTTGAATTACCCGACTTTTTAGTTTAAACTTTGAAGGACGAATTTAAATTTCGAAGTCATTTTCAAAACACCTATGAAAACAAAGATGAAAAAAACTTAAGTTCTTTATTAAAATCTTGTTTATTTATTATTAGAAGAGGAAGTTGCATTATGCAAGCAGCAGAGTGGCGCAGCGGAAGCGTGCTGGTCTCATAACCCAGATGTCGATGGATCGAAACCATCCTCTGCTAAAACGCTGTGATCGTATAGTGGTTAGTACCTCACGTTGTGGCCGTGATAACCCAGGTTCGAATCCTAGTCACAGCATCGGTAATTTAATTTTCATTGCGTTTTTTTTTTGAAACTCCACGTTTTGAAGGACAACTCCGTATTCCGAGTATCAGAGTGGCGAAGCGGAAACGTTCTGGGCCCATGACCCAGAGTTAGATGAATTGAAATCATCGACTGCGTCAAGATGCTTTTATCGTATAGTGGTTAGTATCTCATGTTATGGCCGTTATAACCCAAGTTCGAATTCTGCTCACAGCATCGGAGCTTTCCTTTGAATTACCCGACTTTTCAGTTTAACTTTTGTAGGACGAATTTGTCAGATAATATTTCAGTCTGACAGTATTACCCGACTTTTTAGTTTAAACTTTGAAGGACGAATTTAAATTTCGAAGTCATTTTCAAAACATCTATGAAACAAAGATGAAAAACTTAAGTTCTCTAATAAAATCTTGTTTATTTATTATTAGAAGACGAAGTTGCATTATGCAAGCAGCAGAGTGGCGCAGCGGAAGCGTGCTGGGCTCATAACCTAGAGGTCGATGGATCGAAACCATCCTCTGCTAAGACGCTGTGATCGTATAGTGGTTAGTACCTCACGTTGTGGCCGTGATAACCCAGGTTCGAATCCTGGTCACAGCATCGGAAATTACCTTTTAAATGCTATTTTTTGAAACTCCACGTTTTGAAGGACAACTCCGTATTCCGAGTAGCAGAGTGGCGAAGCGGAAACGTTATGGGCCCATGACCCAGAGTTTGATGAATTGAAATCATCATCTGCGCCAAGATGATTTGATCGTATAGTGGTTAGTACCTCATGTTATGGCCGTTATACCCCAAGTACTAATTCTGCTCACAGCATCGGAGCTTTCCTTTGAATTGCCCGACTTTTTAGTTTAAACTTTGAAGGACGAATTTAAACTTCGAAGTCATTTTCAAAACACCTATGAAAACAAAGATGAAAAACTTAAGTTCTCTAATAAAATCTTGTTTATTCATTATTAGAAGAGGAAGTTGCATTATGCAAGCAGCAGATTGGCGCAGCGGAAGCGTGCTGGGCTCATAACCCAGAGGTCGATGGATCGAAACCATCCTCTGCTAAGACGCTGTGATCGTATAGTGGTTAGTACCTCACGTTGTAGCCGTGATAACTCAGGTTCGAATCCTGGTCACAGCATCGGTAATTTAATTTTCATTGCGTTTTTTTTTGAAACTCCACGTTTTGGAGGACAACTCCATATTCCGATTAGCAGAGTGGCGAAGCGGAAACGTGCTGGGCTCATAACCCAGAGTTTGATTGATTATTAGAAGCGGAATTTGCATTGTGTAAGTAGCAGAGTGGCGCAGCGGAAGCGTGCTGGTCTCATAACCCAGATGTCGATGGATCGAAACCATCCTCTGCTAAAACGCTGTGATCGTATAGTGGTTAGTACCTCACGTTGTGGCCGTGATAACCCAGGTTCGAATCCTAGTCACAGCATCGGTAATTTAATTTTCATTGCGTTTTTTTTTTGAAACTCCACGTTTTGAAGGACAACTCCGTATTCCGAGTATCAGAGTGGCGAAGCGGAAACGTTCTGGGCCCATGACCCAGAGTTAGATGAATTGAAATCATCGACTGCGTCAAGATGCTTTTATCGTATAGTGGTTAGTATCTCATGTTATGGACGTTATAACCCAAGTTCGAATTCTGCTCACAACATCGGAGCTTTCCTTTGAATTACCCGACTTTTCAGTTTAACTTTTGTAGGACGAATTTGTCAGATAATATTTCAGTCTGACAGTATTACCCGACTTTTTAGTTTAAACTTTGAAGGACGAATTTAAATTTCGAAGTCATTTTCAAAACATCTATGAAAACAAAGATGAAAAACTTAAGTTCTCTAATAAAATCTTGTTTATTTATTATTAGAAGAGGAAGTTGCATTTTGCAAGCAGCAGAGTGGCGCAGCGGAAGCGTGCTGGGCTCATAACCCAGAGGTCGATGGATCGAAACCATCCTCTGCTAAGACGCTTTGATCGTATAGTGGTTAGTACCTCACGTTGTGGCCAAGATAACCCAGGTTCGAATCCTGGTCACAGCATCGGTAATTTTATTTTCATTGCTGTTTTTTTGGAACTCCACGTTTTGAAGGACAGATCCGTCTTCCGAGTAGCAGAGTGGCGAAGCGGAAACGTTCTGGGACCATGACCCAGAGTTTGATGAATTGAAATCATCGTCTGCGTCAAGATGCTTTTATCGTATACTGGTTAGTATCTCATGTTATGGCCGTTATAACCCAAGTTCGAATTCTGCTCACAGCATCGGAGCTTTCCTTTGAATTACCCGACTTTTCAGTTTAACTTTTGTAGGACGAATTTGTCAGATAATATTTCAGTCTGACAGAATTACCCGACTTTTTAGTTTAAACTTTGAAGGACGAATTTAAATTTCGAAGTCATTTTCAAAACACCTATGAAAACAAAGATGAAAAACTTGTTTATTTATTATTAGAAGAGGAAGTTGCATTATGCAAGCAGCAGAGTGGCGCAGCGGAAGCGTGCTGGGCTCATAACCCAGAGGTCGATGGATCGAAACCATCCTCTGCTAAGACACTGTGATCGTATAGTGGTTAGTACCTCACGTTGTGGCCGTGATAACCCAGGTTCGAATCCTGGTCACAGCATCGGAAATTACATTTTAAATGCTATTTTTTGAAACTCCACGTTTTGAAGGACAACTCCGTATTCCGAGTAGCAGAGTGGCGAAGCGGAAACGTTCTGGGCCCATGACCAAGAATTTGATGAATTGAAATCATCATCTGCGTCAAAATGCTTTGATCGTATAGTGGTTAGTACCTCATGTTATGGCCGTTATAACCCAAGTTCACGTTTTGAAGGACAGATCCGTCTTCCGAGTAGCAGAGTGGCGAAGCGGAAACGTTCTGGGCCCATGACCCAGAGTTTGATGATTTGAAATCATCATCTGCTCCAAGATGATTTGATCGTATAGTGGTTAGTACCTCATGTTATGGTCGTTATACCCCAAGTACGATTTCTGCTCACAGCATCGGAGCTTTCCTTTGAATTACCCGACTTTTTAGTTTAAACTTTGAAGGACGAATTTAAATTTCGAAGTCATTTTCAAAACACCTATGAAAACAAAGATGAAAAACTTAAGTTCTTTATTAAAATCTTGTTTATTTATTATTAGAAGACGAAGTTGCATTATGCAAGCAGCAGAGTGGCGCAGCGGAAGCGTGCTGGGCTCATAACCCAGAGGTCGATGGATCGAAACCATCCTCTGCTAAGACGCTGTGATCGTATAGTGGTTAGTACCTCACGTTGTGGCCGTGATAACCCAGGTTCGAATCCTGGTCACAGCATCGGAAATTACCTTTTAAATGCTATTTTTTGAAACTCCACGTTTTGAATGACAACTCCGTATTCCGAGTAGCAGAGTGGCGAAGCGGAAACGTTATGGGCCCATGACCCAGAGTTTGATGAATTGAAATCATCATCTGCGCCAAGATGATTTGATCGTATAGTGGTTAGTACCTCATGTTATGGCCGTTATACCCCAAGTACTAATTCTGCTCACAGCATCGGAGCTTTCCTTTGAATTGCCCGACTTTTTAGTTTAAACTTTGAAGGACGAATTTAAATTTCGAAGTCATTTTCAAAACACCTATGAAAACAAAGATGAAAAACTTAAGTTCTCTAATAAAATCTTGTTTATTTAATATTAGAAGCGGAAGTTGCGTTATGCAAGCAGCAGAGTGGCGCAGCGGAAGCGTGCTGGGCTCATAACCCAGAGGTCGATGGATCGAAACCATCCTCTGCTAAGACGCTGTGATCGTATAGTGGTTAGTACCTCACGTTGTAGCCGTGGTAACTCAGGTTCGAATCCTGGTCACAGCATCGGTAATTTAATTTTCATTGCGTTTTTTTTTGAAACTCCACGTTTTGGAGGACAACTCCATATTCCGATTAGCAGAGTGGCGAAGCGGAAACGTGCTGGGCTCATAACCCAGAGTTTGATTGATTATTAGAAGCGAAATTTGCATTGTGTAAGTAGCAGAGTGCCGCAGCGGAAGCGTGCTGGTCTCATAACCCAGATGTCGATGGATCGAAACCATCCTCTGCTAAAACGCTGTGATCGTATAGTGGTTAGTACCTCACGTTGTGGCCGTGATAACCCAGGTTCGAATCCTAGTCACAGCATCGGTAATTTAATTTTCATTGCGTTTTTTTTTGAAACTCCACGTTTTGAAGGACAACTCCGTATTCCGAGTATCAGAGTGGCGAAGCGGAAACGTTCTGGGCCCATGACCCAGAGTTAGATGAATTGAAATCATCGACTG
The DNA here is from genome assembly GCF_964204865.1 of Styela clava. Classification (NCBI taxonomy): domain Eukaryota; kingdom Metazoa; phylum Chordata; class Ascidiacea; order Stolidobranchia; family Styelidae; genus Styela; species Styela clava. The sequence goes on along the minus strand of NC_135253.1, from coordinate 22,682,858 downwards.
CGTCAAGATGCTTTTATCGTATAGTGGTTAGTATCTCATGTTATGGCCGTTATAACCCAAGTTCGAATTCTGCTCACAGCATCGGAGCTTTCCTTTGAATTACCCGACTTTTCAGTTTAACTTTTGTAGGACGAATTTGTCAGATAATATTTCAGTCTGACAGTATTACCCGACTTTTTAGTTTAAACTTTGAAGGACGAATTTAAATTTCGAAGTCATTTTCAAAACATCTATGAAACAAAGATGAAAAACTTAAGTTCTCTAATAAAATCTTGTTTATTTATTATTAGAAGACGAAGTTGCATTTATGCAAGCAGCAGAGTGGCGCAGCGGAAGCGTGCTGGGCTCATAACCCAGAGGTCGATGGATCGAAACCATCCTCTGCTAAGACGCTGTGATCGTATAGTGGTTAGTACCTCACGTTGTGGCCGTGATAACCCAGGTTCGAATCCTGGTCACAGCATCGGAAATTACCTTTTAAATGCTATTTTTTGAAACTCCACGTTTTGAAGGACAACTCCGTATTCCGAGTAGCAGAGTGGCGAAGCGGAAACGTTATGGGCCCATGACCCAGAGTTTGATGAATTGAAATCATCATCTGCGCCAAGATGATTTGATCGTATAGTGGTTAGTACCTCATGTTATGGCCGTTATACCCCAAGTACTAATTCTGCTCACAGCATCGGAGCTTTCCTTTGAATTGCCCGACTTTTTAGTTTAAACTTTGAAGGACGAATTTAAACTTCGAAGTCATTTTCAAAACACCTATGAAAACAAAGATGAAAAACTTAAGTTCTCTAATAAAATCTTGTTTATTTATTATTAGAAGACGAAGTTGCATTATGCAAGCAGCAGAGTGGCGCAGCGGAAGCGTGCTGGGCTCATAACCCAGAGGTCGATGGATCGAAACCATCCTCTGCTAAGACGCTGTGATCGTATAGTGGTTAGTACCTCACGTTGTGGCCGTGATAACCCAGGTTCGAATCCTGGTCACAGCATCGGAAATTACCTTTTAAATGCTATTTTTTGAAACTCCACGTTTTGAAGGACAACTCCGTATTCCGAGTAGCAGAGTGGCGAAGCGGAAACGTTATGGGCCCATGACCCAGAGTTTGATGAATTGAAATCATCATCTGCGCCAAGATGATTTGATCGTATAGTGGTTAGTACCTCATGTTATGGCCGTTATACCCCAAGTACTAATTCTGCTCACAGCATCGGAGCTTTCCTTTGAATTGCCCGACTTTTTAGTTTAAACTTTGAAGGACGAATTTAAATTTCGAAGTCATTTTCAAAACACCTATGAAAACAAAGATGAAAAACTTAAGTTCTCTAATAAAATCTTGTTTATTTATTATTAGAAGAGGAAGTTGCGTTATGCAAGCAGCAGAGTGGCGCAGCGGAAGCGTGCTGGGCTCATAACCCAGAGGTCGATGGATCGAAACCATCCTCTGCTAAGACGCTGTGATCGTATAGTGGTTAGTACCTCACGTTGTAGCCGTGGTAACTCAGGTTCGAATCCTGGTCACAGCATCGGTAATTTAATTTTCATTGCGTTTTTTTTTGAAACTCCACGTTTTGGAGGACAACGCCATATTCCGATTAGCAGAGTGGCGAAGCGGAAACGTGCTGGGCTCATAACCCAGAGTTTGATTGATTATTAGAAGCGGAATTTGCATTGTGTAAGTAGCAGAGTGGCGCAGCGGAAGCGTGCTGGTCTCATAACCCAGATGTCGATGGATCGAAACCATCCTCTGCTAAAACGCTGTGATCGTATAGTGGTTAGTACCTCACGTTGTGGCCGTGATAACCCAGGTTCGAATCCTAGTCACAGCATCGGTAATTTAATTTTCATTGCGTTTTTTTTTGAAACTCCACGTTTTGAAGGACAACTCCGTATTCCGAGTATCAGAGTGGCGAAGCGGAAACGTTCTGGGCCCATGACCCAGAGTTAGATGAATTGAAATCATCGACTGCGTCAAGATGCTTTTATCGTATAGTGGTTAGTATCTCATGTTATGGTCGTTATAACCCAAGTTCGAATTCTGCTCACAGCATCGGAGCTTTCCTTTGAATTACCCGACTTTTCAGTTTAACTTTTGTAGGACGAATTTGTCAGATAATATTTCAGTCTGACAGTATTACCCGACTTTTTAGTTTAAACTTTGAAGGACGAATTTAAATTTCGAAGTCATTTTCAAAACATCTATGAAAACAAAGATGAAAAACTTAAGTTCTCTAATAAAATCTTGTTTATTTATTATTAGAAGAGGAAGTTGCGTTATGCAAGCAGCAGAATGGCGCAGCGGAAGCGTACTGGGCTCATAACCCAGGGGTCGATGGATCGAAACCATCCTCTGCTAAAACGCTGTGATCGTATAGTGGTTAGTATCTCACGTTGTGGCCGTGATAACCCAGGTTCGAATCCTGGTCACCGCATCGGTAATTTAATTTTCATTGAGTTTTTTTTAAAACTCCACGTTTTGAAGGACAACTCCGTATTCCGAGTAGCAGAGTGGCGAAGCGGAAACGTTCTGGGCCCATGACCCAGAGTTTGATGAATTGAAATCATCGTCTACGTCAAGATGCTTTTATCGTATAGTGGTTAGTACCTCATGTTATGGCCGTTATAACCCAAGTTCGAATTCTGCTTACAGCATCAGAGCTTTCCTTTGAATTACCCGACTTTTCAGTTTAAATTTTGTAGGACGAATTTGTCAGATAATATTTCAGTCTGACAGAATTACCCGACTTTTTAATTTAAACTTTGAAGGACGAATTTAAATTTCGAAGTCATTTTCAAAACACCTATGAAAACAAAGATGAAAAACTTAAGTTCTGTAATAAAATCTTGTTTATTCATTATTAAAAGAGGAAGTTGCATTCTGCGAGTAGCAGAGTGGCGCAGCGGAAGCGTGCTGGGCTCATAACCCAGAGTTTGATTGATTATTAGAGGCGGAATTTGCATTGTCTGAGTAGCATAGTGACGCAGCGGAAGCGTGCTGGGCTCATAACCCAGAGGTCGATGGATCGAAACCATCCTCTGCTAAAACGCTATGATCGTACCTCACGTTGTGGCCGTGATAACCCAGGTTCGAATCCTGGTCACAGCATCGGAAAATACCTTTTAAATGCTATTTTTTGAAACTCCACGTTTTGAAGGACAACTCCGTATTCCGAGTAGCAGAGGGGCGAAGCGGAAACGTTCTGGGCCCATGACCCAGAGTTTGATGAAATGAAATCATCATCTGCGCCAAGATGCTTTGATCGTATAGTGGTTTGTACCTCATGTTATGGCCGTTATAACCCGAGTACGAATTTTGCTCACAGCATCGGAGCTCTCCTTTGAATTACCCGACTTTTTAGTTTAAACTTTGAAGGACGAATTTAAATTTCGAAGTCATTTTCAAAACACCTATGAAAACAAAGATGAAAAACTGAAGTTCTGTAATAAAATCTTGTTTATTTATTATTAGAAGAGGAAGTTGCATTATGCAAGCACCAGAATAGCGCAGCGGAAGCGTGCTGGGCTCATAACCCAGAGGTCGATGGATCGAAACCATCCTCTGCTAAGACTCTGTGATCGTATAGTGGTTAGTACCTCACGTTGTGGCCGTGATAACCCAGGTTCGAATCCTGGTCACAGCTTCGGCCATTTAATTTTCATTGCTGTTTTTTTTTAAATTCCACGTTTTGAAGGACAGATCCGTCTTCCGAGTAGCAGATTGGCGAAGCGGAAACGTTCTGGGCCCATGACCCAGAGTTTGATGAATTGGAATCATCGTCTGCGTCAAGATGCTTTGATCGTATAGTGGTTAGTACCTCATGTTATGGCCGTTAAATTCCAAGTTCGAATTTTGCTCACAGCATCGGAGCTTTCCTTTGAATTACCCGACTTTTTAGTTTAAACTTTGAAAGACGAAATTAAATTTCGAAGTCATTTTCAAAACACCTATGAAAGCAAAGGTTGAAAATTGAAGTTCTGTAATAAAATCTTGTTTATTTATTATTAAAAGAGGAAGTTGCATTCTGCGAGTAGCATACTGGCGCAGCGGAAGCGTGCTGGGCTCATAACCCAGAGGTCGATTGATCGAAACCATCCTCTGCTAAAACGCTGCGATCGTATAATGGTTAGCACCTCACGTTGTGGCCGTGATAACCCAGGTTCGAATCCTGGTCACAGCATCGGTAATTTGATTTTCATTGCTGTTTTTTTGAAACTCCACGTTTTGAATGACAGATCCGTCTTCCGAGTAGCAGAGTGGCGAAGCGGAAGCGTACTGGGCTCATAACCCAGAGTTTAATGAATTGAAATCATCATATGCGTCAAAATGCTTTGATCGTATAGTGGTTAGTACTTCATGTTATGGCCGTTATACCCCAAGTACGAATTCTGCTCACAGCATCGGCGCTGTCCTTTGAATTACCCGACTTTTTAGTTTAAACTTTGAAGGACGAATTTAAATTTCGAAGTCATTTTCAAAACACCTATGAAAACAAAGATGAAAAACTTAAGTTCTGTAATAAAATCTTGTTTATTTATTTTTAGAAGAGGAAGTTGCATTATGCAAGCAGCATAGGGGCGCGGCGGAAGCGTGCTGGGCTCATAACCCAGAGGTCGATGGATCGAAACCATCCTCTGCTAAGACGCTGTGATCGTATAGTGGTTAGTACCTTACGTTGTGGCCAAGATAACCCAGGTTCGAATCCTGGTCACAGCATCGGTAATTTGATTTTCATTGCTGTTTTTTTGAAACTCCACGTTTTGAAAGACAGATCCGTCTTCCCAGTAGCAGAGTGGCGAAGCGGAAACGTTCTGGACCCATGACCCAGAGCTTGATGAATTGAAATCATCATCTGCGTCAAAATGCTTTGATCGTATAGTGGTTAGTACCTCATGTTATGGCCGTTAAATTCCAAGTTCGAATTTTGCTCACAGCATCGGAGCTTTCCTTTGAATTACCCGACTTTTTAGTTTAAACTTTGAAAGACAAAATTAAATTTCGAAGTCATTTTCAAAACACCTATGAAAGCTAAGGTTGAAAATTGAAGTTCTGTAATAAAATCTTGTTTATTTATTATTAAAAGAGGAAGTTGCATTCTGCGAGTAGCAGACTGGCGCAGCGGAAGCGTGCTGGGCTCATAACCCGGAGGTCGATTGATCGAAACCATCCTCTGCTAAAACGCTGCGATCGTATAGTGGTTAGCACCTCACGTTGTGGCCGTGATAACCCAGGTTCGAATCCTGGTCACAGCATCGGTAATTTAATTTTCATTGCTGTTTTTTTGAAACTCCACGTTTTGAAGGACAGATCCGTCTTCCGAGTAGCAGAGTGGCGAAGCGGAAGCGTACTGGGCTCATAACCCAGAGTTTAATGAATTGAAATCATCATATGCGTCAAAATGCTTTGATCGTATAGTGGTTAGTACCTCACGTTGTGGCCAAGATAACCCAGGTTCGAATCCTGGTCACAGCATCGGTAATTTGATTTTCATTGCTGTTTTTTTGAAACTCCACGTTTTGAAGGACAGATCCGTCTTCCGAGTAGCAGAGTGGCGAAGCGGAAACGTTCTGGGCCCATGACCCAGAGTTTGATGAATTGAAATCATCATCTGCGTCAAAATGCTTTGATCGTATAGTGGTTAGTACCTCATGTTATGGCCGTTATAACCCAAGTTCGAATTCTGCTCACAGCATCGGAGCTTTCCTTTGAATTACCCGACTTTTCAGTTTAAATTTTGTAGAACGAATTTGTCAGACAATATTTCAGTCATTTTAAAAATACATATGAAAACATAAGTGAAAAACTGAAGTTCTGAATTAAAATCTTGTTTATTTATTATTAGAAAAGGAAGTTGCATTCTGCGAGTAGCAGAGTGGCGCAGCCGAATCGTGCTGGTCTCATAACCCAGAGGTCGATGAATCGAAACCATCCCTTGTTAGAACGCTGTGATCGTATAGTGGTTGGTACCTCACGTTGTGGCCGTGATAAAGCAGGTTCGAATCCTGGTCACAGCATCGGAAATTACCTTTTAAATGCTGTTTTTTTGAAACTCCACGTTTTGAAGGACAACTCCGTATTCCGAGTAGCAGAGTGGCGAAGCGGAAACGTTCTGGGCCCATGACCCAGAGTTTGATGAATTGAAATCATCGTCTGCGTCAAGATGCTTTGATCGTATAGTGATTAGTACCTCATGTTATGGCCGTTAAATTCCAAGTTCGAATTCTGCTCACAGCATCGGAGCTTTCCTTTGAATTACCCGACTTTTTAGTTTAAACTTTGAAAGACGAAATTAAATTTCGAAGTCATTTTCAAAACACCTATGAAAGCAAAGGTTGAAAATTGAAGTTCTGTAATAAAATCTTGTTTATTTATTATTAAAAGAGGAAGTTGCATTCTGCGAGTAGCAGACTGGCGCAGCGGAAGCGTGCTGGGCTCATAACCCAGAGTTTGACTGATTATTAGAAGCGGAATTTGCATTGTGTGAGTAGCAGAGTGGCGCAGCGGAAGCGTGCTGGGCTCACAACCCAGAGGTCGATGGATCGAAACCATCCTCTGCTAAAACGCTGTGATCGTATAGTGCAGGGGTCACCAAACTACGGCCCGCGGGCCGGATCCGGCCCGCGGCGTCCTTTTATCTGGCCCGCAATAACACGCAAAAATTGCTAAATATTTTTCCAAGGGAGATTTTCCCGTGCATCGTCTTTCTTGTTCAATTCGTAACATTGGCCAATCAGCAAGATGCAAAAACGTTACGTATTAATAGGTCTTTTCGCTTCCGCTCAGACACTTTTTTCACCCTGATAGATTTTCAGTCGTGGTTGTAAACAATATTTCGTTTTTGCGACTTTAAATGCTATTCGTTAGTTTTTGGTTGTCTTTCGGAAATTTAAGTATGAATCAAATAAGTCAATCATTATTTGCGTCCTTAGGAGTTGTAGTTTTAATAGTAGTAAGGAAAAATTAGTCTAGGAATAGCTGTGACATAATAGGCTAAAATTCTCTACCGGTACGCAACGGTTTCTGAGAAAAATGCACTTGTACACTTGTAGCGCGTGCTTTCGACGAAACTGTTTACGTTTCTTGTGCTAAAATAAACATCGAATGTGCATTTTGCGCTAACAGTACTGTAATCCCTCGCGTACTGCTCCAATTTCACAAGTCACACTAACTCCGATATAAATAAAAACTGCGTCAGTGGATAGATCTGAGTGAAAATAGAAAACAATACCAAGTTTATAAAAAACGGTCAAGTAATAACGGAAATATCGGAACTTTAGTACCACCCGACAGGCCAATTTTTTCCATAAGGATTGTATTACTTTTTGATAAGAATTGTAATAAATAAGAAAAAAGAACACATATCATTCACTAATATTTCGATGTGCGTCACATCTATGGAATATTGAGACTATTTCTGGATTTTATTCTGGCAACGGTCATTGACACCGCCGAAAGATCGTCACAAATAATCGCTGGAGTTTTTGTGCATGATAGTTTGACAGAGGTTCATTGTGAGTACTATTTAACGATGTTCTGATTGTGCAAACTTCATAAAAATTGGTAAGTATCAAATTAGGAAAGAAATTCACACGTACATATAAAAGTTATTGGTGTCCATAGACAATATCATTAATTTGCACTACATATAACTGGAGCGTAATTTTTAAAAGCGTCGAATGTTGGGAAATTTATGCGCTAATGAAAAAAATCAAATACCGGATAATAGATGTTTATTTTATCTAAATTATGTCAAAATTTCATGGAATTCTAAGCTACAGCAAGCAGTCCGTAGTCGTTTTTATGAGCGGTTTTCTAATACTGCATAACGGTACTTAGCAGACATGATGCGTACATTTTTTGGCGCGAAAAAGCGGATTTTGAATATTCCTAATTCACGACAGAAACGTTTTAATACCAGCTAAACTCAGGATAGTTGTTTAGATATTAAAATCTTTCATATTTGTTTTCCTAGTATGTTCCTGATTGCGATATAGATAGAATTTGAATCAAGTCTTCAGAAATGTAGAAGATATATTGTTGAATGGATTTCCCAACTTTTGTGAATTTATGATATTGCATTGACAAGAATATTCATCCGGCCCGTTTCAACACAGTTTGAGTCATACCCGGCCCGCGGTCAAAAAAGTTTGGTGACCCCTGGTATAGTGGTTAGCACCTCACGTTGTGGCCGTAATAACCCAGGTTCGAATCCTGGTCAGAGCATCGGTAATTTAATTTTCATTGCGTTTTTTTTGAAACTCCACGTTTTGAAGGACAACTCCGTATTCCGAGTAGCAGAGTGGCGAAGCGGAAACGTTCTGGGCCCATGACCCCGAGTTTGATGAATTGAAATCAGCATCTGCGTCAAAATGCTTTGATCGTATAGTGGTTAGTACCTCATGTTATGGCCGTTATAACCCAAGTTCGAATTCTGCTCACAGCATCGGAGCTTTCCATTGAATTACCCGACTTTCCAGTTTAAATTTTGTAGAACGAAAAGACAATATTTCAGTCATTTTAAAAATACATATGAAAACATAGGTGAAAAACTGAAGTTCTGAATTAAAATCTTGTTTATTTATTATTAGAAAAGGAAGTTGCATTCTGTGAGTAGCAGAGTGGCGCAGCCGAATCGTGCTGGTCTCATAACCCAGAGGTCGATGAATCGAAACCATCTCTTGTTAGAACTCTGTGATCGTATAGTGGTTGGTACCTCACGTTGTGGCCGTGATAACGCAGGTTCGAGTCCTGGTCACAGCATCGGAAATTACTTTTTAAATGCTGTTTTTTTGAAACTCCACGTTTTGAAGGACAACTCCGTATTCCGAGTAGCAGAGTGGCGAAGCGGAAACGTTCTGGGCCCATGACCCAGAGTTTGATGAATTGAAATCATCGTCTGCGTCAAGATGCTTTGATCGTATAGTGGTTAGTACCTCATGTTATGGCCGTTAAATTCCAAGTTCGAATTCTGCTCACAGCATCGGAGCTTCCCTTTGAATTACCCGAGTTTTTAGTTTAAACATTGAAAGACGAAATTAAATTTCGAAGTCATTTTCAAAACACCTATGAAAACAAAGGCTGAAAATTGAAGTTCTGTTATAAAATCTTGTTTATTCATTATTAAAAGAGGAAGTTGCATTCTGTGAGTAGCAGAGTGGCGCAGCGGAAGCGTGCTGGGCTCGTAACCCAGAGGTCGATGGATCGAAACCATCCTCTGCTAAAACGCTGTGATCGTATAGTGGTTAGTACCTCACGTTGTGGCCGTGATAACCCAGGTTCGAATCCTGGTCACAGCATCGGTAATTTAATTTTCATTGCTGTTTTTTTGAAACTCCACGTTTTGAAGGACAGATCCGTCTTCCGAGTAGCAGAGTGGCGAAGCGGAAGCGTGCTGGGCTCATAACCCAGAGTTTGATTGATTATTAGAATCGGAATTTGCATTGTGTGAGTAGCAGAGTGGCGCAGCGGAAGCGTGCTGGGCTCATAACCAAGAGGTCGATGGATCGAAACCATCCTCTGCTAAAACTCTGTGATCGTATAGTGGTTAGTACCTCACGTTGTGGCCGTGATAACCCAGGTTCGAATCCTGGTCACAGCATCGGTAGTTTAATTTTGATTGCGTTTATTTCGAAATTCCACGTTTTGAAGGACAACTCCGCATTCCGAGTAGCAGAGTGGCGAAGCGGAAACGTTCTGGGCCCATGACCCAGAGTTTGATGAATTGAAATCATCATCTGCGTCAAACTTTGATCGTATAGTGGTTAGTACCTCATGTTATGGCCGTTATAACCCAAGTTCAAATTCTGATCATAGCATCGGAGCTTTCCTTGGAATTACCCGACTTTTCAGTTTAAATTTTGTAGAACGAATTTGTCAGAAAATATTTCAGTCATTTTAAAAATACATATGAAAACATAGGTGAAAAACTGAAGTTCTGAATTAAAATCTTGCTTATTTATTATTAGAAAAGGAAGTTGCATTCTGCGAGTAGCAGAGTGGCGCAGCGGAATCGAGCTGGTCTCATAGCCCAGAGGTCGATAAATCGAAACCATCCCTTGTTTGAACGCTGTGATCGTATAGTGGTTGGTACCTCACGTTGTGGCCGTGATAACCCAGGTTCGAATCCTGGTCACAGCATCGGTAATTTAATTTTCATTGCGTTTTTTTTTGAAACTCCACGTTTTGAAGGACAACTCCGTATTCCGAGTAGCAGAGTGGCGAAGCGGAAACGTTGTGGGCCCATGACCCAGAGTTTGATGAATTAAAATCAGCATCTGCGTCAAAATGCTTTGATCGTATAGTGGTTAGTACCTCATGTTATGGCCGTTATAACCCAAGTTCGATTTCTGCTCACAGCATCGGAGCTTTTCATTGAATTACCCGACTTTTCAGTTTAAATTTTGTAGAACGAATTTGTCAGACAATATTTCAGTCATTTTAAAAATACATAGGAAAACATAGGTAAAAAACTGAAGTTCTGAATTGAAATCTTGTTTATTCATTATTAGAAAAGGAAGTTGCATTCTGCGAGTAGCAGACTGGCGCAGCCGAATCGTGCTGGTCTCATAACCCAGAGGTCGATGAATCGAAACCATCCCTTGTTAGAACGCTGTGATCGTATAGTGGTTGGTACCTCACGTTGTGGCCGTGATAACCCAGGTTCGAATCCTGGTCACAGCATCGGAAATTACCTTTCAAATGCTGTTTTTTTGAAACTCCACGTTTTGAAGGACAACTCCGTATTCCGAGTAGCAGAGTGGCGAAGCGGAAACGTTCTGGGCCCATGACCCAGAGTTTGATGAATTGAAATCATCGTCTGCGTCAAGATGCTCTGATCGTATAGTGGTTAGTACCTCATGTTATGGCCGTTAAATTCCAAGTTCGAATTCTGCTCACAGCATCGGAGCTTTCCTTTGAATTACCCGACTTTATAGTTTAAACATTGAAAGACGAAATTAAATTTCGAAGTCATTTTCAAAACACCTATGAAAACAAAGGTTGAAAATTGAAGTTCTGTAATAAAATCTTGTTTATTAATTATTAAAAGAGGAAGTTGCATTCTGCGAGTAGCAGAGTGGCGCAGAGGAAGAGTACTGGGCTCATAACCCAGAGTTTGATTTATTATTAGAAGCGGAATTTGCATTGTGTGAGTTGCAGAGTGGCGCAGCGGAAGCGTGCTGGGCTCATAACCCAGAGGTCGATGGATCGGAACCATCCTCTGCTAAGACGCTGTGATCGTATAGTGGTTAGTACCTCACGTTGTGGCCGTGATAACCCAGGTTCGAATCCTGGTCACAGAATCGGTAATTTAATTTTCATTGCTGTTTTTTTGAAACTCCACGTTTTGAAGGACAGATCCGTCTTTCGAGTAGCAGAGTGGCGAAGCGGAAGCGTGCTGGGCTCATAACCCAGAGTTTGATTGATTATTAGAAGCGGAATTTGCATTGTGTGAGTAGCAGAGTGGCGCAGCGGAAGCGTGCTGGGCTCATAACCCAGAGGTTGATGGATCAAAACCATCCTCTGCTAAAACGCTGTGATCGTATAGTGGTTAGTACCTCACGTTGTGGCCGTGATAACCCAGGTTATAATCCTGGTCACAGCATCGGTAATTTAATTTTCATTGCGTTTTTTTTGAAACTCCACGTTTTGAAGGAAGACTCCGTATTCCGAGTAGCAGAGTGGCAAAGCGGAATCGTTCTGGGCCCATGACCCAGAGTGTGATGAATTGAAATCATCATCTGCGTCAAACTTTGATCGTATAGTGGTGAGTACCTCATGTTATGGCCGTTATAACCCAAGTTCGAATTCTGCTCACAGCATCGGAGCTTTCCTTTGAATTACCCGACTTTTCAGTTTAAATTTTGTAGAACGAATTTGTCAGACAATATTTCAGTCATTTTAAAAATACATATGAAAACATAGGTGAAAAACTCAAGTTTTGAATTAAAATCTTGTTTATTTAATATTAGAAAAGGAAGTTGCATTCTGCGAGTAGCAGAGTGGCGCAGCCGAATCGTGCTAGGCTCATAACCCAGAGGTCGATGAATCGAAACCATCCCTTGTTAGAACGATGTGATCGTATAGTGGTTGGTACCTCACGTTGTGGCCGTGATAACCCAGGTTCGAATCCTGGTCACAGCATCGGAAATTACCTTTTAAATGCTGTTTTTTTGAAACTCCACGTTTTGAAGGACAACTCCGTATTTCGAGTAGCAGAGTGGCGAAGCGGAAACGTTCTGGGCCCATGACCCAGAGTTTGATGAATTGAAATCATCATCTGCGCCAAGATGATTTGATCGTATAGTGGTTAGTACCTCATGTTATGGCCGTTAAATTCCAAGTTCGAATTCTGCTCACAGCATCGGAGCTTTCCTTTGAATTACCCGACTTTTTAGTTTAAACTTTGAAGGACGAATTTAAATTTCGAAGTCATTTTCAAAACACCTATGAAAACAATGATGAAAAACTTAAGTTCTGTAATAAAATATTGTTTCCTTGAATTACCCGTTTTTCTAGTTTAAATTTTGTAGGACAAATTTGTCAGACAATATTTCAGTCATTTTAAAAATACATATAAAAACAAAGGTGAAAAACTGAAGTTCTGAATTAAAATCTTGTTTATTTATTATTAGAAAAGGAAGTTGCATTCTGCGAGTAGCAGAGTGGCGCAGCCGAATCGTGCTGGTCTCATAACCCAGAGGTCGATGAATCGAAACCATCCCTTGTTAGAACTCTGTGATCGTATAGTGGTTGGTACCTCACGTTGTGGCCGTGATAACGCAGGTTCGAATCCTGGTCACAGCATCGGAAATTACTTTTTAAATGCTGTTTTTTTGAAACTCCACGTTTTGAAGGACAACTCCGTATTCCGAGTAGCAGAGTGGCGAAGCGGAAACGTTCTGGGCCCATGACCCAGAGTTTGATGAATTGAAATCATCGTCTGCGTCAAGATGCTTTGATCGTATAGTGGTTAGTACCTCATGTTATGGCCGTTAAATTCCAAGTTCGAATTCTGCTCACAGCATCGGAGCTTCCCTTTGAATTACCCGAGTTTCTAGTTTAAACATTAAAAGACGAAATTAAATTTCGAAGTCATTTTCAAAACACCTATGAAAACAAAGGCTGAAAATTGAAGTTCTGTTATAAAATCTTGTTTATTCATTATTAAAAGAGGAAGTTGCATTCTGTGAGTAGCAGAGTGGCGCAGCGGAAGCGTGCTGGGCTCGTAACCCAGAGGTCGATGGATCGAAACCATCCTCTGCTAAAACGCTGTGATCGTATAGTGGTTAGTACCTCACGTTGTGGCCGTGATAACCCAGGTTCGAATCCTGGTCACAGCATCGGTAATTTAATTTTCATTGCTGTTTTTTTGAAACTCCACGTTTTGAAGGACAGATCCGTCTTCCGAGTAGCAGAGTGGCGAAGCGGAAGCGTGCTGGGCTCATAACCCAGAGTTTGATTGATTATTAGAATCGGAATTTGCATTGTGTGAGTAGCAGAGTGGCGCAGCGGAAGCGTGCTGGGCTCATAACCCAGAGGTCGATGGATCGAAACCATCCTCTGCTAAAACTCTGTGATCGTATAGTGGTTAGTACCTCACGTTGTGGCCGTGATAACCCAGGTTCGAATCCTGGTCACAGCATCGGTAGTCTAATTTTGATTGCGTTTATTTCGAAATTCCACGTTTTGAAGGACAACTCCGTATTCCGAGTAGCAGAGTGGCGAAGCGGAAACGTTAGTGGTTAGTACCTCACGTTGTGGCCGTGATAACCCAGGTTCGAATCCTGGTCACAGCATCGGTAGTCTAATTTTGATTGCGTTTATTTCGAAATTCCACGTTTTGAAGGACAACTCCGTATTCCGAGTAGCAGAGTGGCGAAGCGGAAACGTTCTGGGCCCATGACCCAGAGTTTGATGAATTGAAATCATCATCTGCGTCAAACTTTGATCGTATAGTGGTTAGTACCTCATGTTATGGCCGTTATAACCCAAGTTCAAATTCTGATCATTGCATCGGAGCTTTCCTTGGAATTACCCGACTTTTCAGTTTAAATTTTGTAGAACGAATTTGTCAGAAAATATTTCAGTCATTTTAAAAATACATATGAAAACATAGGTCAAAAACTGAAGTTCTGAATTAAAATCTTGCTTATTTATTATTAGAAAAGGAAGTTGTATTCTGCGAGTAGCAGAGTGGCGCAGCGGAATCGAGCTGGTCTCATAGCCCAGAGGTCGATAAATCGAAACCATCCCTTGTTTGAACGCTGTGATCGTATAGTGGTTGGTACCTCACGTTGTGGCCGTGATAACCCAGGTTCGAATCCTGGTCACAGCATCGGAAATTTAATTTTCATTGCGTTTTTTTTGAAACTCCACGTTTTGAAGGACAACTCCGTATTCCGAGTAGCAGAGTGGCGAAGCGGAAACGTTGTGGGCCCATGACCCAGAGTTTGATGAATTAAAATCAGCATCTGCGTCAAAATGCTTTGATCGTATAGTGGTTAGTACCTCATGTTATGGCCGTTATAACCCAAGTTCGATTTCTGCTCACAGCATCGGAGCTTTCCATTGAATTACCCGACTTTTCAGTTTAAATTTTGTAGAACGAATTTGTCAGACAATATTTCAGTCATTTTAAAAATACATAGGAAAACATAGGTAAAAAACTGAAGTTCTGAATTGAAATCTTGTTTATTCATTATTAGAAAAGGAAGTTGCATTCTGCGAGTAGCAGACTGGCGCAGCCAAATCGTGCTGGTCTCATAACCCAGAGGTCGATGAATCGAAACCATCCCTTGTTAGAACGCTGTGATCGTATAGTGGTTGGTACCTCACGTTGTGGCCGTGATAACCCAGGTTCGAATCCTGGTCACAGCATCGGAAATTACCTTTCAAATGCTGTTTTTTTGAAACTCCACGTTTTGAAGGACAACTCCGTATTCCGAGTAGCAGAGTGGCGAAGCGGAAACGTTCTGGGCTCATGACCCAGAGTTTGATGAATTGAAATCATCGTCTGCGTCAAGATGCTCTGATCGTATAGTGGTTAGTACCTCATGTTATGGCCGTTAAATTCCAAGTTCGAATTCTGCTCACAGCATCGGAGCTTTCCTTTGAATTACCCGACTTTTTAGTTTAAACATTGAAAGACGAAATTAAATTTCGAAGTCATTTTCAAAACACCTATGAAAACAAAGGTTGAAAATTGAAGTTCTGTAATAAAATCTTGTTTATTCATTATTAAAAGAGGAAGTTGCATTCTGCGAGTAGCAGAGTGGCGCAGAGGAAGCGTACTGGGCTCATAACCCAGAGTTTGATTTATTATTAGAAGCGTAATTTGCATTGTGTGAGTTGCAGAGTGGCGCAGCGGAAGCGTGCTGGGCTCATAACCCAGAGGTCGATGGATCGGAACCATCCTCTGCTAAGACGCTGTGATCGTATAGTGGTTAGTACCTCACGTTGTGGCCGTGATAACCCAGGTTCGAATCCTGGTCACAGCATCGGTAATTTAATTTTCATTGCTGTTTTTTTGAAACTCCACGTTTTGAAGGACAGATCCGTCTTTCGAGTAGCAGAGTGGCGAAGCGGAAGCGTGCTGGGCTCATAACCCAGAGTTTGATTGATTATTAGAAGCGGAATTTGCATTGTGTGAGTAGCAGAGTGGCGCAGCGGAAGCGTGCTGGGCTCATAACCCAGAGGTTGATGGATCAAAACCATCCTCTGCTAAAACGCTGTGATCGTATAGTGGTTAGTACCTCACGTTGTGGCCGTGATAACCCAGGTTATAATCCTGGTCACAGCATCGGTAATTTAATTTTCATTGCGTTTTTTTTGAAACTCCACGTTTTGAAGGAAGACTCCGTATTCCGAGTAGCAGAGTGGCGAAGCGGAATCGTTCTGGGCCCATGACCCAGAGTTTGATGAATTGAAATCATCATCTGCGTCAAACTTTGATCGTATAGTGGTGAGTACCTCATGTTATGGCCGTTATAACCCAAGTTCGAATTCTGCTCACAGCATCGGAGCTTTCCTTTGAATTACCCGACTTTTCAGTTTAAATTTTGTAGAACAAATTTGTCAGACAATATTTCAGTCATTTTAAAAATACATATGAAAACATAGGTGAAAAACTGAAGTTTTGAATTAAAATCTTGTTTATTTAATATTAGAAAAGGAAGTTGCATTCTGCGAGTAGCAGAGTGGCGCAGCCGAATCGTGCTAGGCTCATAACCCAGAGGTCGATGAATCGAAACCATCTCTTGTTAGAACGATGTGATCGTATAGTGGTTGGTACCTCACGTTGTGGCCGTGATAACCCAGGTTCGAATCCTGGTCACAGCATCGGAAATTACCTTTTAAATGCTGTTTTTTTGAAACACCACGTTTTGAAGGACAACTCCGTATTTCGAGTAGCAGAGTGGCGAAGCGGAAACGTTCTGGGCCCATGACCCAGAGTTTGATGAATTGAAATCATCATCTGCGCCAAGATGATTTGATCGTATAGTGGTTAGTACCTCATGTTGTGGCCGTTATAACTCAAGCTTGAATTCTGTTCACAGTATCGGAGCTTTCCTTTGAATTACCCGACTTTTTAATTTAAACGAATTTAAATTTCTATCATGTTGTGTGGTTGTTGTGGTTAGTACCTCATGTTATGTCCGGTATAACCCAAGTTCGAATTCTGCTCACAGCATTGGACTTTCCTTTGAATTACCCGTTTTTCTAGTTTAAATTTTGTAGGACAAATTTTTCAGACAATATTTCAGTCATTTTAAAAATACATATGAAAACAAAGGTGAAAAACTGAAGTTATGTAGTAAAATCTTGTTTATTTATTATTAGAAGAGGAAGATGCATTCTCCGAGTAGCAGAGTGGCGTAGCGGAAACGTGCTGGGCTCATAACCCAGAGGTCGATGGATCGAAACCATCCTCTGCTAGAACGCTGTGATCGTATAGTGATTAGTACCTCATGTAGTGGCCGTTATAACCCAAGTTCAAATTCTGCTCAAAGCATCGGATGTTACCTTTGAATTACCCAACTTTTTAGATTAAACTTAGAAGGACGAAATTAAATTCCAAAGTCATTTCCAAAATACTTATGAAAACAAAGTTATAAACTGAAGTTCTGTAATAAAATCTTGTTTATTTATTATTAGAAGAGGAAGTTCTGGGCCCATGACTCAGACTTTAATGAATTGAAATCATCATCTGGGTCAAGATGCTTTGATCGTATAGTGGTTAGTACCTCATGTTATGGCCGTTATAACCCAAGTTCGAATTCTGCTCACAGCATCGGAGCTTTCCCTTGAATCACCTGAATTTTGTAGGACGAATTTGTCAGACAATATTTCAGCCTTTTTTAAAATACATATGGAAACAAAGGTGAAAAACTGAAGTTCTGTAATAACATCTTGTTTATTTATTATTAGAAAAGGAAGTTGCATTCTGCGAGTAGCAGAGTGGCGCAGCGGAAGCGGACGGAAGCGGGCTTGGCATTCTGCGAGTAGCAGAGTGGCGCCACGAAAGCGTTCTGGGCTCATGACCCCGAGTTTGATGGATTATTAGGAGAGGAATTTGCATTTTGCGAGTGGCAGAGTAGCGCCGCGGAAGCGGGCTGGGCTCATAACCCAGTGGTCAATTGATCGAAATCATCCTCTGCTAACACCTTTTGATCGTATAGTGGTTAGTACCTCACGTTGTGGCCGTGATAACCCAGGATCGGATCCTGTTCAAAGCTTTTTGTAGTTCAACTCCGTATTTCGAGTAGCAGAGTGGCGCAGCGGAAGCGGGCGGAAGCGGGCGGAAGCGGGCGGAAGCGGGCTGGGCATTCTGCGAGTAGCAGAGTGGCGCAACGAAAGCGTTCTGGGCTCATGACCCCGAGTTTGATGGATTATTAGGAGAGGAATTTGCATTTTGCGAGTAGCAGAGTAGCGCAGCGAAAGCGGGCTGGGCTCATAACCCAGTGGTCGATTGATCGAAATCATCCTCTGCTAACACGTTGTGATCGTATAGTGGTTAGTACCTCACGTTGTGGCCGTGATAACCCAGGATCGGATCCTGTTCAAAGCTTTTTGTAGGTCAACTCCGTATTTCAAGTAGCAGAGTGGCGCAGCGGAAAGGTTCTCGGCCATGACCCAGAGTTTGATGGAATGAAATCATCATCTGGGTCAAGATGCTTTGATCGTATAATGGTTAGTACCTCATGTTGTGGCCGTTATAACCCAAGTTCGAATTCGGCTCACAGCATTGGAGCTTCCCTTTGAATTACCCGACTTTTTAGTGTAAACTTTGATGGACGAATTTGTCTGACAATATTTTAGTCATTCTCAAAATACCTAAGAAAACAAAGGTGAAAAACTGAAGTTCTGTAATAAAATCTTGTTTATTCATTATTAGAAGAGGAAGTTGCATTGTGGAAGCTGCAGAGTGGCGCAGCGGAAGCATGTTGTGCTCATAGCCCAAATGTCCGTGGATCGAAACCATCCTCTGCTAAGACACTGTGATCGTAGTTAGAAGTAGTTAGTTCATTGTATGTTTATTTACTTTTTTATATTTATTTTCTTTTTTGAATTTTAAATTTTCTTTCCTTTTTCTTTATCCATGTGTTTTATTTATAAAAAATTTGTATCACTTATATTTGGTGGTTATCTTGTTTTTCAAAACCGTTATACACATATATTACTAAATTATTTTTGTTCCTTATTTTCTCATTTAACTTATTTTTCTTGATTTGCTGTTCTGATTGAGCGTGATAATCAATTAGTTTCTCGCGACGTGATTAAGTTTTTACCTTGCTACATTGCCTTGTGACACGTTTTGCTTCGGTCGGAAGAGAGACGGGTTGCGTTTTTATGTTGAGCACGGCTGTTTTTGTTGTTGTTGAGATGTGTTAAGTCGCTTTGAGTTGACTTTTGTTATATTATAACATTGTTATGGTCAGACATTCCGGACTTCTAATTTTTACTCGCGGTTGAAATGTAAAACTAGGAAATATGTGACTTAATTAGTTGATAATTATTAGTCATGGTTAGTATTAACGTCGTCGGTATAGTAAATATAAAATTTAATCGCAGTATATAAGATAGTCGCAATCAGAATGTAGAACTCTGATTTTTAATGGTAGTAGATCGCGTTTGAAAGGTATAAGGCGGGAGGCGACATAATTAGTTAGGAATATGAAGGTTATTAGCATATAAACTTTAGTGACCGTACGAGGGTGCATGTCAGGGCCAGATTATGAGTTTAAGGGGCCCCAAATTTTTGCAATGTAAAGTGAAAGAAGATTGTTTTGTTGTCATAGGTCGGAGAAACATCCATTCACTAATAATTAAGGCCAAGTTATAATTAACCGGGATTTTTCAAAAATAGTTTTAAGCCTACAAACATTTATACTCTGATTCACCATTGAAGATTTGTCTGCGGAAGTTTTTGTGGAGCGTGCTTTCCTTTGTTGCCCGTAACACGTGCTTATAGAGCCTAATGGTATATCCAGCCCTGGTGCGCCCTTGTTACGTCAGCCCTTATTACGTCACTGTGGCGTTGTAGATGACGCAGTCAGGTGAGGGTTAAGATTGACATATGCAAAACTTGTTATGCTACGCCAGCGTTTCTCAACCTTTGTTGGTCGCGGACAGTTTTCTTACCGGTGGGAACCTTTGCGGACTCAAGGTGCGTTTATTGCAACCGTACTCTTTGTGAAGAAGCAATAAAACCAAACACAACAAAATTTCAACGAAATTTTAAAATCGGAAATTCGCCGTAATCACGCGTTCATTAAAAGAGCTGACTTTTTTAGTGTATAATGGCCTTTTCTGTAGCTCAATATTCAATCCATTACAACGACGAGAATTTAAAATGCCTTTCTATTCTAATTTAATTGTGTTTATGGTAACTCGAGGTTGCGTCTACTTACGACAAGATGAAAGCATTACTTCTTTAAAATGCCACGGCAATCTGCGAACATAATAATGTGTGAATATATTGCCCGATTATATTTAGTTTCGATACATATTTTTTGCGATCTTGCGAATTTGTTATCGCCGTTAGAAAAATTCTACTATCCGCTATAAATTTCCAGAAAGTAAAACTTGATATAGTACCTATTAAAAGTATATTAGTAAATCAAAAATACATATTCATCGCTTTACTTTATTACTAATTTAATTGTGACCAATTTAATCTGCGGTTGTGTTGAGGAAATAAAAGCAATACTACTCAGAAAATACTATGACATTCCGTGGACACAAAAATGCGTGGTGAAGTGCCCGATTTTATTTTGTTTTGATTCATATTTTTGTGAATTTGACAAATCTGAACTGTTCCTAAAACACTTACGGCGTATATATATTTCCACTTTATGCCCAAAAACATATTGAACAAAAGTCAAGCCTTTTTTAGTTTTCTTATGAACAATATTTGAAAAAAAAAACTTCAAATAATAATATATTACTGTATATATAAGAGAATGTATTTTCGACAACTTTAATTTAATTTGCGCAAATGATTAGTTTTCTACGAAACTAGCTACTTATCCCTGTTCTATGCTTTTGTGCCGTTGGATCCGTTTGCATATAATGCGAGGATGCTGTAGCAAAAGTAAAGTTACCATCCTAAGTGATTCAAGGGTCGTGCTGCACACTAACAAGTTACACAAATGATGCACAATGTTAGCGTGCAACAAGAGTCTTAATTCACTTTAATTTAACTCGTGATTATCTTTGCAACCAGTGTTGTAGAATAAAACTAACGGTAAAATGCCAATTTTTTGCTACTGTTGGAAAATTGTTATGCGCCAACAAGAGATATTACCGGGTCCAAACGTCAAAATGCAATGTAGGTATAATACAATACCTGATACTCCAGAAGTATGTCAACCAAGATGGCGGACACTCAACGTAGTATGTGCACCTGAAATTATTGCCTAACCCTAACCTGATGCATATACTACGTTCGGTGTCCGCCATCTTGGTTCACATACTTCTGGAGGGCCTAATATTATAATCAAGCGTGAAAGGTGTATAAATCACTACATCGATCGTTATTATGTCATTGAGCAAGTATATTCGAAGGGTTTCTTTCGGACGAAATAATACGCTAATAGTTGCTAAATCTTGCTAATGTTTATTTAGATATTTGAACATTAGGTGTCGCTGCTTGATAACCAACTTTGGTTCTCCGCGGATTCCCCTCCCCAGTGAAATGTCTATTTAATATTTTTCTTCTGAACATTGCATGTTCATTTTTTTTATCGGGTGGAAAAAATAAACTGACTCTGACTATAATATTTATCGTGAATAATCAAATCAGTGGCTTCCAATCTTTTCCGTTAAATTTCTCCTTTCGACTAATTCTTCCCTCGTTATACATAAAAAGTAATTTGATGTTTCATGGACCCTCATGGAGCTCAATAGCAGTTGTTATGTGCAAGTCGCATCTCCGTCTTTGCACAGTTAAAGTACTTCACAATGTTTGTATAAATAATTATTAATAGTAATAAAAAGATCTGAAGATTATTATTAATTCCACAGCAAGTAAAATTCCTCCTCCTCCCAAGGGGGGATTCTTCCCTCCCCAATTGAGAAACGTAGATCTAAATCAGGGGACACCAAACTACGGCCCGCGGGCCAGATCCGTCTCTTGGCGTCATTTCACCTGGCCGCAATAAAACGAAAAATTGGCGAATTTTTTTTCCAAGGGATGCTTCCTCGAGCATCGACTTGTTTATTTTGTATCATTGGCCAATCAGCAAGATGCAAAAAGTGACGTAACAATAGGCGCTCAGAAATTTAAGTATGAACCAAACAAGTCAATCATCATTTCGCCTTCTTAGGAGTTGTAGCCCAACTGCAGTAATCATAAATTTGTCTAGAAATAGCTATTCTATATTCTGCGATATAGAATTAATATTCGAGACCTCAGAAATACAGAATTTAGAATGTTGAATTAATTGAATGAATTTCCCAACTTTTGTGAATTTATTGTATTGACACAAACATTTGTCCGACCCATTTCAATACAGGTTGAGTCATACCTGACCCTCAGCTAAAAAAGTTTGGTGACCCCTGATCTAAATAGACAATTTGGATAAGAATCACTTCAAATTGTACGTCAATGCCTTGGACATAATTTAACTACAAAATGTGAGTTATTTTGTAGAAAAGCTGTAATTCCAAATTCTCGAAATACACTTTTCAAATAGCTTTAATTTATTCAGACATAAAATAGGTCTATATCCAACATTTAAGCAATTTTTTTAACAGACCAGGGGACACCGGCTTGTAAAAATCGCATGCAACTATTTATTTCTCTTTGTGATTAACATGGGTAATCCTGTAGTATGTGAACCAGGATGGCAGACAACGGAGGGTTGTATGTGTACCATCATTTCAGGTACAGATACTACGGGAGTCACTTGGCTAGTCTCGAAACTCGTAATATAACTAAAATAAGGAAACTTGAAATAAATTATGGCCTAACCTTAACCTGATACACATACACACACGTTCCGGTGTCCGCCATCGTGGTTCACATATTTCCGGAACGCCCTGATATGCAATGGTATAAATACAAATATTGACATTTTTTGTGATTATATACATACAATCCGCTAAAGATGATTAATCGAATACACAGACTGAATCCTTGGCAACACTGATCCCAGAGAATCGGAGCAAATCAGAGGTGCACGGAGTCCGTATTTTTGAAAATTGATTCTTGCTGCTTGGATGGCAATGGCCATGTCGGTATATATACACTGTCTGAAACCGCTTATATATAAATTCGACGCACCAGAAGTATGTGCATCAAGATAGCGGACACTGGAAAGTAGTATGTGTACCTGGTTAGAGTCAGACCCTAATTTTATTGCAGTTTACGGTATTTTAGTTCTATTACAAGTTCGGGGACTAGCCAAGTGACTCCCGTAGTATTTGTACCTAAAACTATGGCTTTTCCCTAACCTCGTACACATACTACGTTCCGGTTACCGCCATCTTGATTGACATACTTCGGGAGTACCAAAAGTTGTACGTTCATTGTATGTTTATTTTCTCTTTTAAATTTTTAGCTTTCTTTCTTCTTTTTTATTCATATGTTTTTTTTATAAAAAGTTCGTAATAGCTATTTGGTGGTTTTGTTGTTTTCCAAAATTGTTATATGCATATAATATTAAATTTGTGCCTCGTTATCTTATGTCTAGGAATAATTAATATTAATTAATATTTAGAACCATCTACTAGATTTATTCATTAATCTGAATCAGCGTTGTAGGTATCGCTTCATGAAGGCCTTTCGCGGTCCCTCGAGACTCCTGTCACGTGATTAAAGTTAAGTCTTTTTTTTTCTTAGGGGAACTTGGATATTGCGTATTCAAATGCAAGTCTTTTCTCCTTGTTTACTTTCTACTCCGGATCCGTATGTGGTACTTGCCACAAGGCTGTTCGAACGAGATAGTATTAAATTGATAAGTAAAAATAACATGATCTCTTTCAACAAAATAATAAGTATATTTGTGAGCTTTCGTTAGATCATTCTTCAAACAATACAAGATATAACTGCAAATATAAAGATCATAAGAATTTAAGTCTATAATTGATTTTCCTATAACTGGATTTAGATGCTATGGGGATGGGACAATTTGGTCTGTATAATTTTAGAACTGCCGGTGTAACTGATGTGGTTGGGTTGGAGTTCGTTTATTAGTGCAGTTTCCTTTGTTTGTTTTTGAACCTTATTACTCATCGATTTTGATCGGTAAGTATGTGGATAGGTATTTGTCTGTCTCTATGTCTGTCTGTCTGTGTGTTAGATGCACGCGATATCTCACGAAAGCGAGGTTCAATCTGCTCCAAATTTGCATTGCATGTGCATTCATCTTAGCTCAGATCAGAAGCCTATTGATTTTGGATGGATTATGTCGTATAATTAGCGAGTTATTAATTAATTAGTGATGGGACTCACGGTGTCACTATGGAGTAAGACCACTGTTTTGGGGGATCCCCTAACCTTCGATCTCTAAGTCTTCGGTTTCCAACCGAATTCTAGTTTGTTTGTATTGTTGTTATTTTTTGATAGTACTGTTTGCCTTTTGGTTTTGTATTCGCGTTGCGTTTGTATTTTTTCAACTCAACCAATCAGTTACACCGGCGGTTCAAAGATTATACGGACCAAATTATCCCATCCCAATAGCATATAAATCCAGTTATGATCAACAATTACAGATCACAGATTCTTATGATGTTTATATTTACAGTTATATCTTGTATTGTTTGAAAAAGTTAGATCTTGATCTAACAAAAGTTCACAAATATACTCATTATTTCGTTGAAAGAGATCATATTATTTTTACTTATCTTTTTTTTTTGTTTCATATATTCCATATTTTTTCGTATTCCGTATTTTTTTTGATAAATAAATGAAGAAATATCGCAAAAGGTAAAGCTGTGATGTCGTCGGAAAACGAGTATTTCACAAGTTAAGAATGTGCTAATCAGACTCGCGGATGAATGCCAGTCTGTCATAGATAATTGTTATTGCTCAATTGACACAAATACCCTGAAAAGTATTTATTTATTAACTCACTGATAAACATCGATTTGCTCGCGGATTTAAAGGTTTGCAAATTACTGCACAATGAAGTGTTCCATTTGGCCAACGTGTGCTTGCAAAAATTACGAGTGTGATTTTTATGGATATAAATTTTCGTTTAAAATATCGATGAAAATAACGAAATTTCGGCCGAAATAAATGTCGCAATTTTTAAATGTTATTTGCTGCATCTCCTGCAGCAAATATCTACTTCACATCAGTGAAACGAAAAGGCAGGCAAATGTGATTGACTCTAGCTATTTGTAAACATACTGTTCATATTGAGGTTTGAACCCCCCGACTCACTTGCCCGCCCTCAATATCTACATTTTTAATGAATGTTTATTTATCTTTCATGTATTTTTCACTTGTTCCATTTTGTCTTTAATTATGTTATTTTTATTTTTTTGTATTCATAATTTTAACGCATGAACAAGTTTTTAACCAGTTTTGTAGAACAAAGGTCACTGTATAATGCCAGTTGTTATTACTTGTTACTGTTAAACAAAGTTACCCACCACTCACAACCAGGGAAATAACCGAGTGCAGATTGCGGGATGTTATGTAAAAATAAAGCCATACCAAGCATGAAAGATGTATAAATCCCAAAAGTCGTATTTTTTTATGGCATTGAGCAATTATATTCAAAGTGTTTGTTCTGGACGAGATAATTAGCATGATGTGAAGTACAGTTCGTACGTTTTACTTGCCATAGTATTTGGTTCAAAGAAATTCCTAAAACGATAGCCCATTGTAACTCATTGGCCTTGCTAAGCGAAGAACATTACAATACTACTATTTCAAAGTCTAATAACGTTATCCAAAATGAAAATTTGAACGTGAGAGATTTTAAATTTTTCTTCCCTAACGAGTATCAGATGTCTCCATACATTTCTCTTAGCGATAAACACTTAATTTGTGCAGATTCATTTCATTCCAAGATCTAATTTAACTATCCAAAATGAAAAGTCGAACATTCAACGATTCAATTCCTCGAGTATCAGATGTCTCCATACATTTCTCTAAGCGATAAACACTTAATTTGTGCAGATTCATTTCATTCCAAGATCTAATTTAACTATCCAAAATGAAAAGTCGAACATTCAACGATTCAATTCCTCGAGTCCATATTAGTTTTACAATACCACCTTACCAAGGCTAATATCACCTTAGAAATGGGACAACGAAATCTTTTTTGATAAGTTTTAAAGCATCGTTTTAGGTTGCGTTTTACATCCCTGTTGAATATACCTTATTTTTTTTTACATATGATTTAGTAATAAACACTCAATTTGCGAAAATAATAACTTAGCTAGGACAGGCGGTAGGACCTTGGTAGGCGGCATGTGACAATAGACCTAACCATATTATAGTGCCTTGAAAAATGTATTCCAAGTCTGTTGATACAGCTTCTATTAATAGATTCGTTCATACGGTCAAATGAGCTTGTTGAAGTTTGACCCAATGATAGCATAAAAATGAATTGAAACAAAATTGTACATTTAATGCCGTGATTAATTCAGCTAAATTTCTGATTGATTTCTGAGTCAATAGCGCACAAACAAGAAATAGCACAAAGGAATTGCAATTGAATATTTACGTTTATTTTCGAAACAAAAGTGAAAACACTGATATAATAAGCAAAGTGATAAAAATTAGCTCACGTTGTAATCAACTTAATCAATATCACACAAACAAGACATACGCAAATTAATGGTAAATTGTTTATTTATGTACATTTATTTTTGAATAAAATAAACTGAAAACTGTGATAAGAATATACATGGGTAAATGTTTTATCAGACTGTAATAGGAAATCTATATTTGAAAATTATAGACTTAACTTTACAGAAGCAGTAATTGACTGAAATCAGTTTAAGATTTTATTACCGACTCCGGATTGCAAAAAGATTTGGGCCCGACCACCCGAAGTTGTAAAAATTTAGACTCGACTCTATAGATCCAAGAAAAATATAATTTTGATAAAGAAAACTTTGGCGTATGCAAGCTTACTATAACTGACTCTTATAAACCCTTGATATACGTAATGCTTTTTGAGACTTGGTGGGAATTTTTGACAGATTTTACCACCACTGAAAGTCTACTATTATGACTCCGAACAATTCAGAATGTCAACCCCGACTCGGGACTCTGAGAAATACAGCGAAAAGTGCTAAACTTCAACTTCACAGCCCTGATTGAAACGTACAAAAATACCATATTCGAAAGGACGATCGTTTTCATCCAGTTTTGCCTATTTAATTCATTTTTAGTCAGTCCAGGAGATAGGCATTGGGGAAACTAATATCTTTAACCTTCGACAACTATAACAGTCAATTCTATTCATATAAACTAACGACAAACTGGCCTTGAAACAGCGGTTTATGAATTTTCATAAAGCGATACCCCTTCAAGGGACTCTCAACAGTTGCGACCCTGCTTTTTTTTTATAAAAACAAATAGTTCAACTTTTAACATGCCTGGTGCAGTGAATTAGTCCTACGCTCTTTCGAAGTTCTTATTTGCTTTTAAAAGAAAAGAAGTTATATTGAAACCCCGCCCATTTTTCAATTTTATTATAATGTGTAGTTATTATAAGTATTCAGTACTTTCAGTACTTTCTAGAAAGCTATCTCGGAGACATTTCATATTTTCTAAATGTCGTTTCACATTGTGTGCTGCTGATCATCAGAAAATCGGATTTTTGCTAAATTTGAAACTAAAAATGAAACATATTCAGTAATCGAAAAAGCCGTTGCTGTTGTAAATTTTTACTCGTCGATCTTGATCAGTACATGGACATATGTCATTGAATGAATAAGATTGCGGTTTCGCGAATAGGATTTACATATTTATGCCGGGAAAAAACAAAGCCGACTAGACGCTTAATCATATGGTGAGCCATGTCGGTCCTCACGTCAGTAAATCATCCGCGCAAATTTGCTCCTACAACGACAGTGAACCAAGATGGCGGACACCGTAACGTAATATGTATGCCGGTTTGGTTTAGGCCATAATTTTAGGTACAAATACTACGGGAGTCACTTGACTAGTACCCGAACTGGTAATAAAATTGAAATAAGAAAAATGGGAATAAAATTATGGTCTAACCTGGTACACATACTACGTTCCGGTGTCAGCCATCTTGGTTCACATACTTCGAGAGTACACTCGAGTGTGTTCTATTGTATTATTTTGTGTATTGACTGAAAGGAGAAGTGCCGCAGTAGGTCGCAGACTGTATGTAAAAATGCGATGTTGAACGGCCCTAATAAACAGTCATTGCTCTAATATATCACAACCAAAACAAAAACTGACGGCAGCACTGTTGTTGACAAACTGCTTTAAACAAATGCTGTAATTAGTGAAATAACGTGGTTTATTGTGTGCAATTTTACTACAATAGAATAGTTTTTAGTGTTTTTTTACATCACATTTGAGTGACATATTTTCTAAAGTTCAGTATGAAACGGTATTTTGCAAAGTGTTTCGTAATATAATATTAACAAAAAAACTAGACTACACAAGAAAAATACCAATTTAAAAATATGGTTAGGTAATAAACAGACGATTGTAGAACCATGAGTAGCCGACACGTCTATGCTGATGAATATGAATAGCAGTCATACAATCGTCAAATATTCACTCAGGCTATATCGAAGATGGAAAATATTGTTACAGGTGTGATTTTAAATGTACAGGGTGTCCATAAAGTCTCTTAACAATTTCAATTTTGTTCTCAGTATATCTTAAGTAAATTTGTTGTTTTTAATCAGTAATTGTTTAAGTATTTTCACATGGTATCGATAACGTTCTATTTGCAATTTAGTAAAATTCAGGACTCTATGGACACCCTATAGCCTATAGTAGGGCCTATACTAATGAAACAGTAATGCTATTTTGAAGCTACGTGCGCAAAGTTGAATAGAAATCAGAAAAATATTTTAGGCTGGGGTACTTTAAAAACCAGAAAAATAGCTATGTTAAGCATATGAAGGGGGTTAATGATAATTATGTGGTTCGCGCATGAGGTTTATTCGGTCAAAACACTAACCAATCCATCGCTGAGAAACGTGACTTAGTGATCTGCCTATACTCGACCCACGTATGGATACGTGTCGTGTTTCGCTGAATCAAGATGGCAGATTATATGACACTCGAAATTTTATTTATTATTGAAACAAGCAATTCAAAACACAAAAAAACTGATTTTTGAAATTAAAATACTTATATATAAACAATTACAAAACATAGAACTGTTAGGAGTACTGACAAAACTCAAATTTAACGGAATACTATAACTCACAAAAATATGAAAATTAATCCAAAGACGGATTTTAATTGTAATAATGAATATTTATGCTAGGATTCAAATACCTTAGCTTAGAATACCTACCGTATTTCCCCGAATATAAGACAGGGTTTTATTATTTCAATTTTCTTGCATAAAATAACACTAGGGCTTTTTGGGGGGATGTCTTACAAACTTACAAAGTAGAAAATCATAAAATTTTTGAATATATATATATAAAATTTGAAATCCGATATCAATTTACTTATTAATAACACTATTTTATTAAAAAAAAAATGCTAGGTCCATATATCTATATATAAAAATCGGAAGATAAGTAAGGGAATTTTCATTACAACTATTTCATTGAAATACATATAATTTCATTATAGAAATAAAAATTGACACAAAATAAATGACAATAAATTAATTTCAAACATCGAAACTGAAGATTATTAATAAACTCAGTAACAGACACCATAATTCTAATTTAGGTATCAATGGACATTTAAATAGAAAGTATCTGCTGTTTTCTTTCGAATATATCAGTAAACATTTGATTTCCTTTGAAATACTAGTGAGCACTTAAAATTTAAATTCATGTCGATTGTGTTGGACATACCATAAATATATTTACATTTCGCTTGAGAGAATGTTGTCAGGTGTTGCTTGGAAATGGAGTTCGTGAATATGAAAACAACCCAATGAAAAGTTTTACCTTGCTGAAATCACATGCATATTAAACCGAATTTACTTTTTTTTTTAAAGAGTATTACTATACAGACGGGGCCGCAGGTGGCCGATACATTCACGTCATGCATGAAAAATTCAGTTCACCATTAATTACAAAAATACTACTGTGTATTAAACAAAACTTAGGTCTAATGAAATGATTCAAAATTTCTATTAAGAATTTATAACATATGGTCATGTGGCGTAAAAATAATCTGGCTTTGACTGTGTATCGTGGCATTAGGAATTGCATTTAAATAAATTGTAACCAGCTAGGAATAGGGATGGATACATGGTCGTTATCGCTATTTAAAAGCTTCCCTCACGAGAGGGATATTGAGCTGCGATATATAAAGCGAGTTGGGAATAGGGAAATATATACTGTAATGCCAAAATCGGTATTTGAATGCCCTCATCAGTAAAGGGCTATTGGGATGTAATATTAATAGCAGGTTATGAAATAGAAATGGTAATCACTATTTGGGATTTGAATCGCTTTTTGCTGCTATATAAATAGTCAGTTATGGATATGGTTGGATATGAGGTCAATATGGATGGCCTCTTCCGTGGAGGGTCATTGAACGAGTTTGGTTCCTGAACATGTCAGTCATGTGCAGTTGTACCTTACTATGCAGAAAATGCGGCGCTCCGGAAGTATGTGTATCAATATGGAGGTAACTAATTTTGTTTGCATATTTTACATCAAGTTGTGTAAAGGGACTTGAACCTATTGGCAGAGGGATATTCACTTAGCTAACACAGACAATCCCCAAACTCGTAATATAACTAAATTGAAGAAAATCGGAATAAACTTATGACCTAACCCTAACCTGGTACACATAATACGAGAGTACCGAAAATACAGTACAAATCAAAAACCAGAAAGAAATATGATTAATTCAGTTTTATAAGATAATTGAGATCTTTTGTACCAAGCCAACGCTAAAAATAGTAATTATTTATTTAGGTTTAGCAATACAGAATGTGCTGTGAATTTTTTATTTTTTTTCCTCAATTTTTTTTCTCAAATCTCACACTTTTGCATAAGTGACGGGGGCTTTGTACAAAATATCCAATAATTGAATCTGTACAGAATATGAAAATTTCAAGATAACACAATAATGAGATATCATAGTCAGAAGCTTAAAAATGAAATGAATGCTGTTTTAAGCGTCAAACATACAAGGTTTGGTGCGGGTTTACTTACACTAACTATGCGCACAATTGTTGAATAGTCAAATATTCTGGTGGCAGCGACTGGTGAGCTGATATAAATTCGAAATAATGACAAAATTTAAATCGCCGCTTTCATCATCAAATGTCATTATCATTTAGATGGCCATTATATTCAAAAAGGCTGAGGGAAAAAACCTCTAACGCATTTTCATATCTTCGTGGTTTTATTATTTATTAATCTGTAACCAATTAATCGTTTATGTCATCGAAAAGTGTATTGAAAACTGATACATCGAATAAATATGCTAATTGTGTGACCGGGGTCGCGAGGGACTCAGAGAGGTCTTCAAGCAGCGATAGATACAACGCTGATACAGGTTAGTATAAAAAAAAGTAACTGAATGAGGCACGACTATTGAATACAAGCAGTTGCGACAGTAAACATATATGGGCGCTCCCGAAGTATCTGTATCAAGATGGCGCGCAACCTGAACCCTAACCTGGTACGTATACTATGTACAGGTTGTGCGCCATCTTGATACACACATTTCGGGAGCTCCCATATTTGAGCCTATTAGGCAGATCAACTAAAAATATGCAAGTATCTTGGAGAAAGTTACTGAAAACTCAAAAACGGGACGAAAATGGAATAAAAATATCGAGGAAAAATTATGGAAATATGTAAAACGAAGAAACAAGGAAATCAAACAAGAAACACAAAATATTTCTAACAATTAAAATTGCAAAGACTTATATATCAAACACAGTAAAATAAAAACAGACTTCAATAAGGATACAGCGAAGACTGTTGTATATTGCAAAAATGGTATGCCAATATATGTACATGATGTCCGCAGCCTAAAATTAAACGTATGGGAGTTTTTTGCTTCACGTTATATAATGATGTCCTTTATTGTTTATTTTTATATGCTTATATACACTGTAAAATTGGATGCAAAGAACCATGAGACTTATTTGTTAGCATCTGCATCGCTAAGTGATGAATACCCTGCTGAACTACCACCGCTGTGAACTGATGATGACATAGAACCATACCAGGCATCGATCTCATTGTTATCATGATTTGACGAAATGTTGGAGCCTAAACTTGCTCCGCTGTCATCGGTTGTTCGAGATTGAGAATTTGCACCCGAACTCGATAAACTATTGTTTGATGACATATTGTCAGAGCGCATGGATGGAGTTGCAAAACTCGAGATCGTTTTGCTTGATCTTGGAGATTCCTGTTGACTGTTCAATGGCAAACCACACAAATTAGCATTCAGTGACTGAGACAAAATCGGACCTGGTATCAATATGCTAATAAGATTTCGGGCAGACCGAATTTCGGGGACACTAAAGGAAAATGAAGATCCTAGTTGATGAAAAATAGCATTCTTGGTTTGTATATCTCTATTGGTGAACCCCTCGCTTGGAATTGAAATACTGCTGGGATTCCCTCCGGTAAACCAAACATCGAACCCAAAAATATTATGATTTGACGAATTGTTTGAGCCTGAGCTTGCTCCATTGTCACCGGGCGTTTGAAACAGAGAACTTGCACCTGAGCTCGATAAACTGTTGTTTAATGACATAAGGTCAGTGCCGAGTGATGGAATTGAAAAATTCTAGATCGTGGGAGATGACTGTTGACTATTTGGCAGACGACTCAATACCAGTGATACAGACAAATTGTTATTGAGTATTATTGTGCTAATTCGATTGCAGACAGACCGAAGAAACTTGATGAATACGAATAAGGGATGCGGAGGTGTGAACATGCGGTTGAAACATTCGAGTCGTCCTTTGATTGTGTAGGTGTCTGTTGGCTAATTAATGACAAACCGCCTAATTCCAGCGATGCAGAGTAATTTGGAATCGATGTACGGTTGGTGCGGGGTTCGGTTGGTGCGGGCTTGCAATTCAACGACACTCAATCTTTCGGATTTTGAAAAAGAACCTCTTCTCAGGGTGAAAGAGTTTTTTTTTTCATTTTGGATATAGCGAGGTTTCCTTGTTGGTATGACATATCTAGACCGAGACGTATTATATGGTCACTGCAAGTTTTTTTTGTATGAATATTGGGAGTTGAAGTTTTGAACAGTGACATTTCCATTTGATCTGCTTTAACGAACTCCTCTTTAGTTTTTTGTATCCTTTTTTAATCAATCTGATTAGACTAATAGCAGCAATCATACATACAATAGCACCTAACCAAGCAAGCACGACGGTTCGCCCTGATATTAAAAAGTCATCGATATCAAATGTGGAAATATTACTAATCATGAAAGCCAAAAAAAATATTCCAATTCCGAAAGAGAATATTAATAACGCATAGAGAAGTGTTATGTGTATTGAACTTTGGCGAGGAAATGCTATCTCTAGGAACGTTCATTCGGCGTTATTGCATAATGATGTTGAGAGTCTGAAACTAACCGTCCATGTCATAACAAAAGTTGCCATTGATGTGTAAATCCAACTAATCAATAGCTTGAATTCCACTGAGATGTTTGTATAAATCCAAGGCAGTGCGTCTTCTTCCGAAGTATTTTTCTCAATATTAATTCTTAAGTCAAATATGGTGAAAACAGTTGTCCCAAACATTGAAAGTAATTGACCGAAGATTATTATTCTGAGATTCCAATGAAACAAAGAGATGACAAAAACAAGCAGAGAAATTTCCAGGAGTACAACTGCAGCTACAAGCAGACGTATTTCACCTGAAAGATATGAAATATATAATATACTGATATCAGTTCTTTTTTTCTGAACTTTCCATATAAGATCATACTGTCTATCATTCATTGAAAATAAAGCTTTAAATCTTAGAATTGTTTGCTAATTCATGTACGCTGCCTAAAATGTGATTCCCCATTCTAAAGATTCAACATAAAATGCTGTTAAGAAATCTGTCATTAGAGCGTACTGGTAAAATACCTCATCCAATTGAAAAATTCTGGGGCTCCCGAAGTATGCGAACCAAGATGGCGGACATCGGAATGTAATATGTTTATAGGTTAGGGTTAGGCCATAATTTTAGGTATAAATACTACGGGAGGCTCTTGGCTAGTCTTCGAACTGATAATAGGACTAAAATAAGGAAAATTGGAAAGAAATTATCGCCTAACCCTAACCTGTTACCCATGTTACGTTCCGATGTCCACCATCTTGGTTCGCATAATTCGGGAGCACCAAAATTCTAGTACAGGGGTATGTGTGACATATCTGTGTCATAGGTCAGTAAGGTCTTGAACATGTGTCCGTCCTGTCTCTGTTATACTGTTTAACTATTACGCATTTACTGTTACATTTTAAAGCGAATAAACATACATATAGTTAATTCTAGTTGTCATTGACATAAATAGATGTTTTATGAAATAATAGCTAAAAATATTTATTGGCCAATTTCAAACTAGACCAGACCTAATTTTTGTTATACGACGCTTTTCGCTTTGAACAAGGTCCTTTATAAGAAGCACATTCACTGATACGTAAAGCGCTGTATTTTATTGGAAAGACCGAAAGCTTTCCGGAATCTTACTCAATTCATTACACTTCGGACATGAGCTTTGAACCCAAGATGTGTAACCTGTGATGCCAACGCTGGTTAACTTCAGCGCTTTATCCGCAAGCAAGGCCATCGAATGCGCAGTTCTCGCGTCATAAAATTAGTGATTAACCTTTTTTGGAACAAATGAAGTTTGTTCAATGATACAATGATAATAAAATTGTATGATATTAGTTGTTGATTGGAAGCTTACGGTAAACATATAAGAGAAAAGGCAATACTCAAATAATGTATGATATTCCCGCGGCATATCTGACATGAGTTAGGGTCCGTACTTGTTAAATTATACAAAAAATATTTAAGTTTGAATCAAATTCAAAATCAAATAAAGTTATCTTTAATGAATATGTAATAAATGTCGTTCGTAAATCGTAAAATATAAACTTGTATCTCGTTCAATATAAATTGTATGTAGTACGGATACATTGGAAATGGTGTCTAAGTACATTTATGGGTAATTGCAATTCGATTCTAAAAATAGTTACACCGTAGCCCGACTATTTGACAAATTTCTTGACTTTTACCATGACTGAATTATATAAACTGCTGATACAGTGCCCCAGCAAAGGTAAACACGTCGCAGGGGTTATAGGCCAGCATATTGCTCGTTATTTGATTCCATTCTTTTATAACTATTGTACAAAATCGAGGTACAGATAGTAACTATTTTTCGTCCCATTTTTAGTTGTTTTAGAATTATGTGCGAGGTTGATATTTTTACGTCAGAGTTGTAAGGCGAGTTCCTGCTCTGCTCGTGAACTAACACTGCACATAACCTGAAAGGTAGGCTTAAATGCCCAAAATAATATATATATTTTATTTTCAATAAAGTTAATACAAATAACAGGCGCTGCATGCAACTGGTTCAGGGCAGTTTTTGGTTTTGTTATTAAATTCACTAAACATCTGACGCGATCGACAACTCCAGACTTGGCGATCGACGTGTTGGCCACCCCTGTTCTATGCGATTGAGAATATACTGAAATATCAATCATAATGTAACAAGCTTTTCCGCAACAATCCGAAATTAATAAAAGCATTAAGTTGACGACTCAAAATTTTGATAGGTCTCTCTTCGTTTCGTGACCAAAATCCAGTACAATTGCAAACTAAATGATATTAAAGCCCAAACATTCTCATTGGATTATAAACTTTAAAATATATGCGTCGCATGATTTTATATTCAATCTACATGTGGCGACTGATCTACACCTGGTAAACTCATTTGACAAACTTGCAATTAGCTATTTTTTTAAACTCGACAACTCTGAAAAGGTCAAGTGCGATATTAGATTTCACATTGAATTTGAAAAAGTTCATTTGTTTTGTGCCCACTCGCAATTTTCTCTTTCTTCAATTTGAAATATTTGCTACTGCTTATCACCGACTTATATAAAATCTAGTTTTAGAACCAACCCTGGGTATTTACAGGGTATACCAAAGTTGCTCGTCAAGGAAAAGCGACTTCCTGCCTTTCAAGTTTTGAATTTCAGAAAACTATTGAGTCTGTTCATGCATAGTTAGGCCAACATTTATAAATAAATGTTGCATGTTCTAATAGGAATACAATCATTCGAAAAGTTTGACCACCCTAAATAGTACAAGCAAATGCTCAAACTTACGTCACAAGAAAATGAAAAAATATAGGAAAAAGAACAATTGTTTTAACAACAAGATGCAATAAGAATCGATTTTCGCATGCAATATATCTTAACATCGTATTGCATACGAATAGAAAATGTTTTGGACTTAGTGATAAAAACATTGAAAGTTTTTTCAATGTGGCAATTGTACTTTCATCATACATAGTATTCTCGCTTCATAGTTGTACACAATTGATTTGATTCGGAGTACAGTATTTCCTTGTCAGGGGATTGGAAAAGTTATAAAAAATGTTACTAAAATGGGGGGAATAAGTCTACAAATTTTCAAAAAGCAAAATATTATTGGATCGATCCACTTTCCTATATATGATAAATTCTGACAACTCATAAATTACGATTCAGGGCTATTGCGATTACTTAGTTTAGCAGTCGACCATATATATATTCCATTGTGCGAAGTAACCGTAGTTGTTGATCTTGTGAAATAGAATTATTTTTAGATATATTTAGAAATAGGAGGATTTGAGCAGATGGAAATATTCAGTAAGTACGTATGATTTTAAGAAATAACTTATAATCTCGAACAATCTTATCTTTAACACCGGTACTATGATTTTACATTTTTTGATATAGCACTTGAATATAGGCCAAAATCCCTCGCGTAGAATTGAAGTAAAAGCTCGACGTCGAAGTTAATAGACCAAAACATCACGTGATATTACGTTCTCGCTCTGTGAGGTATTCATGTTGTGCTCAATATAATTGAATCTGAAAAATGGCTTATCGACAGCGCTTTGCCAACTGTAGACCATGTTGAAGACGATTTGGATGCCTGGTTTCTAATTTTATAAGGAGAGAAAGAAACATATTATGTTTTGATTTATTTACATTATTTGAAATTTACTTTATAGATAAAATAAAATTGAAATTTGATAATGGACAAACCTAGATCTCAAAACTTCAAAACAATAGCTAAAACTGTTCGCCTTTGATATAGATTTGGTGTAGATTGGAATGAATATTGGAACTTACTTCCAATATAAAATAATGTAACAAGAAACATTTTGCAGTAAAAACATGATGCATGCTGAATTTTACTATGCATTTTCATACATGAATTTCACAGAAATTATTAAATCAAGAAAGTATAATTAAAGTTCAAGGGCATCATATAAATATGTGGAACTATATAGTTAAGCAACATAATGTGTATGAGATGAGACATCTGATCGAGTCATAGCAATAACAAATTTATGAGCCATTCTGCGAAAAAGTAAGACATGAAAACAGTTTCACAGGACTGATTAAATTAGAAAATAATTTTGAGTGCAATGCTGTCATAAGCATTTGTTGAGAACTATGAAGTTAAGCAATATAATATGTGCAAGGAATGCGAATCGGGAATCAAACGACAGAAATAAATGAAACAAATTCATAGACTAGCACTACAATAATATGAAATAATTAGTAAAAATCGTTGCATACCAAATGTTGCTCGTTTAAAACGACTCGGAAATGACTCTGAGTATCGTATCGCGTGACACGTACACAAATGTGGGTCATGATCGAGAAAAGTGAGTTACATAATGAACGCTAAGTCAACGTTTCCAACTAGGAACAATTTTGCAGTTCTTGGATAGGAAATTTGCTCGAAATTTGCTGTAATAAGATTCTTTAGATTTTCTTATTACTATAATACTTATTCATGAACATATAACAAACAAATTAAACCATACAAAAACGGGAATGCGACTGGCACATAACACTTGCAAAGACCCATTAAAGATTTAACAAAATAAAGTTGTTATATGTATAGGAACGGAGTAATAAAAAATTCCAAAATAGGGAGATTGAGAAATATCAGAAAAAAGTTGGGAATCAACCACTGCTATAAACTAAAGGATTCGGCACAATGTTAGCCCACCAACTTATTGTTTTGAGATAGTCAGTGAAATAGGTTTCGAAAATCAAGGGGAATCTGATTCTTGTAAAACACAATCACAAAGTAGAAGCAGTACCCGCTTATATCAATAGTTTTTGAATCGTTATAAAAGAGCATAATCTGATATACGACTCAGAACTACTTGCAGGCTACCAAACTTATAAAATGGAATGCAGTAATCCAAAGAAACCATTCAAATTAAAAAAGATGTAACAAGTAAAATCATAGTATTCTGCGAGTTCGGATATTCTAAACAGTTTCAGATAATTCCACGATATCAAGCTATGTAGAATATTTTATTTGATATTCATAATTATAATCAATGTTCACAATCATGTCAAAATGAGAGCAATCGATGGTATAAGATTGATGAATGTACTTGAACTAAGTAAAAAAGCAAATCTACTATAATTAGTTAAAGTAATAGAAATGCAAAATAAAAAATTAATTCAATAATAAAAACTGGACAACGTGAAACTTGATGCTACCGAATATATTCATTCATACAGTAGATATTTCAGGGTGCGAAAAAAGGGTCTGCCAACAACTCGTTAGGTTTGGCCCGATCAATCTTCTTTTTTATCATAGACATAAAAATATATTTCAGAATAGAATTTTAGAAATAGTTATAGGAAAATACGACGGTGTTTATGATATAATTCATCATTTGGAAAAGTGTTTCAGACCGAAAATATTTTGTTTAAGGATACGTGCCTTATTCACTTAAATCTTCACTGAACGACGAATAACCGACTGAACCATCTCCGCTGTTTTGCGAAAATGATTCGGAACCAGACCAAGCTTCAACTTCAAAGTTTTCTGAACAAAACGAACCGTTGGAATCGGAATCAGCACCGATATCTTTACTAGAGTTATCTAAAAATAAATCCGGGTCTGATAAGCTGGAGTTCGACGATGAAAAGTCACTGCGTAACGAAGCAGTGTAGAAGTTGGATATTATGTCATCTTACGCTATAGTTGATTGAGGAACTATGCAGAGAATATCGGCCTGATGTCCAATTAATATATCTATTTTTGGTACGTAAACCTTGAACAGAGCCAACATGATAGATTTCACAAACCGAGGCATTGTCAGGCATTGTGTACTGGAATGAATTAGTAATGGAAGATTTAGGATGGGTTCGCCGTATTCTAATAATTCCGTTTCTGCGGTTTTATCGGAATGACATCGATTATTTACGCAATGTATTGCGTAAAAACTTTTATGTCTACATTCCGTACTGCTCTTCGTATTTTTGTCTGATACAGGAATAAAATGTACTTTTATATATTTCAATTGTTTCATACCTATGTATATGTCTAGACTGATAACTGAAATAACTATATTGCACAGGATTTCCATAATCTGAAGAGATGTCATGTGGAAATTAAATGTTTCTGATAAAACCAATCTGTCATGTAAATGATAAGGTACTTGCATAATTTGTCGTATTTGCAGACAACTCAAAACAACATTGTTTAGCATCACAACAATTTGGTGGACCAGTAGTGCTGAATGTACGAAATATTGTAAGAATTGGGGGATTTCCATATCCGGTTGGAAAAATGGTAGAAAGAAACCATTCAATCACACGTGGAAACAGCAAGTTATATTGTATTTGTTCTGTTAATAAAAAGGCTAGTTGTGATGAATGTTGTCGGAGGGAAAATAGCTGAAACTGCGACTATAATGGTTGTACGTAAGGTGTTCCTAAGGGCCAAAAAAGGCAAAAAAGGTTGACAATAAATTTTCCAAGATAAAATGCAAATTCCCATTTACGAGTACGAAAATTTTCGATTTTGTTACCGGCTATTTTATAGGAATAACCTCTTAGAGTATGTTTGCATTCAAGAACGGTCGATACAATCAATACACCGACGGTGAGGATTAGTCCAAAGTATATTTTCCTTCCATCAAACTGCAACGATGATAATGATGACAAGGGAGCTGGACTTTCATCTGAATTTTGTTCAGTACATTGCTTTGTTGATTCTTTCCCAAGCATGATATCGACAGTTGTTTCAGGCTTATTGCAGGCTGAACTGAGAACTGTCAAATCAGCGACCAGTACCAGTACCGTGGTAAATGACAGGATTACTTCACCTAAAAATTACATAATAAAGATCAATTTAGTACCAATTTTACAGTCCCATTGTGTCCATTATTTTTATTCTAAATAAATTGATAAGTTTAGCAAGATTTCTGGGTACTCTCGTAGTATGTAAACCAATATGGCGGACACCGGAACGTGGTATGTGTACCAGGTTAAGGTTAGGCCATAATTTCAAGTACAAATACTACGGGAGTCACTTAGCTAGTCCCCGAACTTGTAATGGAACTAAAATAAGGAAAATTGGAATAAAAATATGGCCTAACCCTAACCTAGTACACATACTATGTTCAGGTGTCCGCCATCTTGATGCACATACTTCGGGAGCACCGATTTTTGTACGGAAGTTTCGTAGAATTTATTGATGTAGTTTTTTATTTAGATATTTAGCTACATAAAATTATTAACAAACCTTTTTTCAATTCCATCAGTACAACAAGGCGAGATTTCAAATTAAATATTGTAAATCTTTAACTCTGAAAAAAGTTTGAATATGTTGATTAACTAAATTTGAAATACGATTTTTACGCCAGCCTGGGACGTAATCGTTAACAAAGCTTAATCACAAAAAAAAATATCCTTTACATTAATTTCGAGTCGCACAAACATGGCACAACTGATTAACAAATATTGACTCTAATTACCGTATTTTTACGGTTTAAATCTGACTTCGATTTTAGTCAAAACCTGGTTTACAAATCTCACTGTATTTTGCTTAAAACATTGTCTTTGAAAATTGGGAAGGTTCTTTTCCGGAAAATGCCAAGATCCACTCGGGATCTTGGTCGGGTGATACCAGATTGAATCTGATTTCAAAGTTTGCAGCCCTTCACATAATTAGGTATGAAAATAAATGAAATTCGTTTTTAACTGAATATGACTAATTTTTTATTTGATTTGGTATAAATCTGTTGGTCAATGACTTATTAAAATTCAGTAGGAATAGATTTTTGATAAATTTTGATTTTTAAAAACAATGTCGCCAAACTTAAACGTAAAATACATTTGTAATTTGATTTTTTTGTTTGAATTGTACAATGCCGAGGATAAAGGTGTTGACTTCATTGGCATATCTAAACGGATTTTAAATCTGTTGTCATGCCGAAATTCTTATTCAATAGGATTACCTTTTGAAAACCGAAATCTGGAAAGATTCTTCACTAACTAGTTGACTTGTTGATCCACACCACAATTAATTAAAAACCATTCCTTATATATGGAAAACCACGCGAAGACTTAGAACGACTTGACTTGACTCGACTTGAGAAACAAAACTAAATTTTGAATAATGTAATTCATGGGTTTTATATTCAATTATTGACTAGCCCACAAAAAAATAGGCATTTTGTGAAAAAATATCGCTTCCCCGCAAATGCTAACTGAATTGTAACAAAATCTAAACATTATCAATGACTTTTAAAACCTTAAAATATCTGCGTTCCGTGATTTTGGTGATCAAAATCTACATCTGTCAACTAATCTACACAAAGAAAGGAGATATATTCTTTAGGATTACCAGAATTGTGATACATTTTGCCACTGAACCTCATTGACCCAATTTTTACAAAAGTCGTCTTGATTTTAAACAAACTTTTACATTTTTGCTCCAAATTGCAATATGCTCTTCCTTCAAGTTTAGCTATTTACTACTGCTTATCGCTAACTTGTCCATAAAACTAGTTCCAGTAACCCAACTCCGGGTATTTACCAGGTATGAGGGTTTGGTCACATAAAAAAGAGACGTTCCGCATAGCTCGCCTTGAATTAGAGAAAACTGTTATGTCTGCTCATGCATGGTAAAGCCAACTTCGCTTTCTCGAGGCGTCAAAAAGTAAAAATATCTTAAACAACAAGTCAATTACAAGTCAATTGTAATAAAGGCAAAATATACAGATGCTGTCTTGTTGTAAGAAAATTATCAACAAAGCAAAGCAATTTCAATATACGTTCTAATACTAAAATAAAATGATATACGTAACGGGAAACCAAAATGGAGAATAATGAATCTACAAGTTTACAAATAGTGAATAATCGGAAGATCGAACCCTCTAACATGATAAATTCTGGCAATTCACAAATTGACATTTAGAGTCATTACGATTACTTAGTTCAGCAGACGCCTGTATATTCCATTGAGCAAAGTAACTCTTACGAAATAGAATCATGTTTTAAAAATAAGCGGGGTTTAGGCAGTTGAAAATATTCAGTAATTATATGAGAATTTTAAGATACAGCCTTTGATGTGAAACAATCTCATGTTCAACTCCGGTACTATGATTCGACGGTCTTGGATTAATCAATGCGGGCCACAATCACCCACGCGAGACGTAGCCGATTTTTTGTCCATAAGTTTCATAGAAGTTATTGATGTAGTTTCCTATTTAGATATTTAGCTACAAAAATGTATACAAACCTTTTTTTAATTCCATCAGTTCATTCAATAATATTTTTTCAATAAAGCAAAATTTTAAATTAACTATTGTAAATCATTACTTCTGAAAGAAGTTTGAATATGCGGGTTAACTAAATTGGAAATACGGTTTTTACGCCAATCCGGGACGTAAGCGTTAACAAAGCCTAATCACAAAAAGAGTACCCCTTACATCTATTTCGAGACGCACAAACATGGCACAACTGATTAACAAATATTGACTCTAATTTCCGTATTTCCACGGTTTAAATCTGACCGTGATTTTAGTCAAAACCTGGTTTACAAATATCACTACATTTTGCTCATAACATTGTTTTTAAAAATGGGGGAGGTTATTTGTTATAAATCTGTTGGACAATGACTTGGATTTGGATTGGATGGATGGATTTGGAACCCAAAATCTGGAGAGATATTTCACTAACTAGTGGACTCAATCGATACCACAATCAATTAAATATCATTCATCATATATGAAAAACTACTCAAAACTTAGAACGATCGTAAAACAAAATTAAATTCTGAATAAATAGGCATTTGTGAATGAATATCGCTACCGCAGAATTGTTGATACTAAATTATAACGAAGCTTAAACATTCTCAATGTTTTTAAAACCTTGACATATGTGTGTTCTATGATTTTTGTACTCAATCTACATCTGTCGGCTAATCCACACAAAGTAAGAAGAAAATTTTTCCACATTGAGCAGAAATTTATTACATTTTGCCACTGAAACTCGCTAACCCAATTTTTACAAAAGCCGTCTTGAATTAAACAAACTTTCACTTTTTTTCTCCAAATCGAAATATGCTCTCCCTTCAATTTTACCTACTTGATACTTCTTTTCACCAATATATTAACTAATTTCAGTAACCCACCCCGGGTATTTACCAGATATGAGAGTTCGGTTAATATTGAAAAGAGACGTTCCGCATTGCTCGTTTTGAATTGGAGAAAACTGTAATGAATGCACATGCATGATTAAGCCAACTTCAATAATTGATGTTGCATGATTTAATATAAATACGAGTGTTGGCGATTGCTTTGTTTTAGCTTTCTTGGAGCGTTAAAAAAGTAAAAACCTTTTAGTTAAGTCAATTGTAATAAACGCAAAATATACAGATTCAGTCCTGTTGTAAGAAAATTATGAGGAAAGCAAAATAATTTTAGGAGCTCCAGAAGTATGTTCATCAAGATGGCGCACAACTTGAACATAGTAAGTTATGGTTCCGGTTGTGCGACATCTGGATGCACATATTACGGAAACACTCGATTTTAATATACGTTCTGCGTAACATGATACTAAAATGAAGAAAAATAAATCTACAAGTTTACAAAA
Source organism: Styela clava (assembly GCF_964204865.1). NCBI lineage: Eukaryota > Metazoa > Chordata > Ascidiacea > Stolidobranchia > Styelidae > Styela > Styela clava. Next base: position 22,639,078 of record NC_135253.1, on the reverse strand, counting down.
ATTGAAATAGTAGTGGATCGATCCACTCCCATTGGTAATTTTTTAGCGACTCACAAGTTGACATTTAGTGTCATTGCGATGTTAATAGACCAAAATATCACGTGATGTTCCATATGACGATATAAACGAGAAATAATTGTGACGGTGTAAGTACAAACAGTCCGAATAAGGGTGTATTCGACAGCGCTCGCCTAATTATGAGTTGCTCGTCCGTGGGTCGCGCTCGAAACTGGTTTGTAACTTTGAAATGAGAAAAAGAAACACAACATATTTTAATTTATATACATTAATTGAGATTTATTGTCTATCAAGAATATCGTAGATGAAATCAAATTGAAAATTTTTTGCATGGAATATTGAACAAACACTTTGCTCCCAAAATTTTGACGAAAATTTTGATATGTAAATTATTTCCTATGTCAGATAAGTTAAATGAAAGCACTATGCAGAAAATTAAGAAATGATTTGGAGTTTCACTGTTCACAAAATTTTATCACAAAATATGTTGAACTATAACTTAAGCAACATGTGTATAGGAAATAAAACCCGGAAGGATAGAATTCCAACAAATTTCTATCAATAAAATATAGTAAAGTATTTATATTAGCACTTCACATTTACGCAAAATTTTTTTTTTTTCAAAAACCGCTATCACAAGATGGGAGACAGGACCCCCAAATCAATACTCAACCGGTTTGTATTGAACGTTAAAAAAGAGTTTAAAGATATAAGACATGATAATATTTGAAAGTTATAAAACATACGAAATAAAATGTAGGAAATATATAAAAACCGTTTAAATTGGAAGATTAAGAAAATATAATAATTTACCAAATCTCTATTTGTAGGAGAATAGGAACACATGGTTTGTAACAACACACATAAATTTTTTATCGCGAATATAATTTGACTCCGTACACCTCATATTTTTTTTTTATTGTTCAAGCTTTTGTGTCAGTCTTCGTGTGTTTACACTATTACCATGGATCACTTTTAAATTTACAGCTTTTTTTAACGGATTTAACTTGAGTTAAGTCTGCGAAATTTCACTATTATTCATTCAGGCTTGAAGCGCGTAAGTATCATCAGAGGAGGAATTATTTTTCATATCTGTCCAATTTATTAGCAGTATGCACTTGGAACGAATGCCTTATGTATAGTGTCTACATGGCTGTCCAGGTTGCCAAAAAATTGCGTTTTATTTATATCACGACAAGGAATATAACATTCACAGACAACTTTGGGCCATCGTTGTTATGATTGTAATAACTAATATTTAAAATGTCGATATCTATCTTACAAAAGTGGGTGTAAATGGGGCGTGGTGAACCCGATACTTTTGTCTCACAAAACACCTACGCAAAAAGATATCATGCGACAATCGACGACGCTAGCTGCCACGTATGGCCGCGCATGAAAAAGCATAGTTAAAGTTGGCCTAACAATGCATGAACAGAAACAGAACAGTTTCCGTCCAATTCATAACCAACAAGGCGGAACGTCGCTTTTCAATGTTAATCAAACCCTCATACCTGGTAAATACCCGGGGTTGGGTGACTGGAATTAGTCTTTGAATAAGTTGGCATAAAGAAGTAGTGAATAGCTAAAATTGGAGGAAGGGCATATTGCAATTTGAAGTAAAGAAGTAAAAGTTTGTTTAAATTCAAGACGACTTTTGTGAAAATTAGATTAGTGAAGTTTGGTGGCAAACTGTATCAAAATTCTAGTCATTCTGAAGTATTTTCTCCTTACTTGTGTTGTGTGGATTAGTCGACAGATGTCGATTTTTATCACCAAAATCATGGAACACATATATTTCAAGGTTTCAAAAATAAAATCTTTGAGGATGTTTAGGCTTTGTTGTATCTTAGTTAGCAATTGTGTGGTAGCGAAGAATGCTATTTAATTGATTGTTGTGGATTAAGTCAACTAGTTAGTGTAAAATCTTCCAGATTTCAATTTCCCAAAGATAATCCTATTAATCTTGACATGGCAGCATAATCAAAATTCCTCTAGATATAACAACGAACTCAACACCCGTTTATCGTATCGGCATTGTACAATTTAAACTGAAAAATCAAATTATAAAAGCATATTATACTCCCGAGTTCATTTTAACATTTTCCGGATAAGAATCTACCATTTTTTTAGAAAATGTTTTAATTAAAATGTAATGAGATTTGTAATCCAGGTTTTGACTAAAATCGCAGTCGCAGATTTGAACCAGAAAAATACGTGAATTAGAGTCAATATTCTACTAATCAGTTGTGCCATTTTATAGATAAAAGTACGGAATATTCTTTTTGGTGATTTAACTTTATTCGCGATTACGTCCCAGGTTTACGTATTTATCGCGTTTCTAATTACAATTAAACCACATATTTGAACTTTCAAGAGGTAATGACTTATAACAGTTAATTTGGAATTTTGCGTCATTGATCAAGGATTTATTGATTGAACTGATGGAATTGATAAAAGGTTTGTTAGTCAATCTTTGTGAATAAATACCTAATTAAAAAAAATTAAATTAACTTTATGAAACTTTCGTACAGAAATCGTACTAAGCATATAAATTTACTTCTTAAAAATGAATATTTTGTACTTTATACCATAACGGTGCGCAAAATAGAGGCGTACCTTGCTTACTTACATCGATATTAAAAAAAATTGATATTACGTAATGGGTGCAATATGCTGTAGTTTTCAGCGTCGAGGAGTGTTAAAAAGCCATTTGTCGTTCAATGCGGAAGCAAAATGCTCCACAATATTATTTGTTATCAACAAAACAATCGATAAAAGACATGGATTTCAAAACTGAATTTGAATGTAACTTTGTAGTTTCTGTGATATTTTCATATCGTAATTTGCAAATCTCAATTAAAACGCACATGGCAGACGAATGATCATTTTTCTCAAAATCATATGTAAATAGCTGTGTCGTGTAAAACTAAAGACTTCCAATTTTGGATTGCTTCAATTAGATTTGGATTGCCCCAATCGTAAAAATTAATTTCTAGTGCTTTCAGAATGAAAAACGTGACACGAGGGACGATGAAACTGGTACTAAATTAATCTTTATTATGGAAGTTTTAGGTAAAGGTATCCTGCCCCACGGTCCCGGGGTACTGGTTTTCTGGGCAATTCTCAATTTAGCCCGCAATAAGCCTGAAACAACTGTCGATATCAAGAGTGAAAAGGAATCAATAAATCAATGTACTGCAAAAAAAATAGATGAAAGTCCAGCTCCATTGTCATCATTATCATCGTTGCATTGCAATGAAAAGAAAATAAACTTTGACCTAACCTTCATCGTCGATGTATTGATTGTATTGTCCGTTCTTGAATGCAAACGTATGCTAAAAGAGTATTCTTATAAAACAGCCAGTAAAACTATCCAAAATTTTCTTACTAGTAAATGGGAAATTGCATATGTTCTGAGTACATTTTTCGTTAACCTTTTTTGGTCCTTAGTACTACTTTTCACAATATCTGACACAATATCTAACTTTCCCACTGCTTCTCTCCGCAGTGACTTTTCATCGTCGAACTCCAGTTTACCAGACCTTGATTTAATAACTCCAGTAAGGACAGCGGTGCTGATTCCGATTCCAACAGTTCGTTTTGTCCAGAAAACTTTAAAGTTGAAGCTTGGTCTGGTTCCGAATCATTTTCGCAAAACAGCGAAGATAGTTCAGTCGGTTATTCGTCTGTCAATGAGGATTTAATTGTATAAGGCACGTATACTTAAACAAATTTATTTTCGCCACGTAACACGTTTCCAAATTATTATAAACACCTCCGTATATTCATGCCAAAAAAAGAAGATTGATCGGGCCAAACCTAACAAGTTGTTGGCAGACTCTTTTTCCCAGCCTGAAATATCTACTGTACAAATATATTTTGTAGCTTCAAGTTTCACGTTGTCCAGTTTAGTATATAGATTTAATTTTTTATTTTACTTTTCTTTCATTTTAACTAATTATAGTGGATTTGCTATTTTTTTACTCGTTCAAGTACTTTCTCCTATCTTATACCATCGATTGCTGCATGCCCTGATTTTGACAAAATTGTAAACATTGATTCTAATTATGAGTATTAAATAAAATTTCTGCATAGCTTGATATCGCGGAATTATCTGAAACTGTTTAGAATATCCGAAGTTGTAGAATACTATGATTATAGTTTTTAATTTGAATGGTTTACTTGTATTACAACTGCATTTCAATCTACAAGTACTAGCTTGCAAGTACTTTTGGGTCGTATATCAGTTTATGCTCTTTTATAACGATCTAAAAAATATTGATCGAGATTCCCCTTAGTTTTCGAAACTTATTTTATTGACTCGTTCAAAACAGTGAAGAAATCTTTAGTCTAGAACAGTGGTTGACTCCAAACCTTTTTCTGATATTTCTCCATTTTCCTATTTTGGAAACCATTGTTACCACGTTCCTGTATATAAAACAATTTTATTTTGTTGAACTTCAATGAATATTTTGCAAGTGTTATGTGCCAGTCGTATTCCCGTTTTTGCATGGTTTAAGTTGTTTGTTACGTGTACATGAATAAGTATTATAGTAATAGGAAAATCTGAAGAACGTTATTACAGCAAATTTTCTCGAGCATGGTCAATGGGTTCACCCCTATTGACCCGGTTGATTATTGTTCAATGTTTTGTTTCTATTTGTGTACGTGTCACGCGATACGATACGCAGATTCATTTTTTAGTCGTTTTAGATGAGCAACATTTGTGATGTAACAATTTTTACTAATTACGTTACATTATTGTAGTGCTAGTCTAAAAATTTATTTCTGTCGTTTGATTCCCTATTCTTGTTCCACTCGCATGTTATATTGCTTAACTATATTGCGGAATTTCAATATTCATTCCAATCTACACCAACTTCGGTGCTCCTGAAATATGCGAACCAAGATGGCGGACATCGGAACGTAGCATGGGTAACAGGTTAGGGTTAGGCCATAATTTTATTCCAATTTTCCTTATTTTAGTCCTATTATGAGTTCGAATACTAGCCAAGTGCCTCCCATATTATTTGTACCTAAAATCATGGCCTAACCCTAACCTAGTACAAATATTATATTCCGATGTCCGCCATCTTGGTTCGCATACTTCAGGAGCCCCCCAACTTCTATCTAAGGCGAACATTCGTAGGTAATGAATTTGTAGGTAATTGAAGTTTTGAGAACTAAGTATGTTCAATATTCAATGTGTGAATTTTCAATTTATTTCATCCATAAATAAATTTCAAATAATGTAAATAAATAATAACATTTTATGTTTCTATGCCTAGTTACAAAATTAGAAACCAGGAACCAAGATCGTCTTAACCATGGTCCACAGTTGGAAAAGCGCTGTCGATAAGCTATTTTTCAGATTCAATTTTATCGAGCGCAATATGAATAAACCTCGCAGACCAAGTACGTAAATCACGTGATGTTTTGGTCTATTAACTTCGACGTCGGGCTTCAACTTGAATTTTACGTGAGTGATCGTGGCCCACATCAATAATCGTACCATTGTTAAAATGAGATGGTTCTGTATTATAGGATATTTCGTACAATCTTGTACACTTATAGCCTCCTGAACATTTTTATATGTTCAAATCCTTCTTTCTTAAATATATTTAAAAATGATTCTGTTTCACAAAATCAACGACTATTGTTACTTCGCCCTATTGAATATAAAGTTGAATACTAAACTAAGTAATCGCAATGGCGCTAAATGTCAAATTGTGAGTTGCCAGAAATTACCACATGACAGTGGATCGGTTCTTGGATTATTTATTGTAAACTTGTAAGATTTCCGTTTCTCTATTTCAGTAACATATTACCCAGAACGTATATTAAAATTGCGACCTCCTGATGTACGCGCACCAAGATGGCGCACAACCTGAACTCAGGATGTGTACCAGGTTAGGGTTCAGGTTGTACGACATCTTGGTGCGCATACTTCAGGAGTACCTAAAATTGTTTTTTTTTGCTAAAATTTTTTACAACAGGACTGCATCTGTATATTTTGCGTTTGTTACAATTGACCTAAAACTATGAGGTTGTTACCTGATAAGTTTTTAACGTCTCAAAAAAAGATAAAGTAAGTCAGTCATTAATGCTTGTATTTATATTGAAATATGCAAGATCCATTATTGAAGTTGGTTTAACCATACAGATGTATCAGTTTCCTCAAAACCATAACCAACAAGGCGGAACATCGCTTTTCAATGTTAACCAAACTTCCATACCTGGTAAATACCCGGGGTTGGTTGCTGAAATTAGTTATAATAAGTTGGTGTTAAGCAGTAGCTAGAAGTTGAATTCAAAGAGAGGGCGAATTGCAATTGAGCACAAAACAAATGGAGTTTATTGACACTCGATGTGACCTATGATATCGTAATTAATTGTTAATTGCGAAGCTTAGAATGTAAAAGGGTTAGCAAGTGTACATCAGTCGTCTAATGTAGATTGAGGAAAAATCATATAACGCATATATTTTGAAGTTAATAATCCAATGAGAATGTTTGGGCTTTATTATCATTTAGTTTTAAATGCACTGGATTTTGGTCACAAAACGAAGAAAGACGTATCAAAATGTAGTCAACTTATGCTTTTATTGTTGCGGAAACTTATGGTACATTATAATTGATATTACAGTATATTTTTCATCGCATATCCATATAATATAGATTACAAAGTTGGTCAAGGTAATGGGTTGAGTTTGAAATCGTGGAACGGGCGCATGGTTTTGAATTCGTTGTATGAGTTTGTCAATTAGTTCGCACACAAGGTCATAAATGGGCAATGTAATTCAGCTTATTTAAGCCTACTTTTCAGGTTTGTGCAGTGTTAGTTCACGAGCAGAGCAGTAACTCGCCACAACTCGGACGTAAAAATATCAACCTTGAACATAATTCTGAAACAACTTCAAATAGGACGAAAAATAATAACTATCTTCACCCCGATTTTCTACAATTCACGGCCAATATGCTGGCCTATAATCTCTGCGACGTGTTTACCTTTCCTGGGGCACTTTATGAGCAGATTTTTAAATGCAGTCATATAGTCATATATTCGTCAAATAGTCGGGCTACGGTGAAACTATTTTTAGAATCGAATTGCAATTACCCGTAAATCTACTTAGAAACCATTTTCAATGTATCCGAAAATTTCTTGCTCAACTTTTTTGGCCTTTGGTACTCCCTTATGTACAACCAATGTCGTCCCGATTGCAGCTGTATTTCCTTTGGTGTAATTCATCAGAGGCAACCGTTATGTTGGCAAAACAGATCGCTATTAACCTGTTCTGTTAACGTGTGATTGACTCGTTGTTTAATATTCTCCTGTGGGATATGAAAGTTCCGTAATTCTCGAAATACTTCGGGCTGTACTGTTTATCGAATCCATCATGGCGATGGGTTTCGATTTTGTTTCGATTTGTCAGCGAATACAACAGGAAGAGCAAGTACCTTACAACTTACATGAAAAAATATGTTTCCCCAAAAAATTATATTTTCAGATGACATATTTCCAGATTATAGATATCCGGGTTATTATAGTTGCTGCAGTTTGTAGTCTAATCTCGTACGTTATCGTGAATAAGCCATATATTCAAATGTACGTAATTCTCGCTCCAATCAAGAAGTACAAAATGTATTTCGTGTATTAACGGTTATCGCACAATTGATTGCCGTTCATTGACTATAGCAAATAAGCAACGTCAGACAGGGAGGATTCAGGGTATTACGAGGGTATTATTATTTACAAAGCGGAATTTCAATATTCCCCCAAATCTACACCAAACCTATATCCAAGAATAGTAGCTAATGTTTAATTTTGAAGTTTTGGGAACTATGTGTGCTCAATATTCAATGTGTGAATTTTCAATTTTATTCTTATCTATAAAATAAATTTTGAATAATGTAAATAAATTAGAACCCTTTCTTTGTCTTGTTACAAAATTAGAAACCAGGCATCAAGATCGTTTTAACCATGGTACATAGTTAGAAAAGCGCTGTCGATAAGCCATTTTACAGATTCAATTCTATTGAGCGCAACATGAATACCTCGCAACCGAGCACGTAATATCACGTGATGTTTTGGTCTATTAACTTTGACGTCGAGCTTCATTTTGAATTTTACGTGAGGCGATCGTGGCCCACACCAATAACCGTACCATTGTTGAAATATATTTAAAGACGATTCTGTTTCACATTACTTCGGCTAATCCAGATGTTCACTGTTTGAACCAATTATTTTGTGACATACTTTTGACTAGCCTGCGGACAAGTCAATGAGCCTAGTCATCTAGTCACATGGTTCATAGGGACACAATAAGAATACATTGCTATACAGATTGTGGGCTAATATACCAAAGAAAAAAGTGATAACGATTCGGCTATCGTATTTTGATGAAAGGGGTAACTAAGCTTTTGGTATTTCGATATTAAAAAGTTTGGAAATATTGCCCAATTAAATATATGGTTGAATGCAAAATAAGTAATCGCAATGATGCTAACGGTTAATTTGTGAGTTGTCAGAAATTATCGTGTGGAAGTGGATCGATTCACTACTATTTCACTCCTTGTAAACTTGTAGATTTATTTTTCTCCATTTTAGTATCATGTTACGCAGAACGTATAATAAAAATTTTTTTTTCCCCAAATTTTCTAACAACAGGACTGCATCTGTACATTTTTTGTTGGTTGAAATTATCTTGATATTGTTACTCATCAAGTTTTTTAATCCCCGAGCAAGCTAAAATAAAGCAGTCACCAATGCTCGTATTTATAATGAAACATCAATTATTGAAGTTGGCTTAACCATGCATGCGCAGTCATAACCGTTTTCTCTTATTCAAAACGAGCAATGCGGAACGTCGCTTTTCAATATTAACCGAACCCTCATACCTGGTAAATACCCGGGGTGGGTTGCTGGAATCAGATTTGATAAGTTCGTGTTAAGCAGTAGCAAGTAGTTAAAATTGAAGGGCATATTGCAATTTGGAGCAAAAGAGTCAAAGTTTGTTTGATTTTAAGACGACTTTTTAAAACCCGGTGCTTCATTGCAGTTTTGTCCATTTTTCCTAGAAAAATAGTTGAAATTGGGTTAGTGATGTTCAGTCGCAAAATGTTTTGAAGTTCTGCTCATTCGAAGAATTTTTCTTCTTTGTGTGGATTAGCCGACAGATGTAGATTAAGTACAAAATCACGGAAAGTGTATATTTAAAGGTTTTAAAAATTATTGAGATTGTTTTGGCTTTATTGCAACTTTGTTGGAAATTGTTTGATAGCTGCATCTAGTCAAAAAAACGGTTCGCAGGTCTTTCCTCTTGCGTGGATTAGTCGACACTTAAAAATAAAAACGGAGTTCGGAGTTCTAAAATCGGTAAGAACATCTTGTATATTAGTTGACAATTACCTAATTGTCAATTAGCGCCCTCATATTGGATTATTTCCAGATTGCGCTGGGTACGTGAAGTACATTTTTATACGATATCTTAGTAAATTTTGAACGACACAAGTCGACGAATTGGTCAAATAATAGGTTTGCATTTTAAATCGTGGAACTAGGGCATTGTGTTTACTTCTTTATAATAATTAATCAAGCAGATCACACTGACCCAAAGTCACATATGGGTAATGCTATTGAACTAATTTAAACATACGTTCCGGACAGTAAGTACTACTTTATGAGCATTGAATCAGCTCGAAAGTCTGGCATGATGAAGGCCATAAACCACTGCATAATTCGAAATAAGTTCATGTCGGCGCTAAAGTAGTTATTATCTGCGTCATCAGTTCCAACTAACTAATACGATATAGTTAAAAAAAAAAACGCAAACACCACTGTAGTGTTTGCAAACTTTATCATACAGCTATTTATTGGACACGTGGTGGACATAGCGATCGTTTCAATATTATGTTGTTGCTCTTGTTCTTTGACACGTTTTTAAAAAGTCGCTTTTCTCTGTGATTACTGGACCAATTGCTTTGAAATTTTCAGTGGTTAAAGATAAAAATTTTCTTCAGAAGGCTATTCCTTTTTTTTTTTACTATGACGTCATCAAAATTATTGCCATTAGGTGGCGCTACGTGTCCATATATTTAAGCATAGCTCTCTTGTTTTTAAAAAGAACTTATTTTAAAAGAATAACTTTTACAAAATTTTATGCTGTATTACACTCATAGATGTGATCTCACCTGACCTTTAAATTTCCTGATTTTCTAGCCACCATTGCGCGGCGGTGTGGCTCAACGGGCTAAGCGTTAGGAATACGCTCGCCACCGCACCTCTAATTACTCTGCGTGGGTTTGCAGGTTCGAATCCCATGCAGGGATGGTTATGTGCGAGTGGATTGGTGGACTCCTCGCCGTCGTTGGATGGTTCGTGTAACCGCTGGTCGGTTACGGCTTACTCCACCACCAAGTCGATGCTTCCGAAAACAAACAATATAACTAATCCCATACCGGACTTGGAATGGTAAGCGGACGAGAGGTCGTGGTTCGCCATATGGATAAGCCTTCTTATCGGCTTTCCTCTCCCCCGGGATAAATATGTAAATCTTATCCTATCCTATCCATCCTTTATATAGCAAGTTGGACACTTTATCTAGCTTGGGAGTTTCACCTTTTCGTACCAATGCGTTTGTTTGTTAGGCAGATTTTATATTCTATTTTGAACCGAAGAAATTCGACCTACAAAACTATTTCTAAACCTTCCATTAATAGTAGTCACTCATATTTCGGGTTAAAACAAAAGTCCATTATTTTGTAAGAAGTGACGCAATCTATCATTGTTCACGTAATAAACTTACTTTTAAAGCTTTTGAATATAATATTTTTATAGGTATTCAATCTTAAATTCAGGCCATAAATTTCAATTATATTTTGTACATCCAGCAAAAGCGAATTTAAGTGAATGAATTGGGAATAAATGCTTGTTATTGGGAAAAGTACTTATAGGTGAAATGCACCCGTCTCGAAGCACATTCAACATAACTTGTCTTCTATTGACTATTACGGTAGTTGGAAATATCATCGAAATTGTAGACCTCGAGAACAGAACAATACCTATCGAAATGATTATTAAAGCATTGGTTTTTAAGGACGCGGCGCAAATAACAAAGACTTCGAATCTACCCGTGAACCAGTCAAGTTTGAAATTTAGCCATCACATACTCGGGGTTGTAGCAGAAATTATTTACCTTGGTTTTATTTGGTTCAAGGAAGTAAATCCGACGAAGCTATTCGTGAACTCAAACGGACAAGCATACAAATGGCATATTCTCCTGATGTATAGTGTCTGTCGTTTTGTTGATTATTTTTCGGCTCGGACGTGGTTTGAAAAACTTAGTACGTTGATAATCTTGCACCATTGGAAACTTGAAATCGAATACTCCAGACCCCATTTTGTAAAGAATAGTGGATCACTATTCCATTCCTTGATTTCGAGGATTAACTTGATAATCACGATTATTGTCAGTTTTTTCATGAATACATTCTATGAAACATGTAAAATCCGACAAAAGCAGAAGGCCAAGATAGTTACAGATCACACATCACCACTGCTTGAATCTACTAATGGTAAAATTAATACCAGTTTTGGAAAAAGTTCCTACGTCGATTCGAATCAATGCGATCCGTCATATGGTGTTTTGCCAAGTCCGGAAAGTTCAAATTGTTTTCCTTTTCGCAACAATACAGAAAATATTTCGTCGTGTTCTCGAGAACTGAAAATAACCAATCGACCAAAAATGGTAACAGTGACCATACACACTCTGACACATTCCCCACGGGATAGTCTAATCTCCAACTTCACTGAATCGAATCGCAGTGAGGCTTCATTTTCTAGAAGCTTTACGTCATCTTCAGATAACCAATCTATGAATCTCACCGTCCAATCACAATGTGCCTCGAACTTTCCAAGTGTCCCAGAATTGCACACAATTAGGAACAATGTACAGAACCCGAATATTTTGGCAATCAGTACTCGGTTGTCCAGATCATTGGGGGCCAACTTACACGATTTCGAATGTAATATTCAACAACCTTGTGTACCAACTATCAGCTCAATTTCACCGTTTTCCACCGTTTCGCTCCGCAGCGACTTTTCATCGTCTATCAACAGTATAGATGACTTCTTCGATGCGAATTCCCAATCTCGATCAACTGATGACAGCGGAGCTGACTCAGATGATAACACTTTGTCTTGCTCTGATATATTTGAGGTTGATGCTTGGTCTGGTTCGGTATCAACTTCGATTCACAGCGGCAACAGTTCTGTGGGATACTCCTCATTTGGTAGTGGGAATCTTAGTATTGGAGAATGGCAATCTGACTAGTAAAGTACTGTATACTCGAAACAATTAAATTACTGACATGATGGGTGTTGGTCAAAAAACTGACAAGGTCAACCTCTTAAATGTATGCAGTAATTTCCATTTGTATATTCGATGCCGACTTTGCTCCTCAGAATAAAAATTGTCAGCAAAATACCCATACAATGACTTCAATTATTTGGTTCTATTCCGGAAAAATATTCGATCCGAATAAAAAAACTGCCTAGGACTGCCTTGTTATAACTGTTAACTAGAATTATTAGCATTTAGTCGTAAATCAAATCTCCGCACACTATTAGAAAATGTCGTAAAATTTTTACCGCCATTTTATCCCTATTGTAATTTGAAAATACTGTTGACAACATCGGTAAATTTTTCCTAGCATTTTACCGTTATTGTAAAATTAAAATGCTGTTAAAAAGCGTTATTACATTTTAACTGACATTTTATCGTTATTGTAATTTTAAAATGCTGTAAAAAAGCGTTATCAAATTTTAACCGTCATTTTACCATTATTGTAATTTTAAGAACGTCGGTAAATTTTACCTAGCATTCAATCGTTATTGTAATTTGAAAATATTGGTTAAAACTTCGTTAAGCTTTAAATGGCATTTCACCGCTATTGTAATTTACAAATAAAATTTTGTTAAATTTTTTAACTGACATAATTTTAAAATATGGATAAAAAGCGTGGCAATGGAGCTGACTCGGGTGATGATACTTTGTCTTATTCCGATGTCTTGTTGAGGTTTTTGCTTCAATCCAAGCCCCCAACATACTTGAAGCACCGCGCTAGTCCCCTGTGCACCGTAAAGTTTAATATGGTATAGAATTTCAAGGATAAGATTTTTTTTAACTGATTTATAAACTTTTGTTGAAACTGAGTTATTGTCTTTGTTCCTTTGTTTGGAACACCTGCTTGTCTGAATTATAAATATTTTTCATCGAATATCCTTTGCATCATTTTCTTTTGCGCTTTTTCTTTTCGCTAACAATTAAAATAAACTGGTTGGTTATTGATTTAAGAGAGTCCTCCTGTGTCCCATCTTGTGATGGTGTTTTTCAAAACCCAAATTTTGCTTAAATTTTTACCCTTGTCTCACAGAACTTTTCAAAACGGTCAATTGGTGTGCTAATATAATTAGGAAAGCTTTAAAGTGTTATTTTAAACCACATGAGCAGCATCATACTATTCCTTTCAATCTACATTTGTAGTTAATTTAGAACATCAAAATTTTGAGAGCAAATTGTTTGTTCAATATTGAATGTGAAAAATAAATGTGACAATAAATCTCAATTAATGTATATAAATTAAAAATGTTGTGTTTTTTTGTCTCATCACGAAGTTACAAACCAGGCATTGAGATATTTTCAAGCGCGACCCACGGTCGAGCAACTCATAATTAGGCGAGTGCTGTCTAATACGCCATTATTCAGACCGTTTGTAATCAACACAATTATTATTCCTCGTTTCTAAATATAATATGATCACACGGGACAATCACGTGATGTTTTGGTCTGTTAGCTTCGACGTCTGGCTTCATCTTGCGTGAGTGATTGTTGCCCGCATTCAATTACTCTTCCAAGAATAATAATTGTATTATAGGTTATTTCTTAAAATCTTATGTACTGACAGTTCATATTCATCTGCTCAAATCCCATTTCTTTTTCTTTTCTTTCTACTTTATTATATATATTTGAAAAATGATTATATTTTGCAAGATCGACTACTTTTACTTCGTCCTATTGAATATCTTCGACCGCAACACCAGGTAACCGCAGTGACGCTAAATAAAAATTTCTGGGTGCTCCCGAAGTATGCGAACCAAGATGGCTGACATCGGAGCGTAACATGGGTAACCGGGTTAGGCGATAATTTTTTTCCAATTTTCCTAATTTTAGTCCTATTATCAGTTCGAAGACTAGCCAAGAGCCTCCCGTAGTATTTATACCTAAAATTATGGCCTAACCCTAACCTAGTACACATATTACATTTCGATGTCCGCCATCTTGGTTCGCATACTTCGGGAGCCCCAATTTCTGAGTTGCCATAATTTACCATATGAAGTGAAAGCAATCCTATTCACTTGTAGATTTATTTTACACCATTTTAATAACATATTACCCAGAACACAAAAGTTTTTAATGCCTCAATGAAGCTAAAATAAAGCAGTCGCCGATGCTTGTGTTTATATTGAAACGGGCAACAACAATGATTAAAGCTGGCTTAACCATGCATGAGCAGACATAACAATGTCGCTTTTCAATGTTAACCAAACCCTCATACCTGGTAAATACCCGGGGTTGGGTTACTGGAATTAGTTTTATGGATAAGTTGGCGATAAGCAGTGGCAAATAGTTAAAATTAAAGAGATAGCATATTGCAATTTGGAGCAAAATAGTAAAAGTTTGTTTAAATTAAAGACGACTTTTGTCAAAATTGGGTTAGCGAGGTTCAGTGGCAAAATGTATCAGAATTCTGCTCAATCTAAAGAATTTTTCTCCTTACTTTGTGTGGATTAGTCGACAAATGTAGATTTTGATCACCAAAATCATGGAACGCATATATTTCAAGGTTTCAAAAACAATCATTGAGAATGTTTAGGCTTTGTTACATCTTAGTTAGCAATTGTGGGGTAGCGATATTTATTCACAAAAGGCTCATTGTTGTTTTTTTGGGGGGTGGGGGGGCTAATTAACAACTCAGTATAAGACACTTGAAATACAATTTTTCAAAATTTGATTTTGTTTCGCAATTGTTCTAACTTTTAGAGTAGTTTTTCTTATATGAGGAATGTTATTTAATTGATTGTGGTGTGGATTAAGTCAACTAGTCAGTGTAAAATCTTCCAGATTTCGATTTCCCCCCAAGGGTAATCCTATTAATCTAGACATGGCAGTAGAATCAAAATCCCTTCAGATATGACAATGAACTCGACAGTCGTTTATCGTATCGGCATTGTACAATTTAAACAGAAAAATCAAATTACAAAGGTATTTTAAACTCCCGAGTGCATTTTAACATTTTCCATATAGGAATCTACCAATTTTTGTAGAAAATGTTTTGAATAAAATGCTTAGTCAACCGGGTTTGGATTAAAATTACAGTCAGATTTATTTTGCCAATCAGTTGTGCCATTTTTGTACGACTCAAAATAAAAGTGCGAAATTTATTTTTGGGATTTAACTTTGCTCGCGATTACGTCCCAGGTTGACGTATATACCGCGTTTCCAATTACAATTGAACTACATATTTGAACTTTCTAGGTAATGATTTACAACAGTTGATTTGGAATTTTGCTTTATTGATTAAGGATTTATTGATTGAACTGATGGAATTGAAAAAAGGTTTGTTATTAAACTTTTGTGACTAAATACCTTATTATGTAACGGGTGCACTGTGCTGTAGTGTTCAGCGTCGAGGGGAGTTAAAAAAGCGATTTGTCGTTGAATGCGGAAGCAAAATATCCCACAATAATATTTGTTATCAACAAGACAAGCATTAAAGAACATCGATTTCCACACTGAAAATAAATGTAACTTTGTGGTTGCTGTGATATTTTCACATCGTAAGTCGCAAATCTCAAGTAAAGCGCTCATGACAGATGAATGATCATCTTATTCGAAAGCATAAGCAAATTGCTGTGTCGTATAAAACTAAAGACTTCCATTTTTAGATTGCTTCAATTAGATTTGGATTGCTCCAGTCGTAAAAATTGATTTCTAGTGCTTTTAAAATACCACGAAGGTACTGTAAAATTGGTACTAAATTGATCTTTATTATGAAATTTTTAAGTGAAATTGATCTGTCATGCACCATGGTATTAGTACTAGTGGCTAGCTCGACAATTCTCAATTCAGCCTGCAATAAGCCTGAAACAACTGTCGATATCATGATTGGGAATGAATCAACAACGCAATGTACTGAACAAAATTCAGATGAAAGTCCAGCTCCCTTGTCATCATTATCACCGTTGCAGTTTAATAGAAAGAAAATATACTTTGGACTAATCCTCACCTTTGGGGTATTGATTGTATTGACTGTTCTTGAATTCAAACATACGCTAAGAGGGTATTCCTATCAAATAGCCAGTAAAAAAATCGAAAACTTTTGCACTCGTAAATGGGAAATCTCATTTCATCTGGGGAAATTAATCCTTAACCTTTTTTGCCTTTTGTGGCCCTTGGTACTACCTTGCGTACAACCTTTGTCGTCGCAGTTTCAGCTATTTTCACTCCAACAAGTTTCATCACAAATAGTCATTTTATTAACAGAACAAATAGCATTTAGCTTGCTGTTTTTACGTGTCATTGAGTGGTTTCTTTCTACCATTTTCCCAACCGGATATGAAAATCCCCCAATTCTTACAATATTTCGTGCAATACTACTGGTCCGCCAAACTGTGGTGATGCTAAACAATGTTGTTTCGAGTTGTCTAAAAATACGACAAGTCATGCAAATATCTTATCAGTTACATGACGAATTGGTTTTATCAGAATCATTCAATTTCAACATTACGACTCTTGAGAATATGGAAACCCGGCGCAATATATTTGTTTCAATTATCAGCCTAAACATATACATATGCATGGAACAATTGAAATATATAAAATTACATTTGATTCCTGTATCAGACAAGAACAGTACAGATTGTAGACATGAAGGTTTTTACGCAATTCATTTTGTAAATAATCGATGGAAATCCGATAAAACCGCAGAAACGAAATTATTGGAATATAGCAAACCCACCATAATTCTTTTATTGCCAATTCACAGCATGTTGACAGAATTTTTAAATCCTAGCATGAAATGCCTGACTGATAATATTGTGGTGTATGTCTCAATACAACAGTATCGGTCAACTGATTGGTTTTCTCGGTTTGTGAAATTTATCATGTTGGCTCTGTTCAAGGTTTACGTACCAAAAATAGAAATATTAATTGGAAAGAAGGCCGATATTCTCTGCATAGTTCCTCAATCAACTATAGCGTCAGATGACACAATATCCAACTTCTCCACTGCTTCGTTCCGCAGTGACTTATCATCGTCGAACTCTAGCTTATCAGACCCGGATATATATTTTGATAACTCTTGTAATGATAGCGGTGCTGATTCCGATTCCAACATTTCGTTTTGTCCAGAAAACTTTAAAGTTGAAGCTTGGTCTGGTTCCGAATCATTTTCGCAGAACAGCGAAGATAGTTCAGTCGGTTATTCGTCTCTTAGTGATGATTTAAGTGAATAATGCACGTATCCTTAAAAACAAAATTATTTTCGCTCTGTAACACTTGATGATGAACTATATCATAAACACCGTCGTATTTTCCTATAATTATTCCTAAAATACTCTTCTGAAATATGTTTTATATTTATGATAAAAAAAAAGATTGATCGGGCCAAACCTAACGAGTTGGTGGCAGGCCCTTTTTCTACTACTGTTTTTCTACTAAATATCTACTGTATGAATATATTTGGTAGCTTCAAGTTTCACCTTGTCCAGTTTTTATTAGAGAATTAATTTTTCATTTGACGTTTCTATCACTTTAACTAATTATAGAAGATTTGCTTTTTTTACATGTTCAAATATTTTCTTATATCTTATTATACCATCGATTACTCCATGCTCTGATTTTGACAAAAATGTAAACATTGATTCTAATTATTAGTATCAAATAAAATATTCTGCATATCTTGATATCGTGGAATTATCTGAAATTGTTTAGAATATCCGAAGTCGCAGAATACTATGATTTTATCTGTTATTTTTTTTTTTTAATTTGAATGGTTTTCTTGGATTACTGCATTTAATTTTACAAGTTCGGTAGCTTGCAAGTACTCTTTGGTCGTGTATTAGTATATGCTCTTATATAAGGATTCAAAAAATATTGATCGAGGCGGCTACTGCTTCTCACTTTGTGATTGTGTTTTCCAAAAATCGGATAAGTTTTTGAAACTTATTTTACTGACTCGCTCAGAACAATAAGTCGGTGGGCTAACATAGTGACAAAAACTTTAGTTTAGAGCAGTGGTCGGTTTCTAACTATTTTTCTGATGTTTCTCCTTTTTCCTATTTTTGAACTCTTTATTACTCCGTCCCTATACAAAAAAACAACTTTATTTTGTTAAGTCTTCAATGGATATTTTGTTAGTGTTATGTGCCAGTCGCATTCCCATTTTTGAATGGTTTAAGTTGTTTGTTATGTGTTCATGAATAAGTATTTAGGTTTAGGCTGTTGATGGGTGCTAGATGCTTCCAGTCACTTGTTTGCACCGGTTGTTTTATTGGCCTTTGCTGCTGCCTTTGTTTCTTTCACATTCCCGCACTTTTTGGTAGTAATAAGAAAATCTAAAGAATATTATTACAGAAAAATTTAAAGCAAAATTTCATTTCAAGAACTGCAAAATTCTCCCTAGTTATAATCGTTGGTTTAGCGTTCTATTATGGAACTCAATTTTCTCGAGCATGCCCCACATATAGATTGAGCGTCAATGCATTCACCCCTATTGACCCGGCTGAATATAGTTAAATGTTTTGTTTCTATTTGTGTACGTGTCACGCGATACGACGCGCAGAGTCATTTGCGAGTCGTTTTAAACGAGCAGCATTTGTTATGTAAAGATTTTACTAATTTTTTTTATATTATAGTGCTAGTCTAGAAATTTCCTATGGCTCCTAAATTTATTATTTTATATTGGAAATTTTTTTTAAGCGGAATTCCAATATTACTTCCAATCTACACCAAACCTATATCTAAGGCGAATAGTGGTAGCCAATGTTCAACATTGAAGTCTTAGAACTTAGCCTGCTCAATATTCAAGGTGTGAATTTTCAATTTTATTTTATCTATAAAGTAAATTTCAAATAATGTAAATAAATTAGAACATATTATGTTTCTTTGTCTCCTTACAAAATTAGAAACCAGGCATCCAGATCATCCTAACCATGGTCCACAGTTGGAAAAACGCTGTCGATAAGCCATTTTTGAGATTCAATTTTATCAAGCACAACATGAATACCACGCAGACCGAGAACGTAATATCACGTGAAGTTTTGGTCTATTAACTCCGACGTCGGGCTTGAATTCTACGTGAGTGATCGTGGCCCACATCAATAATCGTACCATTTTAAAATGAGATGGTTCTGTATTATAGGATATTTCGTACAATCTTGTACACTTATAGCCTCCTGAACATTTTTATATGTTCAAATCCTTCTTTCTTAAATATATTTAAAAATGATTCTGTTTCACAAAATCAACGACTATTGTTACTTCGCCCTATTGAATATAAAGTTGAATACTAAACTAAGTAATCGCAATGGCGCTAAATGTCAAATTGTGAGTTGCCAGAAATTACCACATGACAGTGGATCGGTTCTTGGATTATTTATTGTAAACTTGTAAGATTTCCGTTTCTCTATTTCAGTAACATATTACCCAGAACGTATATTAAAATTGCGACCTCCTGATGTACGCGCACCAAGATGGCGCACAACCTGAACTCAGGATGTGTACCAGGTTAGGGTTCAGGTTGTACGACATCTTGGTGCGCATACTTCAGGAGTACCTAAAATTGTTTTTTTTTGCTAAAAATTTTTACAACAGGACTGCATCTGTATATTTTGCGTTTGTTACAATTGACCTAAAACTATGAGGTTGTTACCTGATAAGTTTTTAACGTCTCGAAAAAAGCTAAAGTAAGTCAGTCATTAATGCTTGTATTTATATTGAAATATGCAAGATCCATTATTGAAGTTGGTTTAACCATACAGATGTATCAGTTTCCTCAAAACCATAACCAACAAGGCGGAACATCGCTTTTCAATGTTAACCAAACTTCCATACCCGGTAAATCCCCAGGGTTGGTTGCTGAAATTAGTTATAATAAGTTGGTGTTAAGCAGTAGCTAGAAGTTAAATTCGAAGAGAGGGCGAATTGCAATTGAGCACAAAACAAATGAAGTTTATTGACACTCGATGTGACCTATGATATCGTAATTAATTGTTAATTGCGAAGCTTAGAATGTAAAAGGGTTAGCAAGTGTACATCAGTCGTCTAATGTAGATTGAGTACAATATCATGCGATGCATATATTTTAAAGTTTATAATCCAATGGGAATGTTTGAGCTTTTAGTTTGCAATTGCACTGAAGTTTGGTCACGAAACGGAGAAAGGCCTATTTTGAGTCGTCAACTTATGCTTCCGTTAATTTCGGATTGTTTCGGAAAAGCGAGGTACATTATGATTGATATATCAGTATATTATCCACCGCATAGAACAGGGGTGACCAACACGTCGATCGCGATTGACCGGTCGATCGCCAAGTCTCGAGTTTCTCAGATGTTTAGTGAAATAACAAATCCAAAAATTGCCCTTAAGCAGTTGCATGCCGCGCCTGGTATGTGTGTTGAAACAAGACGAATATAGTACTGTACTTGCGCAAATAATTCGAATAAATCTTAAATAAATGATGTAAATTTATTCCTGGTACAATTACATATTCAAATCAAATGGAGCATATAAAATACGAATTTTTGTGTCGTTTTCTTTAAATATGGTAGATGTGGAATTTTTTGTATGTATGTGTGCAGTTATCTGAATGTTCGGTACTTATTTGTTTTTGTGTAGAACCTTATTACCGATCAGTCGAACGCGAGCTATATTGAAGATTTTAGTCAATCACGGTCAAAAACAGGTTGGCCACTCTTGGCAATTCGTTGTATGAGTTTGTCAAGTAGTTCACAAGGTCATAAATGGTAAATGTAATTCAGCTTATTTTGGGCATTTGAGCCTATTTTTTAAGTTTTGTGTAGTGTTAGTGTTAATATGCTGGCATGTAATCTCTGCGACGTGTTTTCCTTTTCTGGGGCACTGTATCAGCAGTTTATAAAATTCATAAATCCCATTACCCATCTACTTAGACATCATTTCCAGTGTATCCGTACTACATAACATGCAATTTATATTAAACAAGGTGTACGCCGAATCAAACATGATACAAGTTTATATTTTACAATTTACGAACGATACTTGTGCCTCGACATTACATATTCAGTAAAGATAATTTTATTTGATCGTCGTCGGGGCTAACTGGATTGTATCGACTATAACTATAAAAACTGAAATCGTAGCTTAAATATCAATCATCGTGTTTACAAAATTTCGGTATTAACAATAAGGAATCAAAAATTTTAACCGAGAGTATTCTGAAATTTCCAATAGCAGTAGCATCGCTTCGAGAAGAAATGGTGATATAGCAAACAAATTTTGTGGCCTGAATTAATGATCCAGTGACTGGAAATTAGTCACCTATGAAGTTTTCAAAAGGAAACGTTTATCCAGGGGTGGGCAAGGTTTTTGGGCCAGGGGCCAAACATTTTGCCACCTGGACTGGCGGGCCGTGTATGTGTGACGTAAAATGTTACATTTCATGAACAATATTGACAGTGTTACAAAGGCAAAAATAGAAAACAATGAACCCCGTACCAAAACTTAATTTAATTGCAATCTCAACAAATTCATTGAGCAATTTTTCAGCTAAAACAACAAAATTTGGGTTGTGTCAGGCGGGCTAGATTGAACTACCAAACGGGCCGGATTTGGCCCGCGGGCCGCAGTTTGGCCTTGTTATATATATTTTTAGATTGTATTGCATTCTAGAAGAATAAAAGGTTTTATTAGAATTATTAATAGATTATTAAATATATATGTTACATTCAAGCCAATTGGATAATCACCCTCTTTGGAACCGTTCTTTTTTACCTGAGAACGAATGTTAAAGATGTCATAATACACATTCTTAATGAAAAGAATTTTTATTGGATGAACATTTGCTTGGTACTGGAAGATGAAAACATCTGCAATTTTAATGATGAAATCCGCTAGAGGTTTGTTCTTGTATATAACATTTGAAATTTATTCAAGTTTAAATATTTTTGTATTATTTAACACTTACGGACCCAAACTCATGACAGATCGCTTCACAATGGCTAATTTATTTTAATATAAAGTGTAATAATTTTGCCGCGGAAATATCATATATTATATGAGTATTGCATTTCCGTTTATATGTTCACCGTATGCTTCCAATCGGGAACTAATCTCCTTAAAATTATATTATCATTGAACAATCTTCATCTGTTCTAACAAAGTCGTGGTTAATCACTCATTTTATGACGTGAGAACTGCGCATTCGAAGGCCTAGCTTGCGGATAAAGCGCTGGTGTCAATCAGCGTTGGCATCGCAGGTTGGTTACACATCTTGGGTTCAAAGCTCATGTCCGATGTGTAATGAATTCGGTAAGATTCCGTAAAACTTCGGGAATTTGCAATAAGATGCATCGCCTTCTGTATCAGTGAATGTCATAAGCTCCTAATACAGGACCTTGTTCAAAGTGAATGGCGTGAAGAACGTCGTATAACTAAAATTAGGTCTGGTCTAGTTTGAAATTTGCCAATAAATATTTTGTCCGTGACGTCCTTCTTAGCTATTATTTCATAAAACATCTATTTATGTCAACGATAACTAGAATTAACTATATGTATGTTTATTCGCTTTAAAAATGTAACAGTAAATGAATAATAGTTCAACATTATAACAGAGACAGGATACATGTTCAAGACCTTACTGACCTATGACACAGATATGTCACATATAGCCCTGTACTAGAATTTTTCAATTGGATGAGTTATTTTATGCTCTAATGGCAGATTTCATGAACATCATTTTATGTTGAATCTTTAGAATGGGGTATCACATTTTAAGCAGCGTACATGAATTAGCAAACAATTCTAAGATTTAAAGCTTTATTTTAAATGATTGATAGACATTATGATCCTATATAGAAAGTTAAGAAAAAAAGAACTGATATCAGTATATTTTATTTTTCATATCTTTCAGGTGAAAGACGTCTGTTTGTAGCTGCAGTTGTACTCCTGGAAATTTCTCTGCTTGTTTGTGTCGCCTTTTTGTTTCATTGGAATCTCGTAATGATGATCTTCGGTCAATTATTTTCAATTGCTGGGACAACTGCTTTCGCCATATTTGACTGTAGAATTAATTTTAAGGAGATTATCTCTGAAGAACATGCAAAAAGTCACACAAAGCGCTACGTTACCAAATTGAAATTCAAATGTTATGTTGCGAGATGGCTGGGAATAATATTATTAAATGTAGTGCCTTGGATTCGTCCAAACATTCCAGCGGAATCCAAGAAAGTGATTAGTTGGCTTTACACATCAATAGCAACTTTTGTTATGACATGGACAGCTAGTTTCAGACTTTCAAAATTGTTGAGCAATGACGTCGAACGGAAGTTCTTAGAGATAGCATTTCCTCGCCAAACTTCAATGCACATAACACTTCACTATGCGTTATTAATATTGTCTTGCGGAATCGGACTATTTTTTTTTACTTTCTTCTATAGTTTTGTTTCCAATTCCGATATTGATGATCTTTCAATATCTTGGTCAACCTTAATGCTTGCTTGGTTAGGTGATATTATATGTATGAATATTATGGCTGCTATCAGTTTAATCAGATTTATCAATCTGTACCGAAAAAAAATACGAAAAATAAACGAGGAGTTGGTAAAAACAGAACAAATGAAAATGTCACTTCTCAATACTTCAACTCACAACATTGAAACAAAAATAACTTGCATTGACCATGTAATACATTTTGATCCAGATGTGTCATACCAACAAGGAAACCTCGCTATATCCAAAATGACAAAACCTGACTCTTTCAACCTGAGAAGGGCTTCTTTGAGTATCATTGAATCGCAGGCTCGCACCAACCGACTGCATAGTACGATTCCTAATTACTTTGTATCGCTGCAATTACCATTAAATAGCCAACAGACACCTCCACAATCAAAAGACTCAATCTCGATTTTTTCAACTGCATGTTCACACTCCCGCATCTCTTCTTCGTATTCATCCAGTGTCCCCGATCTTCGATCCGTCGGTAACCGAATTAGCACATCAATACCCAATTTGTCTGTATCGCTGGTATTGAGTCGTTTGCCAATTAATAGTCAACAGGCATCTCTCACGATCTCGAATTTTTCAACCGCATCACTCCGCACAGACCTTATGTCATTAAACAATAGTTTACCGAGCTCAGATGCAAATTTTCTGTCTCAAGCAAACGATGACAGCGAGGCAAGTTCAGGCCGCAACATTTCGTCAAATCATGATAATGTTGAGTTCGATGCTTGGTCTACTGAAGGGAATCCGAGCAGTATTTCAGTTCCAAGCGAGGGGTTAACCAACACAGATATACACACCATGAGTGCTATGTTTCATCAACCAAGATCTTCATATTCCTCTAGTGACCTCGAACTTTGGTCTGCACGAAACCTTATTAGCATATCGATACCCGGTCCAATTTTGTCTCAGTCACTGAATGCCAATTTGTGTAGTTTCCCATTGAACGATCAACAGGAATCTCCAAGATCAAGCGAAACGATCTCGAGTTTTGCAACTCCATCCATGCGCTCTGACAATATGTCATCAAACAATAGTTTACCGAGTTCGGGTGCAAATTCTCAATCTCGAACAACCGATGACAGCGGCGCAAGTTCAGGCTCCAACATTTCTTCAAATTACGATAGGGTTGAGGTCGATGCTTGGTCTGGTTCTATGTCGTCATTAAACCCCAACGGTGGTAGTTCAGCAGGTTATTCATCACTTAACGATGCAGACGCTAACCAATAAGTCATATGGTTTTTTGCGCCCCATTTTACGATGTATATAAGTATTTCCAAATAAACAATAAAGTTCATCTTTATACAGCGTGAAGCAACTCCCATACGTTTGTCCCCTTCGTGTTTTATTTTAGGATACGGACATTACGTAAATATAATAGCATCCCAATATAGATTGCAATATGCAGCAATCTTCGCTGTATCCTTATTAAAGTCAGGTAATTTCTCTCTCTCCTTAGGTGGTATATAAGACTCTAAAATTTAATTTGTTATAAATGTTATTTGTTTTGTGTTCGTTATTTGATTTCCTTGTTTCTTAGTTTTACATTTTGACAAATTTGGATTTTATATAATTTTTTCTCGATATTTTAATTCTATTTTCGTTCCATTTCTGGATTTTTAGTAACTTTCTCCGAGATATTTTTATTTAATCTGCCTAATAGTCTCAAATGTGTTTACTGTCGCAACTGCTGGTATTCGGTAATTGTGCCTAATTTAACTTTTTTATATACTAACCTGTATCAGCGTTGTATATATCGCTACTTGAAGACCTCTCTAGGTTCCTCACGACTCCGGTCACACAATTAGCATATTTATTCGATGTATTAGTTTTCAATACATCTTTCGATGACTAATAAACGATTAATTGATCACAGTTCATTAAATATAGACACACCTCGCTGCTATCCGAATATGTGTCTATTCAGCAATTGTGCGCGCAATTAGTGTAAGTAAACCCGCACCAAACCTTGGATAGTAATTAATACCATGAACATCATTGGCCTGATAACACAAAATCGTAATCATTTTGGGACTAATACCATTTTGTTGATAAATTTTGTATGTTTGACGCTTTAAGAAAATAGCATTCATTTTATTTTTAAGCTCTTGACTATGATATCTCATTATTGTGTTATCTTGAAATTTTCATATTATGTAGATTTTCAATTATCAGATATTTTGTACAAAACCCCCGCCACTTATGCAAAAATATGAGATTTGACAAAAACACGCTTGCCACGTTTGAAAACGAAAGAACAATAAATATCCAGTTAAGTTTAGTAAATATTCAAATTTCCCGCGCAATGTGCATTTCTAATCCTAAATATATAATTACAAATTTTCTTTCGTTTAGCGTTGGCGGGGGTTTAGTACAAAACATCCCAATCATCTTATAAAACTGAATTAATCATATTTCTATATGGTTTTTAATTTGTACTGTATTTTCGGTACTCTCGTAGTATGTGTACCAAGTTAGAGTTAGGCCATAATTTTATTCCGATTTTCCCCATTTTAAGTTCTATTACGAGCTCGGGGACTGTCTACGTTAGCCAAGTAAATATACACTCTGCCTATAGGTTTCAGTCATTTTACACAACTTGATGTAAAATAGGCGAACAAAATTAGTTACCTCCATATTGGTACACATACTTCTGGAGCGCCGTATTTTCTGCATCATAAAGCACAACCGCACATGATTGACATGTTCAGGAACCAAACCCGTTCAATGACCCTCCACGGAAGAGGCCACTCAGATATTCATTCATATTAGCCTCATATCCAACCCTATCCATAACTAACTATTTACATGGCAGCAAAAAGCGATTCAAATCCCAAATAGTGATTACCATTTCTATTTAATAACCCACTATTTATATCACATACCAATAGCCCTTTACCGTTGAGGGCATTCAAATAACGATTTTGATTTTATATACTTCCCTATTTCAAACCCGCTTTATATATCGCAGCCCAATATCCCTCTCGTGAGGGGGAGCATTCATATAGCGATATAGGACATATATCCATCCCCATTCCTAGCTGGTTACCATTGATATCAATGTCGAATGCTACGATACACAGTCAAAGCCAGATTGTTTTTACGCCACATGACAATATGTTATAAGTTTGTAATATAATTTCAAATTTTGAATCATTTCATTAGACCTAAGTTTTGTTTAAAACACATTAGTATTTTTGTACTGAATGGTGAACTTTATTGTTTCATTCATGACGGGATGTATCGGCCACCCGCGTTGTCGATCAGCCTGTAAAGATACCCTGCTAAAAAAAAAGTATATTCGATTTGGTTCACATGTGATTATAGCAAAGTAAAACAAAGCAGCTTTTCAATGGTTTGTTTTTACATTCACGAACACCATTTCCAATCATGGCATGTCCAGTCCACCCACCAGCCAATAATTATCACCACTCAGTAGTGTTTCAAAAATATTCAAGTGTTTACTGATATATTCGAAATAGTATAACAGATTTCTATTTAAAACTTTCGATTCGCGGATACTTAAATTAGAATTATAGTGTCTGTTACTGAGTTTATTAATCTTCAGCGATGAATTCGTTTATTGTCATTCACTCTTTTTTGACTAAACATTGCTGTTCATATTGCTTCAAACACTTTTATTTTTATACATTTCAAGGAAATATTTGTAATCGAAATTTCCTATTTTTCCTCCAATGCTTATATATGCCTAACGTGTTCCCCCCAAATAAGACCTAGTCCGAATTTAAAAAATGATTTTAATATCAACCCTTGAAATTAGACTAGCAATTTTCATAATAAAAATATAATAAAGTGTTATTCATAATTAAATGAATATCGGTTTTCATATTTTGCATATTTGAAAATCTATTAATCCTCTACTTTGTAATTTTGTTTTTGATAAATGAGAGGCACCCTTCCAAAATAAGCCCTAGTGCTATTTTTTGAATAAAAAGTGAAACACGGTAGGTATTTGAATCATAGCATAGATTCCCATTTAATACAATGAAACTCCTCATTTGACAACGACCCTGCCAGAACCACAAAAGCATGTATATTTCATTTATGAAAAAAAGTAACTTGTTTTTATCTAGCTTTATGCTGTTTATAAAACCTTTTCGTATTTTATACAAGTACTTGTAATTTCACTTTGGATTAATTTTCATATTTTTGTAAGTATGAGTATTCCGTTAAATTTGAGTTTCGTCAGTACTCTCAACAGTTCTATATTCTACTATTGTTTGTATCTAAGTATTTTTGATTTCAAAAATCAGTGTCTTTGTGTTTTGATATTGCTTGTTTCATTAATAAATTATACTCATAACATCTTTTGTGAATGACAGACTCAAGACGAGTGTTATATAATCAGACACGGGCACGTATATATCGTACACGGATCGAGTATGGGCCGAGCACTAATTTACGTCGTTCAGTGAAGGATTGGTTAATTTAGTGTTTTTGCCGTAGAAAGATCATGGATAAGCCATATAACTATTATTAACCCATATAGTGTAAAGGGTGTCCATAAAGTCTTTAAAAAGCTCAAAATTCAAGTGGGAAATCATCGATATCATATATTGTTTGGCTCTCACAGATGTATTGAATCAAGTAAAAATACTTGAACAATTCCAGATTAAAAAAACAACAAACCTGGTCAAGATATATTGAGAACTGACTTCATAATAAAATTGAAATAATAAAGGGACTTTTTGGACACCCTGTATATTTAAAATCTCACCTGAAACAATATTGTCCATCTTCGATATGGCCTGAGTGGACTTGACGTTATTATTATTCATGTCCATCAGCATCGACGTATTGGACACCAGTGATTTCACAAAATCAGTACGGTGTTGTCGCCTGTTTTATACTAAACCAGATTTTTAAAGTGGTATTTTTCTCGTGTAGCCCTGTTTTTTTTTTTTTAATTTTCAATATAAAAAAGCACTTCGTAAATTAGCATTTCATGCTGAACTTTAGAAAATATGTCACTCAAACGTAATGAAAAAACACTTCAAACTATTTGATTGTAGTAAAATTTACCACACTGAACCACGTTATTTTACCGATTACAGCAATTTTTTTAAAGCAGTTCGTCAACAACCGTGCTGCCGTCAGTTTTTGTTTTGATTGTGATATATCGTTTTCAGTATACCGGTATGTTTATTCCGACCGTTCAATATCGTATTTTTACATACAGCCCGCGACCGCCTGCGACGCTTCCCGCTTATTCAATAAACAAAATAATATTATTACACTCGAGACTAAAATCGGGCATCAAAAGTAGCGAACTTGACTTACTTGTTTTCACATCGCGCTGCTTTGATTCAACCATGATCCGCCACGACATAATATTTTTATCTGCGGACTATTTCATTTTTCAGTACGCTGACTTCTTGGAGAAGTCGGTCGCGTTTGAGTAAAGCTTTGCTTTCGTCCTTTGGTAAAGTCTGGATATGGCCGGGGCCTTGAAATAGTGCAACAATAACAGCTTTGAATTCCATCATTTAAAGGTTTGGCACTCAGTATGCTACTTGGTGAATTTTCCCCGATCATAAAAAAACAGCACGTTTGCGTCCAAAAAACATTCAGCTCAGTTGTTGCGCTTGGACTGCAGTATCAGTATCACTCAACTGGCCGTAAGAGTAAGATTTCGGAGTACTGCTGCGGCTTTCAATTGTGACGTAGGAATACCATTTATCAAAGTCTGTTTTATCATAAAGCATACTTTCCAAAGCATATCTCAAAAATGTGTTTGCTGGTATACTGCGACAATTTATTTTCATCTGGGGTCTGTCTGTCGACCCATGCTGCATAACATAATACTTCATTTGAGCACACATGTTGCGTTTCGCTCCTTGTCACCGTTGGGTGGTTCACGTAACCGCTGGTCGGCCACGTCTTTCTCTACCAACAAGACCATGCTGCCGAAAACTAAAAAAAAAATGGCTGACTAATCCCATACTCGGCATGGACTGGTAACCAGACCGGAGAGGCCATGGTTCGCCATATGATTAAGACGTTTTATCTTTCCTCTTTCCCGGGATAAATATGTAAATCCTAGCCTATTAGCGAAACTGCACCGCAATCATGTACCTCCAGCACGTCTTGGAGTTCTTGGTGTTTAATAACTATATGTATAAAAAGAGATATGCTCCTCCTAACTCAGTGAGCTTGGCTGAAGAAAACAGAAACGAAAATTAATGCTTTTGATCGTTATCTTTATTTTACTCACAAAGTCGAATTAGATAAGTCAGCGAAGAAATAAAAGCAAAGATTAAATATAAACAGTTAAAACTACTAAAGAAACCAATTCTTAGGTTTTTGTCAACAAAATTCTAAAGCAAAAGTTTATAACTCACGCATGGTGAGGAAGAGTGTATGTCGAATCATAAAGGTCCAAGGATGTTTATATATTAATACTAGTAGTATTCTGGAAATCCGTTTCAAAAATAATATCGATTCGGAATATGTTCTGAAGAAATCCATTGTAACAGAATAGTCTGTGGATGATGAGTCAAATCACAATTTTGTTATAAAATGTAAATAATTTCACAACAACAACAGCAATTTCAATCACTGAATATATTTCATTCCTAGTTTCGAATTTAGCAAAAATCAAATTTGTTAGTTATTCAAATCCTATACCCATTCACGTATCATTGGATACTTGCATGATTCCGAGGCGATAAACACTTAAATATTATTTTGGTATGAGATGACGTCCGTTGATATATTATTTATTTTTATGTGCGAAAATAATATGCTTTGGTGAGCGAGTAGGACAGTACAGTTAAGACAGAAATTTTAATATTTATACGGACAATAAATTTTCAGCAAGCCTAATTGGGGGGTGATATTATAAATAAATACAACAAAACTCAGGGACTAAAAAACTTATGGAAACGAAGCTACCGTCATATGCTATCCATTGGGCACAGACTGTCCTCATCGACCAGAAGAAAATACATACGGTGGAGCGGTTTTTTCAATAATCAGCAGAACACAATATTAAAAACATGTTAGGCAATAGGAAAAATAAAAACATTCTTAAGGGAATAAATTTCTGGAAAGCATTCTCAGCATTAATTACCGCACATTTCAATCGCGTCACGTTATTGCAGTTTATGGAATTTTGCCCAAAAGCAATAAAGAAATGCGATTAATAATACATGATTAATAACATCAAAATTATAAAAAATAATAATGACAAGCAACAAAAGTTAGCTGTAGTGACGTAGATGAGAGCTCACAACAGACTTTGCGGATCAATATGACATGAACACCAGGTTTCTCATTTCCAATGGTAAAATTAATCCAGTGGTAAATTAAATAAACAAAAAATTGAAACGGCGAGGATCAATATAAATTTGTAATCGAATTCATAGCCCTGGTTTCAATTCTTTCTGTGCAAAGGTTCATGAACATCCCAAAATAAAATTAAAAAAACAAACACGTGATATAACCATATTTACGGAGCAGACGCACTGCCACTAAATTAACTAGATTGAGTTGTTATCCAGACATAAGTCGCATCAGGCTATTGGACGGTTTTCAAAGCATTTTCGTACAGTTTTTACGTGTGGGCGAGAAAGCGTGGAGTATTACCTGATCAATACATTAGGCGCACCTGCTTATAAATCGCACGATGGTTTTTTAAGAAAAAAGGAGGAATTTAAAGTATGCGTATGTTCTGTAAAATACAGTACTATATTCCAGCCTTGAGCAGATTGAGTTAAAGCGTAATGTTATGCATCAGGTTCCCATCCATTCAGGGCGTAAACTTGATTAGCCCACGACCCGCCTTTGCCATCGCTCTTGCATTTTTGAGAAGGACCGTATTTGGAATACGTCTCATGAGCAGACGGCCCAGTCGCGCACCTGAAATGAAAATAATCGCTCGTGTAATCCATATATTGGCTTAGAGCAAGGTTTTTAACGTTAGGTTATTAATAGTGATGAAGGAGTGCCAGAATAAAATATAAAAAGATAATCTACCAACCCAACCCAGGGTGTAATTAATTAGGGGGAATGCTGAACCGAAAAGATTTATCGCATCTGGAAACTTTAGGAGGGCTCTACAGTCATTACTCCACATCTGTAATAGATGACTGTATCCTTAGGCAAATGTTTTTGTTTGCGAAACTACTCATCTCTGTGCTAAAAAACATTTAAAACGCAAATACTTTGTACCCTTCCTCAGAGGAAATTTTGCACACCCAAACCTCTCATCACGGTACACCCGTAGTGTGTTTACCAGATTGGGGTTGGGGAATAATTTTATTTCGGTTTTTCTTTTAGTTCTATTACGAGTCCGGGCACTGTCTGTGATAGCCAAGTGAACCCTGCCCATAGGTTTCAGTCCCTTTACACAACTTAATGTAAAGTAGTCGAACAAAATTATATACCTCCATATTGGTACACAACCTTCTGGAGCGCCCACATCACTATGCTAAACGAAAATCATTCATTTACCATCCTCCATCTTGGACAGCAAATACTCTGTAGCCTCCCGCAGCGGCGACTTTCGCACATTTTTCAATGGCGTTAACTCTTTGATGATAATTGTCCATCAGAGCGGAGTATTTTTTCTCAACTTCAGGAATAGCTCGTGTCCTATAATCTTGGAAGCAACCTAGGGTAGCATAAGACACTGGAAACAAAGGAATGTCATAAATTGGTTTTCGAATTGTGATATTATTTAAAAAAAAAGTTGTGCTTAAGTCTAATTAGAACACTTTTTTGCTTAATGACTTTTAGTTTTTGGACACGAAATGAACCTATGGCTCGTTCTTGCGAATTGTTGTTGGATTGTTCTTCTTCTTGTTACGTTATGTAATATATCCCTTTTCTCATTCACCAAAGGACCGATTGCTCTGAAATTTTCGATGGTCAAGAATTGTATTTTTCATTAGAAGGTTATTACTTTTATTTATTCCTAAATTTACTATGAATTCTATGAGATCCAAAATTTTACTCCATTTTTATTTTTTATGGAAACTCGATTTTTAATAATAAGTGTGACGACGTTTTCCGATGTTATCCGGAAGTCGGAGAATAATTGGTACCGGTATATATGGTACAAAAAGTTCTTTGTCTTAGACTTGGTGTTCATATATTTGAGCATCGCTCTTTTCTTATTTTATAATGATACGAATGAGAAATATCTGTCCAAACTTATAGGAGGTTCTAGACATTCGCGATTGGGAAAGATCCATATATGTAACAGCCAATCAACCACAATTGTACTCGTTACTCCTAAATGTCGGAACGGGCATCAGACATTGTTTATTTGATTGATTGTTAGTTTTAAGTGTATAACGGAAAAATCGGCCTAAACTCACTAGTAGGCTTAGAATCCGACAGAACCGGAATAATGTTGGTGTTGATATTCATATTATCCATGTTAGGATTAGCCGCTAGTTGGCGCTGAAGTGCTTCGGTAATGAACTTGATAATGTCAGGGTTGTTTTGTATGTCTTGAAAAATAGAAAAAAAATTACATATTTATTATTCAATTTATCAATGCAGCATTCAACAAAACCCTTGCCAAAATAGTGAAATATTGTCAAAATAAAATGTCTGCAAAAGCGTGCAAAAACAATGAAAAACCACCAAAAACGTGCAAAAACAAGTAAATAGGCATACAAATTGTTATTGCGATGTGTCCTATAAATAATGCTACCCCATTGCATTGACTGGAGAAAATATATTGCAAACTACAAGTGAGGCAATAATTTTTTCAATAGATATAGTAAAAGTGATGACGTAATTTGCTATTTTGTATATATGATTACCATGCTTGTTGAAACTTCACATACAAAGTATTACAAAACACGAATTTGAATACAGATACTGCTAAATCGAAATATAGAATGGTATAACTGTAGTAAATAGGGTATATACTTGCGAGAAAAGTGGATAGTTAACACGTACGTCACAACTTTACTCGTGATTAAGATTCCAAAATGCTAAGACTAGATATGAAAACGTCTCATAGTGCTTTCCTCAGAGTAGAGATTTGAACGCACCCTTTAATAATTATTAAAAATCATCATGATTGCGATATAGTTTAAAAATCTCCATTCATTAAAAAATGTCGCTACTTACCAAAAACCTCTTCCTGTAAAAGGAAAATAAAATTAATTTCTTTAATTTTATCATGTTTTGATCAAAGTAAATATTTACATTAACACGAAACAGTGGTTTAAGAGCTTCAATTCGTATAATTCTAACATCCCATTGAAATACATAGTTATTACGTTTATTGCCTAATTAATAACTTACTCTTGTTTCACCCAAATTCGTTGTTTCATAATGGGGTACTCCCGAAGTATGTGAGCCAAAATGGACACCGAAGAGATTCGGAATTTTACTCTGAACCGATTCGACTAATTTACTATTCGAATAATCGATTCGAGGTGCTCAGCCTTTAGTAAGGAATTGCGCAATATTTTTTGGCCATATGAGGCTTTTGTCAAATCGCACTGCAGTAAGAACATACAGTATTAGAAATAAGCCAGACCATGCGTTGAAAATTTATTATCATCAATTCCGCAGTTCCCGAACTTTTTGTTTGTGCGGCGCCAAATTATCAGGGAAAAAACTCACGGCCACTTGCACCAAAAAATGAAATTGAAAACATGTAGACGTGAAAAATGAAAGCAATGTCAATTTTTCTTCCTCATCTCTGATTGACTTGGCTTTGAAATACTAAACATTTAACTCATACTCGCTAAACTCGTTACTTTCCGACTGCTATGAGTTTTTTTGTTTCAAATTAAAAGTATTTGGAATATAACTTACCGCGGTAAGAGAAAATTTCTTGCACGTCCCACCGTTGCAGTCCGATTCATTTCCTTTGACCGCCGTGAAAATTATCCCTGAAAAATTAATTAGCATTATCAAGGATCAGGTCCTCATAAAATATAAAGAACATTTTCAATTCGTGACTGCTTGCACAGAGCCATGTTCATTGTAAACCAACCAACTGCTCGGCTGTGGGTTGTTGCGCGATGAAGCCTTTCGCTCTGCCCGAGATAAATATGAAAAGTTAAAGCATAAAAATAAGTCTAAATTACAGTGATGTGGGATTCACGTGACATCGCACACATAATTATTTTCTTATGAAACAGAACATGGCCATTTCGTGGATATTCGAAATTGGTTGCGTAGTACTTCGATACATTTTAATCTGGAACATATTGGACGGGAGTATTACGCTAGGCGTAACTACGTAACTCTACGCAACTGTTTTGATTTTATGAATGAACTCCCATGACCTTTCGTTCTGCATCAGGAAAGCAGCAAAACAACAAATAAAATGGCCGACACGTAGGCGCAGTGATGAACAATATTGTCACATCATTGTCATGAGGTATTGTAAACTCCGCGCATGGAAAATCATTTCGGGCAATTATGTAAATAACGATCCTCTATTTAAAAAGCCACCCATCATTTTGCTGTTGGATTCTACTTCAGAACAAATAAGTACATGGAGGTTTTTATTAATGCAATATTTTAAATTAGAGAAAACATGAATATTAATTACTTAATATATTTGTAGAGTTTCTAAATCAGGGATGCAGTCATGTTCTTTGAAAAGGAATGATCACGTCAAAGAAACTCCTCTTGCAGCGGCCTATAGAACACTTGCCGACACCCGCTGAAAAGCCTGATTTTTTTATTTAGTGATTCATTGTTGCAAAAAATATTCAATCAATGGTTATAACGACATTTCATAGTAATTACATTCAATGTTATTACACAGCTGTGTCGAAATCGTCAGATGACAGCATATTATAATTTGTTTTTAAATTAAAAAGTTGAATCTCAAAGATAATAAATTAATTCAAGTTACCTTGCATTAAAACATTGACCATCAGTGCACCAATACCCCAGAGCCTCGTCATAATGTCTTTTAGTTAAATTCAATTATTAAACTGAATGGTAAGTTGCAATGTGAGTTTTGGAAATGTGATCAAATACTAAGGTATTTAAACTTCCACTGGTACTGCTATCTCATCGGTTCCAAACTGGGTACCATGCCCGTTTGGATATAGCTATGGATAATGCCAGGCGCAAAACTGATATATATTAACTTTTCCATTTCACCTAGAAAAAATTCCTGTTCTTCCTAGTTTTATTGCTTGATAAGGTTATTTCACAGGGTGTTTTCGCTCAGTTGACCATAAGTGTTTGAATATAATAGGATTTGGAATATATTAATTAAAATAACACTATAAATACTATTGGTTGGAATAATAAACAGGGGGCCATGAGTGCTAAAAGCCTCTGGAAAGGGAACGAGGCATAAACAGTTGGGAACCATTGTGCTAATTCAACAGCTCGACTCTCACTTCTTTGTTTTAAAAGTACCAACTGAGACCTAAATAAATTCAGTCATTAGCTCAACTCCTCAAATTAAACTATTTATATTTAACTACAAATGCTACCTAAATTGTCTCAATACCGGCCCCATCGTAAATCAAGCTTCGACGACACTTTGAATTTTTTTTATTGCAAATGCACACCATAGAATTTTATTGTTATTATTATGATATATATAGCATAGACACTTTGCAATGAATCCATTTTGCGCAGATATTGATCACACTTTATATAAATATAAGATAGTACATTTAGTACCTAGCATGTAGCTCAAATGCGTTGTTGCACTAACTTTTAATTTTTCCAAATCATAACCAATCTCGACATGCAAATGCATTTAAATTTATTGCTTGCTCAAAATGCAATTTCCGCAAACTCGCAGCGGTAATAATGAGGTTGAACTCAAATGATTTTGAATAAATCTGCATAAGCTCGTTTTTAATCGCAGAGCATGTGCTATATCTGGTGCCTGCTTTTCAGTTACGTTTCTCCAAAAAAAAGTATTCGATTCGATTCTGAAATCATCAGGTATTCGAAAATGCCCAGCCCTATAGTCATATCCAATAGGAATTGAAAATATAGTGGTATACCTCACGCTCTAATATCACGAAATTACCTCCTGAGAGGCTCCTCATGGCACTTCAATGCTTCAAAAACCAAAGCCAGTCTCAAAATGAGGTACTCGTACATTTATAAATTCATAAAGCAATGACAATGCAAAATATTTTTGTCCTGGTTTTCTGTTAGCTTGTTAGCCCTGCAATGACACTCATCAGCTTATTACCTCGTTAAATCGAAATGTAAATTACTTCATTATGACGTGTTGAAATTATGCCTGTCTGATTCGGGAGGTATCATTGCTCATGATTGTCACGTGCCTATCTTTCAAATCAAATCTGCTGTCTGTATATTTAGCGAGTCATGGTACATATATCAACGAGGCCATTCGAATGGCGGGCGGGGCCACACAGCCGTCCTTATTACTGACTTGTTCATTATATTGCCGCCCAATAGCTCTTCGTGGAAGAGGTCATTCAAATGCCGACTGAAGTCATATATCCACCCCTGTTCCTAAACTTCGTGTACTCTGTATGTGACACCCCAACAGACCCCTACGAAGAAAGCCATTCAAAAGACGATTATGGCAAAGCATTCAAAGTGATGTTATTTGAACAATAACTATTGGTTTCAAAGTTATTCTGATGGAGAGTCAGAATAGTATCAGCGCAACTTCATACACACCGTCTGTATTTCGAGTTTGGTTAACGCTAGAGTTGGGGAAAAAATCCAAACTCAATGCACTTAGTTGGGTGATTGAAAGTTGTTGCATCACACTTTTTCACTGTTTTTGCAAGGTTTTTGGTGGTATTTCATTGCTTTTTAAACTCAATGCACTTAGTTGAGTGGTTGAAAGTCCTTGTATCACAGTTTATTTTACAAACTAAAAACTGCTTTTTCACCAAGAAAGTCTCAAACTTTGGCCAGACGAAATGATACAGATAAAATAAATTTGAGAGTACGATACAAGACCCTGAGATACTCAATATTCCATCTTCCCAGTCCGGAAAATCGTGTTAAAAAAGGATTTTTCTCTTATATTGATAGAGTGCCTGTAAAATTATGGAACGCTTGCCTAATATAACGCTGTGGCAATCACATTCTGGTAACTAAGGAAGTCTCTAACTTCGGTCAGACGGAATGATACATAAAAAAATTTTGAGAGCACGATACAAGAAGCTTAAAGCGCTCAATATTCCTATATCCCGGTTAAAAGAATCGTATTATTGAAGATATTTGCTCTTATATGCTGGGCAGAGTGCAATATATAAGCCTATGACAATCACTGTTAAGGTTAGGAACTGACCTCCCACTTGATTATTTCATATGAATGCTCGTCAATTCTATCTCAAAGATACATCATATTTTGAGCACATTTAAAATGAAATACCACAAAAAAAAATAAAAACGACATTTCTAAATACACTGTATATAAGTATTACATCAGGCATATGGGTAAAATAGAAAAAAAACTTATGTGGTGTTTACGTGGACAAATTTAGGTTATAATATTGGGAGCTGAAGTCGAAATTTAATTTTGTAATTAACAGAGTTTTATATGTTACGGTTTCGTGTGTCTAATCGGGTTGTGCCGCTTTTTCCAGTTATTTTAGACCTCATTTTTAGGAGTCTTTTGAATGAACTCGATGACAAGTTTTCAATATTTTGGCTGCAATTTTCCTCCATACATATTGTTTTAAATATTTCAATAGACAGTTTTTGCTACTTTTATCATAGAATGAACAAATCCGACTTCCAGTCAATATTGCGCATGCATTTGGCAAACAAAATAAAACTAAATTTTTTAAATATTATTCGAATAGTTTCTTAGATTCGGGGCTCATATAAAGACACTTTCCATAAAGAATTGGCACACTAGAAAATATACATATGGTGTGAAGCCAGACTTGAGATATTGATTACTGTTTAATTTAGTTAAAGTTACCTATAATTTTAAAGTTAAAACTAGTTTAAAACTAAACTGAGTGCGTAGGTTTCATAGCAACCGTTAAACATTTTGATATAAAAACGAATCGACTATTCATACAGTCCGGTACGGGAGTTAACCCATAAGAGAATATCTTAACCTCAGCTTATTTTATATAATATAAAACCGGACTAATATAAATTTATGTAGTAGGTATGTTAACTAGTCTCTAAAGGTACAAATATACTACACTCTTTGTAGTTTGCATTCTGGGCAAAACAAGTTAGCTGAAATAGTATTGCTAAGAAGTAACGGGAGCCCAATCTAAATGATATGATAAAACTTGAGATAAATTGGAGACATTTGCTGACGAATTTATTCATCTATCATAAACGTAATATTTCAAAGCTAAAAGCGATGCATGGCTAATTTTTTTTTAATTTTTTTGTCACGCTCGCTGTACCGCACCAGTACACTGTAAAATAGCGATAATGAAACATTGTAAGAGCTATATATAAATCACCTTTGTCAAAATGGCGCATCTTTGACACGCAACAATTACATTGTGTTGTTAAAAATTTCTTGCAAAGACGAGTAAAACAAATATAAAAAACGGATTCGACGATTTTACA
This sequence comes from Styela clava, assembly GCF_964204865.1. Lineage (NCBI taxonomy): Eukaryota > Metazoa > Chordata > Ascidiacea > Stolidobranchia > Styelidae > Styela > Styela clava. The sequence continues at coordinate 22,599,732 of NC_135253.1, read as the reverse complement.
ACAGTTTGTTAAACTTTTCCTTCCATTTTTATGGCTAAGGATTGTTTGTACGTGTTGAATGACGTCTGGTCCGGGGAGGGCATGACCTTCGACACTACGGGTTCATCACGCATGCGTCGTACCCAACTTTGCAATTTGAGACATTCGTGATGGTCGATTTCTGGCATCCATGATCCGATCTGTATAATAGATTTATTTATATTCAGATAAGACTCAAGGTAAGCGAACCTAATTTTAACAAGATCTGGTCTAGAGGTTATTCGGCCTTTCGCGTCCGTTTGGTGTTGAAAATTTAATTTAAAATGAGGAAATGAATATTTAATTACACTAATAATATATTCATACAGAAGGACTAGAGATCGATGCTGAAATATATGAACACGGAGTCCAAGAAAAAGAACTTTTCGTAACGTACCAACCGGTATCAATTAATCTCCGAGTTCGAAATATCAGATCTCGTGGGATTCATAGAAAATTTAGTAATAAATAAAAGTAGTAACTTTCTAGCGAAAAATACAATCATATCCCTAAAGTTCAAAATAAGGAAATTAGTAATTATCTCGTTAGGGTGAGAAATGCTGATTCCGCTGGGAATTCAATGTTTCAAATCATTCCTGGATAATTCCACAATCTGGATAATTAGTCATTTTTATTTTAAAACGTGGCGGGGCTGTTTTTTTTTTCAAATCTCACATTTTTGTATTAGTGCAGGGGCTTTGTACAAAACATACTCGTTCAAACAAGTCTCGTTCACTTTGGAATACGTTCGCATGAACTTGTATCGAGGCAATTTGGTGCTCCAGGAGTATGCGCACCAAGATGTCGCACAACCTGAATCCTAACCGGTACACACATACTATTTTCAGGTTGTGCGCCATCTTGGTGCGCATACTTTTGGAGGTCCGGCAATTCTTTATAATAAAGCCAATGCAACAGCACATTTCAACATAAATTCAGATTTTCATTGCAGTGGTCGTAGCCTATAACTTTGCTAGGATATGAGTTTTGTTTACTTCTGAGTGATACTGATATAAGTAACTATGCAATTCAATAGTCCTTCTGCACCCTAACACAAATGTATTTCTGTAATGTTTCGTGCAGTTTAAAACCTGTTGATTTTGCTCAGACGAAACGTTACAGAAATACATTTGTGTTAGTGTGCAGAAGGACTATTGAATCACTTAGGATAGTTATTATTACTCTTGCTACAGCAGCCTTGCATTATACGCATACGGATATACTAGCACGAAGGCATTGGGAGTTACCTAGTCCCGTGCTACCTCTACTGATAGCGATATAAGCAAGATACGGTAACTAAATCGCGTTTCAGCTAAAAACCAAAGAACCGCGAAAATGAATTAATGAAGTACATCCACCTTTTCAATCCATGGAAAAAGACCATAATCGAGAATATCAGGGGATTTCCCCCCGAAGTAAGGGCCACTGGTCAATCTGTTCTCAAGGTATGATAAAGCTTCGAAGAACAAGTCAAGGCCTTCTCTGGGGTTTCCAGTAAGCACAGTGCGGTAGAAGAGTGGCTGGATCTAAATAAAAAATTGTTATATATCAGTTTTATTCAATTGTCGACTAACTAAAAAGTATTGAATGTAATGCTTGCAACAAACGATGTAATAGAGTATAGTTTTGGTCGGTCAATTGAAAAGATCCCTGCCATTCCAAATAACGATAGCTACTTACATAGGGTTAGATACCACTGGCTGCTTGATTGAATAAGCTTCGTTTAAGAAAATAGAGCGTGCACTGGAACCGTCGTGCTATTTTATAAATTGATCGTAAATATGAAGACCAACTAAAATTGATTCGAGGAAGGCACTATAGTCCAGTGTTTTTTCTAGATGTTCGACGACTGCAGAAAGTAGGCGTCATTCACCGCAGATGACGACTAGCGTTATAATTGTCATTTTAAAAGTTATGTTTTCGGTTTATATAAAGCCTGTCATTTTAATATAGCTTAAATTGTGACATTTTCTAAAATGGGAGAACCCGTTGTTAGTGAGTTCGATACAAAAGATAGTCCGTCCCTAGAATTTTGAATCATCACTTAAATTCGAAAAGACATATACTGGACAAACAAGTCAAACGATTTATTTACAATTTTGCTTCTGGCAACAAATTCATCCATCTGTAACCAAGCATAACCGTAAAAACGGGCTTGTCTAGAACTACAAGTTCGATGATTTCCGATTGGCTGACATACACACACGCCCTTGGCGAATAACCAATTAGAGAAAGAGTAAGTACCGCCTTGTCTGTGGCATAATTTATGTGTTTTAAAGGCTGTTTTTGTGCCTCGTGATGAAATGTAAATCAAATGAGCCAATAATTTTATAGTCGGTTCACGAGAATTAACGCTAAATATAGGAGTATCTACATGCATTTGAGCCCATGCTACTGCTTTTTTTAAAGTAAATATAAGCACGACACTTTGTTTTCAGCTCTACCAGAAGTCATACGAGAAATTACCTCCATATTGGTACAAACACTTCTGAAGCGCCCTAAATATTTGTTTATGAGATAAATAACTTACATTTTTCATAAAATATTCCAGAAATTTTTTTTGTTCTTCGTTTAAATCTGACTTGACAACATCCAATGCGGCAAGATAACTCACAGCCCGGCCATTACCGTTCTGGATTCCAGCTGCATTTTCCGAGTCTCCTTTAATATCAACTTTTTCATGTCTGAAAATGAATAATTTTTTTTACTATTTTGACCTTTCACCTCTATGCGTAATAATAGGAAATGTAAAAGCGCTAAATCATTGTGATATAGTCTATTACGTCACAAAGTGCAGAATCAATATTTGCTTTGCAATTATTTAACGGTTGAGAAGTAAACGTTCAAGTACTATTCAAAAAGTATGGTTAAATTTAATAAAAACACAATGTAATGCAATTTCTTTCAGATTTAATCGCCGTGTTAAATTAGGGCCACATGGTAATCTAGTTATTACTCCTTTTGTCTCTGCCTTAGTGTCAGTGGATTCATATACACCGACTACAATGATCCATAGTTCTAGGCCAATCTATAAGTCTTTGTGGGGTAAATTAGGGTAACATGTATTTGATACCATTCATTTTATCTCTGTCTTCATGTCTGTGGAACCATATGTGCCGCCTGCAAAGATACTAAAGGGCTAGACCGCCGGTTCCTAACCACATAAACTTTTTCAGATAAGCCACAAATCTATTAAAATTCCTAGACCTTTTGACAAATTTGTTAAATTTTGATTGTATTAAAAATGAATGATAATGTTGTTTTGCTACGAGTTTACGAGCTCTTTTATTTTCTTGTCATACCAACGACTTGACCTTTGGTCAAACAAAATATAAAAAAAACAATTCATTTCTACCCCTGTAGTTATGTCCAGTTTTGATAAACAATTATTACAGTGAAATGCTCTAACTTGCCCCATAGGGAATAACAAACAATTTCTTCGAAAGTTTCAATGAAAGGCCAATAAATTATCTTCCGGGCAGAATTACCGATGCCAATTAACGAAATTGTCGGCCACGTTTTTTCACGCTACCATCATTATCCAAATATCCAATCTCGTTGGATATAAATACCTCTCGGAATATGTATGCACTTGGCTGTGTAACGATTATTTCCCTATATTGCGTATGAATGACGAGCTCGCGGAATAAATCATGTAAGTGCTGTGTCGAAATAGTTTTAATTGTGTTATAATAGACCGAAGGTTTATGATTCCACGTCACAAGTTTTCTGAAGGCCGTATTAAATCGGCCAATGGTTAATTCAACAATAAAAACACCCAGAAGACCTTAGGTTTTCATACATTTTCTCGGGGCAAGGGGTCACTGATATATAAGAATGTACAAAAGCTTGAGAGTGAAATGATATCTAAGAATTATATCGGTTCAGTAATTATAAAAACTAAACATTGACGTATGACGAAATGGCGTAACAAAGGGTTCAAAGTACGAAACATATCATTTACCAAAGTGCATCAATATCCATATCTGCTTTTATAATTATATGAGTGAGTTATTGTGAGTTGCAACGCATTGATATTTACAAATATATTTTGTGTTTCTAAGATTACAAAACCTAGTTGCTTTACCGCCCAAAGCAAAATAGTCCTGTTTGAAATGTACTTTGTTCATTTTCATGCCGCGTTTTATATTACCGCTCCGAAATTGGCGCAAAAAAGCAAAGCATTTACTATATGCGGATGTGCTTCTATAATTACGAAACCGATTTGCGTTTTCACCACAGACAAATTTGTCCAGTTTGGAATGTTCTTTATTCAATTTCAAGATGCGTTTTATATTGCCGCTCCGAAGGCTTAAAACAAGCAAGGCATCGATATTTACAAATACATTTTGGGCTTCCGAGATTACAAATTCTATTGCGTCATCGCCCCAAGCAAAATTGTCCAGTTTAAAACATTCTGTTTATTTCCATGAGGCGTTTTACATTGTCACTTGAAGGAAGGCTCTAAACAAGCAGGTTTTTGCGGTTCTGAGATTACAAAACCTCATTTTGTTATCGCCCCAAGCAAAATTGTCCAGTTTGAAACGTACTTCATTTTCATGCAACGTTTTACATATTCGCTCTGCTCAAAACAAGCAAGGCATATGTACGGATATATTTTGTGATTCCAAGACTACAAAACCTAATTGTCGCCTCAGGCAAAATTGTCCACGTTAGAACGTTATTTGTCAATTCGCAAGCCACGTTTAACATCGTCGCTCCGAAGTGATTCAAAACAAGGCATCGATATGTACGGATATATTTTGCGCTACTGAAATCGAAAATGCTGATTGCGTTACCACCTAAGGCAAAATTGTCCCAGTTTGAAACGTTTCTTGTTCATTTTCTTGTCATGTTCCACATATTCGCTCAGGAAAAGGCCGTAGACAAACAAGCGATTTATTTATATTCATGTACGAAGTTACTGTGTGTTATAAAGAACTGTGAATGCAGCGTGAATGAATCGTGTATATTCAAAGTATTCCAATTAAAATGTTTATTTAAAATTTGGAAGTTTCTATACTATTTGAAATTGTTTCTTTGGAAGTATTTTGACAAAATTGTCACTTATACATTTACAGCAATTACCTTCAAAGTACACCCTCGCCTTCGACGTTTTTAGTTAATGACACTCACCTAAATACAGATGTACAAAAAGGCATTGCATAACATTTAAGCTGTCCAATGCCTCGTTTGACAATGGAATGATAGCTATTTTATTGGTCATTGTATTATGATATATAGATGCACCAACACCACAGTATAGAAATAGACGTATCTTTACGTGTTTCGTAATTGTTTTAACCATTTGTGAGTAAAGTAACGCAACAACTGTAATAAAATAATATTAATAACAATTTAACAGGTTGTTTAGAGTGTTTAGTAGGTGAATAACGCCACGTAACAAACTCGTAACGTCATATCAAATAACATACTGCAATAACGAGCGGCTTCGAGTATCATTTGGACAAAACATTTCCATGTGGACGCCGTATTGAGAAACTTATCGAACGAGCAAAAATATCGGGTGACGACATCGACGAGGAAAACAAATAATGAGGTCTCGCACGTACGCTTCGATGCCGACGTGACGAAATGACCTATGCGGGCGCGCAAAACCAAACAAAGAATCAACGATGGATAACGAAAACAATATAACAAATAGGGTTGGTCGCCAGTATCGTGTTTCCCAACCCTTGTCTTTTTCTATGCCCCTCAGTTGATTGCGTAGAAATATTGCAAATGTAGGCCTTACATTCACACATCGCAAATTTTATTTTGTAACGTTTAGTTTGTTTCAAGTTATGCTCCAAAACATGAGCAGTTTACAAAAATTTACTTGCGCTTGTATCAGGAAAAAACTTCCAAAAATGTGGTACAAGACATTAAAACCACGAAGCCTTTTTGATTATTGCTAGCGCACCCATGCTGTCAATGCCCAAGGAACAAAACTACTCAAATTCTGGTTGGAGTAGTGATCATTGGTTTGAGACCAACATTTTTAAATTACGACATATGTCCAATGCATAAAATACCATACCATGGATCAGGCGACCTATGATTTTAACCAATAATACCAATTATATACAAGTACTTACGGTATCTGCTTTGCCGCCAGCAGGAGCATAATACTTTGTGATGCGGGGTCACATCTGTCGTTGTAGAAAGTCAATGTTGCCATGTTATAGTGTTGGAGAAAAACCTCAAATAGATAGTTATGTAGTAATAAATCTTTAATAAAAAAAGAAAAATTCGGTTGTGATAATTTTCACGACATTTACTTGGAACAATGCAGGTGTATCCACTGAGTTGTGAGTAGCTACTATTTTAGACTGGAAAGATCTTTCGGGTTCGACGTTTTCAATCCAATTTAATTACATCTTTACGGACTGGTAAGCATGTGATTTGAAATCGGGATCTTAAAACGCTTTGACTCAGGGTTGTGCAACATTTTTTGTCGGCAAGAGAAGAGAAGCGACTAACGCTCAGCCTTACAGTAACAAATTCACCCGGCAAATCGGCAACGACAAGAGCAAAAAAATGTGTATTTTATCTATGCAAGTGCTTTTTCAAATACAAACTGTCGGATTAAAATGCGATACTTGATGGGGTAAAGTCTGAGTGTGGACAAGAGCGACACGAAATGGCTTGGCAGACCGGGTTGTGGCCGCGGGCCGCCTGTTATGTACAACCTGCTCTAACTAATACACCACTGCGCTCGCTACGATAAAAGTATAAGTTTATATCAATTCGAGATAGAAATTTGAAAGCGGCCAAGGTTCGCGTACCCAATCGTTCATTTTTATTTCTTTCATTTCACAAATTAATGAAAATTTTTTGAATCGTTTTTGGTTTGATCTCAATAAGCCAGATCTACAACAACCTTCGATTATAACCTATATATATGATATACATATGATACTGTATATCCGTTTCCACTTTTTTTTCTCGCGTTAAAAATAGGATGTCTCACAGACTGAATGAAATTTTGTGATCAATAAAAGTAATTTGATTGCAAAGCCAATGGCAAATGCTTATCCTGCTAATCATGTCTGCTCCTAATTTTATATTCAGTCATAATTACGTGACATGTCATTTAATTTTTAAAAGTTTATCATCAGCCGTACCATCCAAGTCTATGCCGCAATTGCACATATTGATTCTGAATACCCAAGGCAAGCCGTTTTGAATAAAATTAACTCATATGGATGTTCATGAAAGTTCGTTTCAAACCTTTAATCCGGACGAAGCCCTAGAACTGACATGTGAACACTGCGGACCGCGGGACAAATCTGACCCGTTGAGTAATTTAATCTGGCACGCCTGATGCTGCCACAACCAAACTAAAACCAAATTTTGATGTTTTAGCTTAAAAAAATAGCTCAAGGAATTCGTTGAGATTACGAATAAATATAGTTTTGGCACGAGGCTCTTTGTTTTCCACTTTTGCTTCTGTAACACTGTATATAAAATTCTGTTATTAAAATATTGTTTTCTATGTCGCGCTTGCGTGGCCCGCCAGTCTAGTTGGCCCCTGGTCGTAGAACAACCGATACCTAAGGAAAATCTGAATCTCAGCATTGCTTATTTAATTATTTATACCATGGGTGCGTTGGGGCGAGATCTTGGAACATTTACGCGAAAATAGTCAAGTTACCGTCCTAACTAATGAAGCCGAATTTACGCCTGATTTTATTGACCACAAAATAATTCAAGATTATTTTCGAAATTTATTTATTTTGAAAGGTGTATGCAACGCACTCGCCTGACTTCACTTCTATTTTGAAATTCGAAAAATTATCATTTTTAATCCTAGACCTTCAGAACTTGGAAAAATTCAAACATTTACATTAAAAAATGTGAAAAAAAGTGAACAATGAAGCTGATGCAATAGCGAATGAGAGTCGAATAACGCGACTCAGGTAGGCCATTACCACACTAGCGACGCGACGTCTTATTACAACCTACGGCGCGTGCTAATCACAAAGCATTGTTTGCAGAGCAGAACGGATTTCTGAATATCCTAGTTCTCTGATCAATTTCGAAATCTTCTCCGGGGTTCAACAAGCAAAGCGCGTTTGTCAAATTAAAAGGGCTAACCCCACAAGAAATACGTAACGCTTATCGCGATTATCAAAAAGTTTTGGCTTTTAGGTCTCTGAACACTTTTTCATTTCTTAATTCTATTTCTAAATTTCCTCTTCCAGTGGCATTCATTTGAACTAGTACTGTATTAGGAGTTTTCCGGGCAACCCTTGCTGCTTTAACGATGTGCAAAAAGTATAGATTGTCAGTTCAATGTATCAGTAGATAAGCCAACTCAACCATCCCCCAGAGTGTAAGAAATTTGGTTTGAACTATCATTCCGACAAGCAGAACGCACACCCTTTGAAAAGCACACGTTCATAGTTCTATCAGCAAATGAACTAGCTCGTCCGAAGTGTAATAAATTAAGAAGAAAATGTCGAAGTAGAAAGTTTTCAAAATAGTTGCAAACTGCGAGTAATTGAATTCTTGTTTCAGCGCGCAGGTGTTGAAAACCCAATACCGGTACCATTACATATGAAGTAGCATGTGGCAAAAAAACTAATAATTTGCTCAAGTGCTTTTGGTTACCGCGGTTACCCAATGAGTTTATTGAGCAATTAAACCCACACCATCGCGATAACTATTGCCACATAACGTATGAATGGCTTGCCTCTTGTATACACGGTGGTATCTTATCTTCATTTAAAAACGAGAAATTACGAACCCTTTCAACACTGTCTTTTGAGACTGCCAAAACAAAATACGTTTTTAAAATTGTCTGAAATTTCTTTCCTAATCTGGTATATCATTTTTGGCTTGTCTCGCACTTACATCGCGTCTGCTTGCCGAGAAAACCTGTTTGCGGTCTCATTCGATACAATTCTTATCATTAACAGGGTATAACTTACTGTTTCATTCTGATACCATTTATAAAGTTTCCGCGAAATTTCCCGAAGAAAATTTGTCAAAAACTGGCGGCAAGAACCATTTCACAATCACTTTTAACTGAGACGTCTTCATTTCATTGCGCAGAATTCTCGCTCTTATTCTCTTTTATTCCGACGCGATTTTTTTTCTCTCCTTTTGTTCGCGTAAACGTGCGTTTGTTTATTATAATAACTTCTCTCTTATTTTCTCGTTTCTCTCATTTTTTGCAAAATTGAATTTGATTGGTGAAGACAAATCATCTGTTACAAAAGGGAGCATATGATTGGCTGAGAGATGCTACGCCTTGTTACGACGCCGGCATCGACCACGTTCCAATTTCAACGTCCGCAGAAAAGCGACCTTTGTACCAAACGAACTGGCATGAACTCAGAGAAGTTTATGCGCCAACCGGGAACAGTGGTTCGCAACCTTCTTTGCTACCTTTCTCCCTTTGACTATTTCGAAACCCTTCCTTCCTCCGTCACAAGGCATAATTGTTTCAGTTGTTATTCAATATACAATGTGCCCTTAGCTAGTGATATGTGCACTCGCACTTTGGTGTTTAAATAGTTCATAACCTGTGTATAAACATGTATTACACTATTAATACTACACCCAAATTCCAAGTAACATTTCCTACCCCAAAACAGCCTTTCCTTGGCTCAGAAACGCTGCCATAGAATATTCAAAACTAGTTGGTTAACGGACGGCATTCTTTTTTTCCTCTCACCAACTGTAACGTTCTTTGTGGCCTAATTCGTGCGCGCTCGATTGCCGGCGGTTAAATCAATCAATCTTTGTAATTAATCTTGTACAAGATCCGTCTCGGAAACGTTGCCGCGTTCAAAAACCCAGTATCTTTGTGTAAAGCCATTGTAATACGCTTACAGATTACGCCCCCAAAGGACATGGAAATGAATACACAATGGCCTACTAGTGGCGTGTTGGACTTAATCAATTTTCATAGAGTGCCATACAGGGGTCGGCAACCTACGACCCGCGACGCTTCACTGAATTATAGTAACAAAACAGCTTTTTTACAATTACATTTTTCACGTTATACAATTCATTGTGAGACGCGTGTAGACTAAATTATATTATAATCAAACAAATATAAAAATCACAATTACTCGTTTAAATGAGCCTATAATTTAATTATAATTAGACAACTGGCAACAAAACACAGAAAAGTTTATGCTAAGTGCAAATGGTTTAATGGCGCAGAAAAATATTCAAAGGGAATTTTCTGGGATGTAATGCAACAAGAAAATAAATCTATATTCTATTCGACAGATGTATCACTGCTTGATTTTTGTTATAGTAGTATCATCCGTTCGGTTTTCGAATTTAAAAAATATTTGCGGCCCGCCAATGACTTGCAACCCTTCTGTGGGCCTGCGAGCGACAAAAGGTTGCCGACCCCTTGGTAATACATTGGGCAGACAATGCCTAACTGGTAACATTCAAATTTTTCTGTGCATATAGGTCATTGTGTACAGCGATTGCATATCTATGTATAGCGGGTGTCGCTGCTCGATAACTAGCTTTGGTTCCCCGCGACTTCCCTTCCCCAATAAAACTGTGTAAATTATCATTTTCTCTTAATCTATGTTTGTGATATTTTTTTACTGGTTGGAAAAATTAAACTTGACTTGCAGTTGTTCCCAACCTGCTATGGCTCGTGGGCCGCTCCGAAGGCTTTTAGCACTCATGGCCCCTTGTTCACCATTCCAGTGGTATATATAGTGTTATTTTGATTGATATATTCCAAGTCACATCATATCCAAACAATTCATGAACAAGAAAGTGAAAACACCCTGTAAAATACCCGTATCAAGCAATGAAACTAGAAAGAGTCGTGAATCTTCTAGTTAGAGGGAATGTAAAATTAGTTTTGCCCCCAGCAGTGTGGCACCCTTGTGTTTCGGATCTGCCTATTTAATGTATTGATCGAGCGAGCAAGAATCAAAACAATGAAAATTATACATGATGATGAATCTTATTTCATTGATCGCATTATTTTTTATGACTTCCACTATGAAAAGAACCCCGAGCGACCATCTGTACCTAAAGTGCCAGCTTTGGTATAATGACCGAACTTTTACGTTCTTGCATTGCCTATCCATTTTAGTTTTGGTGGACATTGGGAGCGAATCCCAGATTTAATTTGCGACGCCAAAAGCTAAGTCGAAAACTTCAGCCATCAAACCAGTGGTTTCCAACCAGGGGGCCCTGGGCCCACCAAGGGGGCCACGGAGCAGTTGGAGGGGGCCATCATGCCAGGCGTAAAACTGATTTAACTTTACTGGAAAACTCCATGTTCTTTCTAGTTTTTCATTATTGATAAGGTTATTCACATCTTGTTTTCACTTTATTGAGCATGAATTGTTGGAACATAATGGGATTTGGAATCTGCCAATCAAAGTAACACTAAAAGTACCGCTGGAATCATAAACAGGGAGACATGAGTGCCAAGAGCCTTCAAGAGGGGGTCACGGGATATGAAAGGTTGGGAGCCACGGAATTAAACCATTATTTAAGCCTTAACAGGTCTTTGAAAATAAATAATCCGTCGCCTTCGAGCTTGTATATTGACAGGTTAGATCTCGAAATTCCTTGCATCTTTTGACCTATGTAACGAATAAACGGACCTCCAGAAGTATCGGCACCCAGATGGCGCACAACCTTAACATATTATGTGTTTACCGGTTAGGATTCAGGTTGTGCGACATCTTGGTGCGCATACTTCTGAAGCCCCGAATAAACAATAAATAGTAACGTTTGAGCTGAAAGAATATCGTGTCAAGCATGATTGAACAGGCCACGCCCATGTATAATTTATCCTATCATATGCCGAATACGAAGAATAGAATAACTCGCCTCGGGGTAGCGCTTTTTCAACGGATTCGAAGCGACCACGTGCAAATATATACTCGAGGGGTTAAAACGACGTAATCGGTATTTATACAAGATATTGGAGACTGTATTGCGCCAGACAATCTGCAAACATGGCGGAGCAAACCAGGCCATATAATAAATAAACCATAAAGAGCAACGTTTCAGCTGAGCGAAAATCGTGACACGCTTGATTGAACAAACCACGCCCATGTATTATTATTTTGTATTATTTCGTCTCGGGGCCGCGCTTTTTGTGCAGATATATATTTATAGGTTGGGGGTGTAACGACGTAATTGGTATTTATACAAGATATTGCAGACTGTATTGCGCCAGACAATCTGCAAACATGGCGGATCAAACCAGTTCATTTTGCGCAATAATTAGTTACTGTCTTCTGGCTACACTGAGTATTTTTAAAACGTCTTTTATTACACTTTAACGAATTTTATTCCGTAACGTTTTGTCTGGTCAAAATCAATAAAGAATATTATAATCGTCAATCATGCAAGAATGATGTATGCTATTAATTATTCGAGTTATTGCGTGTCTGCATCGCCTATTCAATTTATTACAACCAAAGTGAGATAATGGCCATTGGCATAGGCGTAGCCATCGGGAAGGGACGGCTGAGGGACCACACTCTTCGTAATTTCTTACGCTTTTTCCAACATGATTATACTCTATTTTTTAACGATTCAATGAAAGATGACTTTTCCCTGTGCGCTTTGCACGACGAAGTAAGTCTGTTCGGAGAAAAACGAACGAGTAACGACGTAACTAGTATTTAAACAAGTTGTTGCTGACTGCTTTGAGCCAAACAATCTACAAACATGTGGAGCAAACCAGGTCAATTTACGCAATGGCCCCCATTACTCTGAAACTTATGTTGCGCTTTTTACAATGGTTCCGAAGAGACCATGTGCAAATATATAATCATAGGTGGCCGTACATTTGAACTCATGTGTATATCCACGGGTTCAATCTATATACATGTGCTAAAACCCAGGGGTTAGGGTTAGTATGGGTTCAAATATCCGTAAAACAAAAAAAATACCATAGGTGCAATTGTCGTGGGTTCAAATGTACGTGGGTTCAAATGTAATGGAACCATAACTATAGATTAGGGATGTAACGACGTAACTAGTATTTAAACAAGTTGTTGCAGACTGCTTTGAGCCAAACAATCTACAAACATGCGGAGCAAACCAGGTACGCAATGACCCATTACTTTGAAACCTTTGTTGCGTTTTTTACAAAGGTTCCGAACAGACTATGTGCAAATATATAATTATTGGTTAGGGGTGTAATGAGGTAACTAGTATTTAAACAAAATGTTGCAGACTGTCTATCGCAAAACAATCTGGAGCAAACCAGGTCAATTCACACAATGGCCCATTACTGTGACAATTATGTTGCGATTTTTACAAGGGTTTCGAACAGACTATGTGCAAATATATAATTATAGGTTAGGGGTGGAACGACGTAACTAGTATTTAAACAAGATGTTGCAAACTGCCTTGCGCAAAACAATCTGCAAACATCCGGAGCAAACCAGGTCAATTTACGCAATGCCCCATTGCTGCGAGACTAATGTATTAATTTAATATACATTTCAAGGTAAGCTTACAAGTTTTCCACGGGTAATATTTGCTGCATTTTAACCAACATTTGGTAGTCCCGAAGTATGTAAACCAAGATGGCGGACAACAGAACGTAGTATGTGTACCAGGTTAGGGTTGGGCCCTAATTTTCTTCCAATTTTCCTTATTTTAGGTATATTACGAGGTCGGGGACTAGCCAAGTGACTCCCGTAGTATTTGTACCTGGAATTATAACCTAACCCTAACCTGGTACATTACTACGTTTCAGTGTTCGCCATTTGGTTGACATACTTCGGGAGTACCAAATTTTGTAATCAGTATATCTATTTATTAAAATACTGCAAATGGTGAGAACGCGATACCAACCACGACAGACGTGATGACGACGACGACCGTCCTACCGTCGCTTCAAACCTAATTGCAAAATAATGTGCCATCGCAGTTCATGTACACAATGTGATTACCCAAATGATGAGAGCCACACCGCATCTCATCTATCCGTCTGATTAGTGTTAACTTGTAGATTTTGTTTATGGTCACTATTTAAGTTGTAATATTGAGTTTTGCCGCTGTTCTCAATAAACGGAGTTCAATTGTACGCGAGTTTTTTATTCTAAGCTGATAGCAATTAGGCAACGAAACAGTGCACTCAACAATGCAAAGTATATCGTTGTTATTTGCTGATATGGAAGTTATGTATATATATAAATATTGGTCACACGTCCCACTGCGTATCTTCACGTTGTTGTCCTATTGGCTACGAACAAGACTCAAGTGTTGGCTAACCAACAACCATGCGCTGATAAGTAAATCAGACTTTGAGCGCGTCCATCAGGCACCGGCGGAATGAGCTATTGGTGGATATCTCGACCACTAGCATAAAGTGGGATTCATGATGGAATGGATGTTTACCGGACCCTAGACCACTACAATATTCTCCATACATATTAATCATTGCAAAATTTACGACGAAGGCGCATACAACGTAAAAGTATGTGACGTCAAACTTCAAGAATGAATTGTCTACGCCAGCGGTTCCCAAAGTGTGCGCCGCGACGATTTGCCAAGTGCGCCGCGAAAATTAACAAAATTGTGGTAAACATTACTCATTATGATTGAATATATTACATATTGTATTTATTTTAAATGTTTCATTGCTTTTTTTTTTTTTATGATGTGTATATTCAATAATTTCATCATTTTTGTGCATGTGTGCCCTGATAATTTGGCGCCGCACGAACAAAAAGTTTGAGAACCGCTGGTCTACGCAACATCTTTTAGGCTTATATGGCGCAATAAAAAACCCACAGGCAGGGATAAATTGTTCGGCCTGCGGAGGAGAGCCAATTTTCAATGGTGTGCGAACTGCGAAACGAGTTTTTGATTCAATTTAATCTAGTGCGTGCGAGTAATTCCAATTCTTTTGAGTTGTAAAGCATATACCTTAAATAGTGCGAAGCGAACAACGGATGTCATAAGATAAATATCCTAATTTTGAGCCTGAACTACCAGAAAACCTATGTTAAATAAAGGTGCGGTCGGCTGTTTCGCCCAATTATTGATATCTGGCCTCCATTTTTAAAGGTTCACACCTCTGCAATAAAACCTTACAATTTCACTAAAATATGTTTTATTTAACCTTAAGAGGAGATCTTCCTAATAGGGATTCATTCCATGGTATAAACTTCAAGTTAACTCGAATATCAAATAATTAATCATTTAAAACGTGCAGGGGAGATTTTTTGCTATCGACTAGGTCTTATTTTAAGGGGAAGCTCATTTTGGGGAACACGTTATTTTTATGTATGTATGTATGTATGTATGTATGTATGTATGTATGTATGTATGTATGTATGTATGTATGTATGTATGTATGTATGTATGTATGTATGTATGTATGTATGTATGTATTAATGTATGTATGTATGTATGTATGTATGTATGTATGTATGTATGTATGTATGTATGTATGTATGTATGTATGTATGTATGTATGTATGTATGTATGTATGTATGTGTGTGTGTAAGTGTGTGTGTGTGTGTGTGTGTGTGTACGCAACATCTTTTAAGCTTTAATGACGCAATAAAAATCCCACAGGCAGGGACAAATTGTTCGGCCTGCGGAGGAGTGCCAGTTTTCAATGGTGTGCGAGCCGCGAAACGAGTTTTTAAATAAATTTAACCTAGTACGTGCGAGTAATTCCAATTCCTTTGCGTTGTAAAGCATATACCTGAACGAGTGCGAAGCGAACAACAGATGTCATAAGATAAATATCCTAATTTTGAGCCTGAACTACCAGAAAACCTATGTTAAATAAAGGTGCGGTCGGCTGTTTCGCCCAATTATTGATATCTGGCCTCCTTTTTTAAAGGTTCACACCTCTGCAATAAAACCTCACAATTTCACTAAAATATGTTTTATTTAATCTTAAGAGGAGATCTTCCTAATAGGAATTCATCCCATGATATAAACTTCAAGTTAACTCGAGTATCAAATAATTAATCATTTATAACGTGCAGGGGAGATTTTTTGCTATCGACTAGGTCTTATTTTAGGGGAAGCTTATTTTGGGGAACACGTTATTGTGTATGTATGTATTTATGTGTGTGTGTGTGTGTGTGTGTGAGAGAGAGAGATTTATTCGGGGAGGGGAGATTTATTGCTATCGACTAGGTCTCTCTTAAGGGGGGAGGCTCATTTTGGGGAACACGGTATTTATGTATGTGTGTGTGTGTGTTAATACACAAACGAGAAGTGATGCGTGTCGATATTTCGCATAGCGAACATTACCCAACGTAGTATACTGAATTCTGACTATGAATCGCTGAACCAGACATGGGCAAAGTACGGCCCGCGGGCCAATTTAATCTGGTCTGCCTCATGATGCCACAACCAAACTGAAACCAAATTCATACGTTTACCTAAAAATACCTCAAGGAATTTGTTGAGATTTATTTAGGTTTATTGTTTTCAACCTTATCTTTGTAACACTGTAGATATCGTTCATAAAATGTAACTTTTTACGTCACACTTACATGACCCGACAGACTGGGTGAGCATTTTCTTTTGACCCCTGGTTCAAAAACCTTGCACTAAACCCTGAGGCAAACGCAACGGCACACTTGATTATAATTCTGATTTATTTCACATATATCTGATGAAAAGTTGTGAATCGATAGATATAAAGATTACTGAATCGTAATGTGAATCGTAGTTGAATCGTAAAATAATAAAATACAATAAAATTACTGGTATTTACATGTAATCAGTTGACCATAATCCACGGGATGAATTACAGAATGAAAATAAAATACAACAAAAGTAAATTATTCACTCAATTAGAAATTTCTACAATAGAATTGTTCACTTCATTTAGTAAATTTGTTCCATAAAAATATTAATCCATAATTGTAACCGAGAGAGAAATACTTCAATATCTAAAGGCTTTTTAGAGACTCTTTTAATAATAAGGAAGGGTTGCCACATGGCATATAAAAGTAATCTCAAATTGGAATAAAACAGGAAAATTTGGAGCTGGAATATCAGGCCTGATTTATCGAGAGAAATTCGAAAAAATTGAAGTAACATCTTTCTTGACTCTTTTTCTATATGTAGGTGTTTTCATTAGGGCTGGGCATTTTCAAATACCTAATGATTTCCGAATCGAATCAAATATTTTTTTTTCGAATCGAATCGAATCTCGCATACCTGAGGAATGTAAAATTGTATGTAACTTTCCTATTCCAGATACATAAATTATTGAAAACATAGAATACATCACTCGGTCAGATTGCTGAGCGTTCACACACAATAAAAAACAGGTCATCAATAACTCACTACAGAAAAAAAGTCATATGTCAGAATTACGTTTAAAAAATATGGCTTCAATAAAAAAAATTGAAAAAGTTACCTTGACCAATGGCGGAAGGAAAAAAGCAGCGGCGATTGGAGATTTTGCTTGAAACCGGTTCGAATAATTTACTATTCGATTCGAATATTCGATTCGAAATGCCCAGCCTTAGTTTTTATATGCCAAATTAAAGTGTTTCCATGAAATGAAACAGTGAAGTTTTGAAAGAATATTGGGCCTCGATTGATTTAAAGTATCGAAATACCATAGTATCAGACTTCATCTAAATGAAAGTGCTCCCATATGCCATAAAAATGTGTTCTCATTATTAATCAAAATAAAACCATAAAATTTTGGAGAAAATGTTGCTCCCGGTGGGTCTCTCAAAAAAATCTCTAAGTTCAAGTTCAAAGACTCTAAGTTCATCGAATGAAAAAAAAAGTCACCCGAATCATGAAAATAATCATATTGGGATAAAATATAATAAAAACAAAGTTAATTTACTGGATTATGAGTATATGTAATATTCACAAAACGAAGTTCCCCTCAAATCTGTTACAAAACAATTGCGATTAATAGTTTGTGAGATCTTTCGATTGAAATAAGATATTTAGAATGTCAAACTATGAGTTTACGTGTCTACACAAGTAAAACAGATAAAAAAAATTTAACAGCATGTATCCGACTTGAAGTAAACTATAGGCGAACAAAATTAGTTACCCTTCATATTGGCACACATACTTCTGGAGCGCCGGATTGTTGTTTTAAAAATTGATTTTGAAGTTTTTTTATGTCGCTTATTATCTTCCCTCATTCAGTGTAATCAGTATTCAATAAGGCCACTAAATGCGAAACTAAATGAGATTGATTTTGAATATTCATTGTTTGAAATAAATTAAGATTTTCCGGTGCGGATGTGTGTGGATATCAGGGTGAGTTTGCGAGCGCGAGTGT
The DNA here is from genome assembly GCF_964204865.1 of Styela clava. NCBI lineage: Eukaryota > Metazoa > Chordata > Ascidiacea > Stolidobranchia > Styelidae > Styela > Styela clava. Next base: position 22,581,454 of record NC_135253.1, on the reverse strand, counting down.
TTTTTTGATCAGCATCTACCAATTCAATATCTTTCTTTCTATCAGCTTCATTCTCATAATCAGTGGCATTTTTATAAGCTTCAATGGCTTTAATATAATAATAATCTGCTTCTTTATATTCCTGCAGATCATGATGGTTTAGACCGATATTATGCAAGGATAAACCGTATATTTGATATTTTGAAGCATTTGAACGGAATTGTTGATCAAGAACTCCGAGTCCGCTAATGAATAGTGTTATACTTTTTTCGTATTCATCTGCCAGGGTATAGATGGACCCTATGAATTGTAAGCACGAAGACTCACTCAATGCTTTATTAACCGGATCAGCGTTTTCTATTACGCGAATATCATCCAGCATTTCTGTCATGTATTCTATGCCGTAATCTAATGCTATAGTTTTAGATCGACCACCGGCTTCAATCATTGGCTTTATGGCTTGATACATCTTATTAATACAAAGTCTAATTCGATTTATTGCATCGTCAGGGGATGTTACTCTAGCCTTGTACATATCGCTTGCTATTTGAAGCAATATTATAGCGCCAATGTGAGCGGAGTTCAAAATCAAGTCAGTAGCAAAGGCTTCGACGTCATCTGCGCTGGTTACCGATGACGTCATCGATATATTTCTGAGATTGCCAATAGCCGTTTCTGCTTCGTTTCTTCTGCCAAGATGTATGAAACACTCGACCACCGTAAGTATTGTATCCAAATCCTGATGGTTTTGTAGGGTTGCCAGTTCTTCTAAGATCGGGACTGCTTCTTCATAATAAGACTCGTTGAATAACTTGATTGATTTTTCTAAAAATAAAATAGGCTTCAAAAATAAATGACGAAGAAAACAATTAGGTTATTAGCTCAGCTTATTGTCTACTGTGCCGACGCATTGACCGCCTTTGTAAAAAGTATATATATCACTTATATGCAAGTGAAACCAATGGACATGTGCTAGCTACTTGCTATTATAAAACGAAAATATAATATGATTACATTGCAGTATTCATGATTTCATCAAAATATTCCCAGGTATTGGGTCGTTTGGGTCAGGCAAACGACAATTACATAAGAATGATGTTAAATTTGCTGATTTTTTTAAAGTATAGGATGATCCCCCAAAATGGAACCCAATCTAGATGGAACGTATTATATGAATTCCGTTATTGGACCGCTCTGTGTATATAAATACAGTTGCAAAGCAAGCAAGGGCTCATCGATTTAATTTATTATAGCTATATTGGTGTCGCAAGTCAATAACTTTCTTTGAGGTTTGAGCTGACATGCAGCGCCCGGTGTACTGTCCATTAACCTTCGGCCAGCGGAGTTTAATAATCTGGCCCGGGAAGCTTCACTGAATTATAGTAACAAAACGGTAGTTTTGACGATAAATTAATTTTATAATTCACGCTCCAGCAGTTGATCATATTCTCCACGTAACAGAATTTATTGTAAGATATGTGTAGATTAGAATATAACCTAACAATTTAGTGAACATTATTCGTTTAACGAGCCTACAATTTAATTATAATCAGACAAATGGCAACAAGAAGTAAAGTTGATGCCGAGTGCAGTCGGTTCAATGGCACAGAAAATATTCGAATGGAGCCTCTTGGAATGCAATACAATGTGGAAATAAAATCCATATTTTATTCGAGAGATGTATCACTGCCCAAATTTTATTAAAAATATTTTCTTAAAGGAAATCTCTATCCAAATTTGACACACCATGTGAAAAAATTCACATCGATGTTTGGAAGTGCATATGCGTGCGAACAATTACTTTTGAAAATGAACATTATAACGAAGAATCTGATTACTCGAATTAGTGGTGTCCATTTAGAAAATGTTCTAATCTTGGCTTCATGAACTGTTCCGCCTGATGTCGAAAAGCTATCGAGCATGATGCAACAAAGTGTTATTACTTATCGATCTTACGATCGGTAAGTATGTTGATAGGTATTTGTCTGTTTGTTTGTTTGTCTGTCTGTCTGTTAGATACACGCGATATCTCACGAAAGCGAGGTTAAATCTGCTCCAAATTTTGCATGTGCATTCATCATAGTTCGGAACAGAAGCCTATTAATTTTCGATGAATTAAGTCGTATAATTAGCGACTTATTGATTAATTAGTGATGGGACACACGGTGTCACTATGGAGTAAGAGCGCTGTTTTGGGGTATCCCCTAACCTCTGATCGATAAGTCTTCGGTCTCCGACCGATATTCTCGTATTAAATGTCATTTGTAAAAAAAAATCCTTCAGTTAGACGACTGAGTTGGGTTCTCTAGTTGTCGCAGTCTTTGCGTGCTGTTTGGAATCGAAAATTTCAACTTCTGACCTGCGTGAAAAAATTGTGATTCATCGGGCATTCGTTTGATTTTTATTTTTCTAAAAATATGTGCTGCCCGCCAAGACTTGCAACCCTTAATTTCGACCCGCGACTGACAAAAGATTGCCGACCCCTGAATACATGATTTAAACCTATGGATTTTGTTAGTCCTGTTGTTAAGTGATCTACTCACTTCGAAGAATTGAAATCTTCAGAGAATTATTCCCACGTCCTGCACAAATTCTACATGCTGACGTACTGGGAGGCGGCGGTGGCGCCCTTCTTTTTCGTCGGGTCGATTTGTCCTTCGTAGATTTCAATAGAATGTGTTGGTCCCCGAAATCACCTGGTAAAATAGAGATTCCAGGATAAAGGATAAAGCATGATGACTAGAGATTAGTACTCTGATTAATCATTAAAGTGTGATGAATTACCAAATTATGTTGTGACATAAGCCTAGCTTGAGTAAAAAACACACTTTAACGTTAGAACTGGGCGATGAATATAGAAGGAACATAAAACTCTTTATAAAGAAAAAGTTTTAACTCATCATTGACATGTAAGGCTATTTTATTTTCTGTTAATATCCAGCCAATTGAGACCGTAATCCCTACTACACTAATGACAACATACATATATATCTCACCTTTCCTTTTATTTCCGTCACTTTTTTTAACTTCGGGATTTCTTGTGGACAAATTCAAGGCGTCGACACCCTCAGCAATATTATCTGGTGGGACGTTGTCAGCTTCCGGTTGTTGTCCGACATTTTGAGCATCCTGTTGCGCTGCTGCCTGTTGAATATTTACCAGCCCAATATGCTTTGCAACAATCTTATTCGTTGTCGCTGTATTCCTTGTTCTAAATAAAATATTGCAACATAGATAAAGCGCATATAATTGGCCACATCCTGCTGACTATAATCAATCGTTCATGTATATTTAGTTACAAGAACTCAGCCCCTACGATTCGATATATTCAACTATATATCCGATATATTCACTGGTTGAGCCCACTGCTGGGCCACATCAACTCAGTCAGGTGGGCAACGAACACGTTGAGGTATTAACGAGAATATTGGTCAGAAACCGAGATCTTATCGATCGAAAGTTAGGGGATCCCCCAAAACAGCGCTATTACTTCATAGTGACACCTTGTGTCCTATCACTAATTAATTAATAACTCGCTAATAATACGACAAAATTCATCCAAAATCAATAGACTTCTGGATGAATACACATGCAAAATCTGGAGCAGATTCATTCTCGCTTTCGTGAGATATCGCGTGCATCTAACAGACATACAGACAGACAAACACACAGACAGACATATACCTATCAACCTACTTACCGATTAAAATCGATAAGTAATAAGTTGGGCGCTGTCGCTGCGGGGTAAATTTTGATTGTAGCTAGCAAAAAATAATGATACTGTTTTTTTATTTTGCTACTGGGGGGGGGGGGGGGGGGGTGATATTTACTCTAATTATTAAAGTGAAAGTGTCTGTTTCTGCAGACATGCTTCCACTCGCATGAAAAAGTTAATGGGCCCCAGAAAAACGAAAGAAAAAAGGTTGAAAACCACTGTTCTGGATCAAATCTAGGTTAGGGTTAGGCCATAATTCCGGGTACAAAAACTACGGGAGTCACTTGACTAGTCCCCGTACTCTTAATAGAACTAGAATAACAAAAATTAGAATAAAATTATGGCCTAACCCAGAGTCGTCCAACCCGTGGCCCGCGGGCCATATGTGGCCCACCAAATTTTCCCGAGTGGCCCGCATGGTATTATTGGAATCTCAATGTTTATTTTACAAATCTAAGTCATTATTGAAACCTTTAATAAAAAAATTATTTATCGTCGTTCAAACGCGCGAAAAGCACCACCCAGCTATCGAAAGCCTTTTTATGTCCCTTTGTAGGCGTTTTTGCTGGAAAGAGATGTTTGAATTTGTTTTGATTGTTTGCAAAGTATTTCGATCTGTTTTCATGTCTTTTTTTCTGTGAAGCTAGAAAAGCCGTTTTTACATGTGACAACACTTACATGTACGAGAAAGTATTTACACGGATGAACCATGTCGAACCCTCCGTGAGATCACTAATTTCTGACAGTCATATAAAAATTAGCGCTGCATTGCTACATAGTCCATCACCCCGAATATTGACAATATTATTGGATAAAAGCGGTGTCATACGTGACATTGAAATATCTATGTGTGGTAAAAACTTTCGACTTTACTGTATCTTCGTATTTTCAAGTTTCTTATAATTTTGGTGTAAGGGTTTTGTTTGTTTTTTCATCAACTTGTAGTCAATGTAGTGAAAACTAGAACATAACTGCCATGTCAATTGCCCGGCGCAATCATTCGTAAACTAAATGTGGCCCTTCGGCAAAAAAGGTTGGACAACCCTGGCCTAATCCTGTCCTGGTACACATACTACTTTCCTATCTTGGTCATATACTTCGGGAGTACCGAATCAATTTCTGAGTTAAATCTTAATGAACACAATCGATTTAGATATTATATTTTGTCCACGCACTATCTGCTGCATTCAATCAGGTATTTATTTGGATAAAACTAAAGTAAATTAACATGAAAAATGAGATCCTGCACAGCTATGACTGCGCGGTCTATCAGGAAATCATATTACACGAACTGAATTTATGCAACAAAAGCGTAGCCAATACATTTATAACTGAGCTATCGAATATCCAACTTACTGTATAATTTCCCTTTGGTTTTGCGCACTATAAATATTAATGTTGAATACAGTTTGCTGCTGGTTTTGAGGACCACCCTCAGCCATGTTCTCTTCTTACATTAACTCCCTCAACGTTTTGGCTTTGTTAAACTAAATTGCAAATAAAACTGTTCAATTTCAGTAGAGTAGGACGAGGCTACAACCAACGGGTCACGTCAAATAATTTTTAACGCTTTGCACACGTTGATTTGATAATAAGCAGTTAATATTGTAACGTCCGGTGTGTAAACTTGTTAATCGTTCACAAGCGTGGATTTTATAGAAAAAATAATAAAAGCGAAAACAAATATTGAGTACTGTTCGTTCTACGGGCCGAAATCAACATGCGGTTACACTGCAATATTACTAGTTGAAACATGCATATTTTTTTTGTGCTGAAAAAAAAAATGACTTCGGCAAATCGTCAGAATATTATTAATAAAATAAGATTTATACGTCATTGATCGTGCGCCCTTGAGTCGGTGCGCTTACGCCAGTGCTTTATTGCTTACTTTCAGAACCAGTACCGGTATTACTTTAAAATCGTTGAATATTTTAGCCCGATTCGTCTTATGTACGAGCGGAAACCTAAGTATTCTATTGGTAGTGCGGCACATGGAACGTAAAATACGGTGATTGTATGAGCACAGGTAGGACTTGTAATCATTGTTCATTTCCGCGAGCTAATCTGTAAAAAGCAGAAAAACATTGACGCACTTGTATACATTTTTATACAGCATTTATACTCGCGCATTTCTTTCGAACAAAGTCTTGCGGGAGAGTACATAGTGACCTTGGGACTTTTTTTCTACATATTTATTATTCTATAGAACACGATTGATCAGCTACAGCAGGGGTCGGCGACCTACGGCCGGATAGGATCCGGCCCGCGACAATTCACTGAATTGTAGTGACAAAATAGCTGTTTCGACGAATATATTCTTTACGTAACATAATTTATTGTGAGGCATGTGTAGACTAAACTATATTATAACCTAAAAAGTATATAATTCACAATTACTCGTTTAATGAACCTATAAGTAATTGTAATTAGACAATTTGCAATAAAACGCAAAAAATTGATGCTAAGTGGAAAGGGTTCAATGGCGCCAAAAATATTCCCATTTAAACTTTTTATAGATGCAATGCAATGAGGAAATAATTCTGTACTCTATTCGGGAGATGTATTACTGCTTGATTTTTATTAGAAAAAGTATCATCCGTTTGGTTTTCAGCTTTCTGAAAATATGTGCGGCCCGCCAATGACTTGCAACCCTCAATTTTGGCCCGCGAGCGGCAACAGGCTGCCGACCCCTTAATCACTCTTGAAAAATACACATTCTACACTTCATCCAAAATTCTATTCATTTTGCGTCACTACGCGTCATCTCGCCGGGCAGACTCCGCCATTCTTTAGATCAGTGGTACTCAAACTTTTTGAGCCGCGACTTTTTTTTTTATAATTTGCCAATTCACGCACCCCACCTCAAAAAATAACTAGCTAACAATAAGCTATAAATAACAGACAGTAAGACGAAAATATGTTTTATTAAAAAAACACGTTGGGAATACGTGGATGGAACGTAAATATTCATAATAACGAAATATAATTATCCAAAATAAGTAACTATCTGGTAAAAAAAAATTAATGTACTAAAATTACACCGCTTTGAAGACGATTTTGGGGGACAAAATTTGAAATTTTGAAGTTTCAATGAGAAATAACAATGCTCTTCACTGAATATAAATGTCAACAACCACCGCGTTTCCACGTTATTCAATTTTCTTTCGCAAAATATCACTAGAGCCTTTTTTGGAGGAATGTATTTTATTTTTATTTATCAAAAACAAAATTGAAAAAGTAGTTTCAAATATACAACATATGAAAACCAATATCAGTTTACTTGAAATAAACACGATTTTTAGGAAATTAATTGCTAAATATAGATTAATAACAATTTAAAATACGTAGGAACGATTTCTTGTTATCGAATAGGTCAAAAAATGCGCGCCGCCACTGGTCTTATGGGAGAGCTTATATTGATATTATCTTTAAAATTCAGGCTAGGTAAGCACCCAAGTTTTGTTTGTTCCCATGTTTGAGAATTTTCAACAAAACGGCGCCCCGTGTTGTGCACCCCTTCTCTAAAGTCTAACCAGTGGTTCACAACCTTTTTTCACGAGACTCAAATTATGTAAAAAATCAAATTTTGCATAGTCTCGCGACACATATGTATATTGGTACATATGTTGGTGCATATTGCGCGATGTTGATTGTTTGATTCCATTTATTATTCTCTGCGGCTTGACTATGCATTTAGTGCTTATGTGACCACAAAATTGAATTACTAATAACAAAAAACAATCATTTTTACATAGGATTTATTTCATAAATTTAACATTATTATTTGTTTGTCATCATCAATATTTTAAATCATGACGTGGCTTTACTCTCGCAAAATTAATGCCGACAAGTTGTTACGTTGTGATACCACATATACAATTACTATGAGAGCGAGTGTTGAGTAATCTATAACATAAAATACGAATTAAAGAATAAATTGGCTAGAAAACAAATCACTAATTTTTAGATTTTGTCGAAAAATAAAACGACCCATTTTAAGCCGAATTCGAAATCTTTAACTTTCTTTGATAATGACATACGCAATCACGTACATCTATATGAGCTATTTGTAGCTTCTCCTCCTCTATTGAAGATTGCACACCCCTGCAATAAACCATTAAAAGTGCACTAAAATACGTTTTATTTAACCTTAAGTGGAGATCTTTCGGATAGGAATCATCCCATGATATAAACTTCACGTGAAAATTCAAAACACATTCGCAAAATTAAAAATTAAGATCTCAAAAATAGATTGAGAAATTGAGTTACAAATCATTCTACTAAAATATGGAAAAGTAAAACCGCCGATAGAATAAGCAATCAAATACTTCGGAGATGAAAAAAGCAAAGTAAGTAAAAAATTTGTAAAAGTAAATACATAATTAAGCATAAACACAGACTAAAATGTGGGATTAGGTTTCGAGTTGAAAATGCCTGCCGGTAATAACGATTTGGCGAGCGCTAAAAAAAGTGTATTAAAAATAAATATAATCGGGCACTTTATCTCACGTTATTCTGTCCCCAGATTGTAAATAGTATTGCTTTTATATTTTGTTTTAGTATGAGTTGAACCGATAGTTACCTCGAACACAATTAAAGTAAAATAGAAAATTTTAAAATTTCGTATTTGTCATAAATTACAAATTACAAGTCATTGAACACTTTTATTCGCGGCGACCGTTTCAGAAGCCGTTGCATGGAAGATTCCGATTTTGACACCCCTCTTTTCAAAATCCTCGCTTCGCCACTGAGGCCTGTTATATTATTCAGAATTAATAAATATCTATGATACATTGTTAGCGATGGCAGGTCGGTTTTAATATGTCATTTAGGATTTCGAGCCCACCTCTACACAGGGGTTAATACAGTCATTTAAATACGATGGGATTACATTTACATTACATCGAATTTTCTTGTTTTTCTACATTACATAGTATCGCAATATTCCACAGGCGGGAATACTTGGCGACAATAGTCGAGTGCGGAAATAGCACTTAGTAGTAAACATAGCCCTGAAGTAAACCAAAGGTACGAATTCGAAAGAAATGGTTTTGCCTATGATGACGTAATATCAACGTATATGAATTCAATGGAGACAATGAATAAAATACAAAATTCGAAAAGCTATAAAACATGCACAAGCTTTATGAAAACAAGCCACTGTATCCAAATGAAATAGGGGTGGATATACGACAGCAATCGCTATATGAATGACCTCCATTGGATGGGTTTGAGGCAACAGCTACGACATGTATACAAGTGAAACCGTGAGAGGTATTTCTCATTAGAGGGAAAATGTAATACTGTGAAACAAAATCCTTATGTCTAAAAAGAAGCATAAAATATTGTATATTCAGTGGTGTATGCAGAAATAGACGAGACGAAAAAGAAAAATTTAGTCAACTGGCATTCACTTAGAAGATAACAATATAAAAAATAAGATAGCCATGAAGAGGAGAAAATTAAAATTATTCATGTTATCTTATGACACAGTGTGTTTTCAATTCATTATACACAAAATAGATAGTACCGAACCAAACCACGATTTTGTTTTATCCGAATATAAAATGCTAATCATTTTGACCATTATCAAAGGTTTGTTTCCAGCTTTCAACAGAAAGTGCATACGCAACTGGTGAGCGATCTATTGCCCTCATGAAGTGTTTGTATAAACCAGTTATTCACGGCATTTTATGGCCCGTGGGCTCCCTTTCGGAGGCGTTTGACGCTCATGGACCCTGTTTATCATTCCAGTGGTATTTATATCGTTATTTTCATTGCATTCAAAAACCAATTACGTTCGAACAATTCAGGCTCAATTACCGGTAAGTGGAAACAGCCTGTGAAATAATTATCGAGCCATGAAACTAAGAAGGACGGGAAAAAAACGGAAAATTTCTTGTAGAGTAAAAAACGAAATCAGCTTTGCTCCTGACCTGACATTCCCTCCTCATTCGAAAGCCATGAGCACCCGGTTGGCCACCGCTGGTATGAACATGGTGAAAATTAATATTGTTCGCTTTTCCGATAGTGCGTGTACTTACTGCCGTAATCATTCAAATCTGGAATCACGTGAAACGTCACGTCCCAGTTGCACCCATTTTTGTTTGATAGACGCGAAAGTTATTTTTTGCTGCTTACTTATGAAACGTCACACCCAATATCGTTTGAAATGTGGCAAACAATATTTCTTAGCTGCTAACACATGGAACGCACATGAAATAGACTCGAATCGCAATTTGAGCGGCTCCTGGACTGTCATATAGAGTCATAGACAGTGAGTTGAACAAAATTTTGCTGTTTATCTAGTTAAGGTGAGAATAAGACTTGGTTGTGTAATCATATTCACATTTGCCAATACTTAATGAAAAATATTCCGGCATTTAAATAAACTTGGTTATAAAAATGTTGAGAAATAAAAATGTACGTAAACGGTTTTGCTGAAAAAACATTGTAATATAACGTTTAATCCTATCACATTTTGTATTAAAATTGTGGAACTTTCTTTGGCGATGTAGCTTTTGTTTAGCAAATTTATAACGATGTCTTCTGTGGGCAGATGAAACATGTATAGTCAAGACTGGCCCGATTTATTACGCTTCGATCAAGTGTGTTCTGTTAGAACTGAAAATGTGTTGTGTGGGGGTAGTTTTCTTTGTTATTATCATTATTGTTTTGCGTTTTGTTCGGTTCGAATAAATATGAGAATCGAATTACCTCAAACACAAAAAGACGTCAACTGAATTACACAGTGTCTGAAGGATGAGAGATTGATATGTTTAGAGTGGAGTTGAGTTGGAATATGGCTTGGCGCAGTGGTTCACAAACGGTGTAGCGTTGAGCTAATTAAAAAAAATGGATTCGATCTTGCTCGTCCAATTTATTTCTACCGGGCCAATATTAGGGTCTGATAACTCAAATTGTTTCATTAAACACTAAGGCACCATCGAAAAATTGTCTTCCAAATTTCTGTGGTGCATGCCCTCCTTCTTTTAGTGGCCTAAGCACGCGCTTATTTTGCTCAATAGTTAATCAAGCCCTGAGTTATTGGTATCTCAGGTATAAAAGTGGGATTCATGGTAAGATTGATATTGCGTTCCAAATGACATCAAATCAATGGCAAACCACTTTGCAAACGCAATACACCCAAACGTTGCAAAATACAGTGTGACTCCAAAAAATAGAACCCAGTTAATTTGGAATATATGTATTCTAGAAAAAATTTCACTTTTGTACAAAGCGCCCTTGATTAGTGAAACTTCTGGGTCTAATTCTACACAAACATAAGTTCAAATGTCAAAAGTGTAAGTTGATATTTATGACGTCATTATTAATGGTTTGTTTATGTCGATTGATGTTTTGTCGAATATAAAACGGCCCATTTTAAGCAGAATTCGGAAATCTTTAACTTCCTTTGATAATGTCATACGCATCCACGTACATCTATATGAGCTATTTGTAGCTTTTCCTCCTCTATTGAAGATTGCATACCCCTGCCATAAACCAATAAAGGTTCACTAAAATACGTTTTATTTAACCTTAAGTGAAGATCTTTTGAATAGGAATCATCCTATGATATAAACTTCACGTGAACTTGAATATAAAAAAATTTAAAACACACTCGCAAAATTAAAAATTAAGATCTCAAAAATAGATTGAGAAAATGAGTTACAAATCACTGCTGAGCTCTCTTTCTCTCTCTCTCTCTTATAGCATTGCACGTTCCCGATTGCTATGATTTATGATGTTTTTATACATCCATGATAAACTCAAACATCCTGAACAGTTCTTACAAACAAACAGATAGCAGGAGATTACAAGTTAAGTGTTGAAAGTCTTCGGATAATAAGTTTAAAAAGTAGTGATCTAACCGAAAAGCATTGGCGACGACAGAATACCTAAAGTCAATATTAAAGAGCGCCAAATGTTTTTATTATTACCTAAACGAACAATGTGATAATACAACAATTATTATGACTATTTAGCTCATTTACCACAAATTGAAGACCAAAACATCTCGGCATTGCAGTCAAGTTTCTGAAACCGTCGGTTCGAGTATCTCGCCATAGCAGAACCCATTAAAAACTGCTTTCGGCAAAATTCTGTTCTTTCTTCTGGGGTGCTTGGCATTCCTACGCAACTAATAGGCAGTACGTAAAGTTGGAAAAATTGTTAATAAAAGGTCCCAATCCCGTGCCCGTGTTTGTTCAATAATTGCGTGACTGACATTCGTCCCATGTGCATTATTCGCCAGAAAATCAGTGGCAAAACAAACAGTAACATTGATAATACGTTACTTGAAATTTATTTTTAAAAAAATGAAATTTAAAATAATCAGACATTTAGCATTAGTATCGACCAAACTTTCATTTAAAAATATACTATATCTTCGTATAAATACGGAAAATGACCCAAAATGACCACGACATGTATATATAAAATGTGAAAAATCCTATAAGCTATACGAGGCTAGTTGAAAAAATCAAACGCATACAATAAACTTGGGTGGTGCAACCTGCGAGGCAAATACAACCCACAAGGGAAACTTGTGCGACCTTGCATTCCTGCAATGAACAAAATTTCACTCAATTACCTTCACCTTAATTAATTGAGTGGATATCTTTTGAATAACAATGCATACTATGATATAAATTTCAAATTAAATGAAATATCAAATAACCCAAAACACATTCGCAAAATTAAAAACTGAGACCTCAAAAATAGAGTAATATTTAAGTCACAAATCTTTCTACTTAACATGGAGCACTAAAAACGCAGGGTAAATAGACAATCAAATACTTTGGAAATAAAAAAGTCAGCGTAATAAATATCACAAACGAAGATTGATAAGCGCAATAACAGACTAAAATATGAGAGATTTCAAATTGAAAATGCCGAATTAAAAACTATCTATGGAACATTGTTGGCGATTACAGGCAAGAGCGTAAACAGCCCAAATTATTGGAGGTGGGCCAATTTATCTTGTTTAATTACGTAACACGAGGCTCATACGTGCATTTTGATCCGAACAAAGACCTTAGAGAAACTCTTTACAAACTTCGCTGTCGAGCCGTCCGGTTTTCAGAAAATGGTTCAAGGATAGAGCAAAATGATGGTAAAAAGTGTATATGCCTCTCAGCCCCCTTCCCATGGCTACGCCTACGATAGGTTGATTTTAATTATACATTTGGGCTACATCAGATTATAGATCAGAAACAGGGGCTAATACAGCCATTTATATGCAATGGAATTACATGTACATTACATCGAATTTTATTGTTTTGCTACATTACATAGTATCGCATTACTTTACAGGCGGGATCACTTAACGACAATAGTCGAGTGCAGAAATACCACTTAGTAGTAAACATAGCCCAGGAAAAAAATAAAAGTTCAAATGAAATTGTATTGCTTATGGTGACTCAATATTAACGCATATGAATTCAATGAGGATGAAAAATGCAATACAAATTACGAAAAGCTTTAGAACATGATAAAGCTATATGAAAACAAGCTACTGTATCCAAATGAAATAGGCGTGGATATACCTCAGCAATCACGATATGAGCTCCATTAGATGGGTGTAGGGCAACAGCTACGGTATGTATACGAGTGGGAATTATATCTCACTGGAGATAAAATGTAATGCTGTGAAACAAAATCTATATGTCTACAAAAAAACATAAAATAAATTCAGTAGTTTGTACAACAAAATAGACAAGACGAAACATAAAAATTTAGTACTCTACAATTCAATCAGACGAAAAAATATAAAAAAAAAGGGATAGCTATGAAGATAATAAAATAAAAATATAAATGCTTTCTTTTAACACATTGTATTGTCAATTAATGAGACAATAAATAAATAGTATCGAACCACGTTACGATTTTGTTTTATCAGACCATAAAATGTGACGATTTTGACTATTAGGTTCGTTACCAGACTTTTAACAGTAAGTGCATACGTTAAGTTTAAAGAGGTATGTTTTATAAACATTCGGAACTTGAAATATTGATATAGTTCGCTTTTCCGATTGTGCGTGTACTTACTGTCGTAAGCATTCAAATTTTTGGACATGACAAGCAATAAAATGTACGCGTTATATTTGTCCACCAATAAAAGTCGACATGCTTACAACATAACTCGGGAATATATATAGAGAGGGTAGGAATAAGCGCAAAGAACAATCCGACTTATTGGCTCATATTATCATTACCTAGAGATGAATAACCTGCTGAACTACCACCGCTGTGAACGGATATTGACATAGAACCAGACCAAGCATTGACCTCAGCGATATCGTGATTTGAAGAAATGTTGGAGCCTGAACTTGCGCCGCTGTCATCGGTTGTTAGAGATTGAGTTTGATGACATATTGTCAGAGCGCAAGGATGCAGTCGAAAAATTGGAAATCTTCTCTCCGGATTGCAGAGATGCCTGTGGACTAATACTTAACAAACGGCTCATATTGGTATCCAGTGATCTTGACAAATAGGGATTACGTAGTATTGAGCTCATTCGGTTGATGAGAGCCTGCGCTTCGTTACCAGAAGAACAAAGTGGTTGTGACTGACTGAACATGGAATTCTTCGTTTGAATATCTGTGTTAGTTAAACCCTCGCTTGACAGTGGAATACTACTACGAAACGATGCAGTGGAGAAATTAGAGACATGCGTAAAAATATTTGTTGTCTGGTATTTCAACTGAGAACAACTTCTGGATTTTGAGTGTGAAATATCTTCAAACGTGAAGAAATCAGCTGAAATGATTCTGGATTTAGAATGGGTTTTTTGTTGGTTTGACACAACTGGACTGGTATATATTATGTGATCATCGGTGAAGCTTTTGGTTTCAATATCAAACGTCGAAGTTTTGAGCGGTGATACTTGATTTTGATCTGCGGACATAAGGTTCCTTTTATTAAGAAAACGTATCCACCTGATTAGATTGACGGTGGTCATGATAACCATGGCTATTAAAATGCAAAACCAAGTATAAAACACAGTTTTTAACGCTGGTAAAAAAATGGGCGAGTTAAAATGGATAAAGAAAATGGCGCAAAAACACAATAAGATTCCGATAGAAAAGAATAACAGCGCATGGTGAAATATTGTGCATATTGATGTTTTGCGAGGAAAAACCATCCCGAATAACCTCCAACTGGCGTTAATGCTCATTGATTGTGAAAGCATGAAACTAATTGCCCATGTCGTGCAGAAGGTTACTATTGATGAAGATAACCACGATAGAAACAAACTACCTGGCGTTGGATCAGTCCACGTAATAATAAAACACAAAGAAGCTACCAGCCACATAAAGAAGAATGGTACTAATATCAACGCTGTTTCACAGCATATCGTGTAGTGTTTTGCTGTTTTCCCAAGAGCAACTTTTCTGAGCTTGATTTTACATGAGATAATAATATTAATAATTAAGGAAGTTATTCCTACAATTGAAAACAATTGCCCAAGGATTGTGATTCCCTGTCTCCAGTGCAGCAGTGATACGCCAAAAATTAGGAGAGAAATATCCATAAATGAAACTGCTGCTACGAACAGGTAACGGTTGCCTGAAAAATATAAAGTATAATCAAATTATTTTTGAATTTTTTTAAATTAGATGAAAAAAGTCAGGAAAGAAACGGTGCTCATCCTTCAAAATGATGTATGAAATTTGGGATTTGTGCTCTCGAATATTTTCACTCCCAAAAGAAGCATTATGTTTATGATGGGAGGGGGGGGGGGTATGAGTTGAAATAGCCCAATCAACTTATAGAGTACAGACATCGAAAATAGCTAGCTAGCAATAAACTACAAATAAATTATAGTAGAGTAAAAATTAGTTTTTTTTAAAAAGTTAAAAACACACTCAAAATACGCGGAAGGAACATAAATGATGAAATGAATGAAAAGTTTTAAAAACAAGCAAAATTTGTAGCTCTCTGCCATCTCTGAACACTAAAGAAATGTAGATATCCCAAAAAAGGCGGCAAGATATATTCTAACAAATATTTTTATTCTTAGTTAGCACGTCCCCTCAAAAAATTGTCTACAAGTTGCTCATAGCATTACGACGGCTAACGTGACGGCATCCATTTTGCTAATTAAGGCCATGCATGCCACGACTTCGTAAACGAGTGCAGTGCAGCTTCCCCAATTTGAGGTAAAAAAGCATCTGATGTGAAAAAGTTTGTTTTATATTTGTGATATATTCAGGACTACATGTCGTTTAGTATTTGAGCATATCCTTGCTTCGGTGCTCCCGAAGTATGCGAACCAAGATGGCGGACATCGGAACGTAACATGGGTAACAGGTTAGGGTGAGGCGATAATTTTTTTCCAATTTTCCTTATTTTAGTCCTATTATCAGTTCGAAGACTATCCAAGAGCCTCCCGTAGGATTTATATCTAAAATTATGGCCTAACCCTAACCTAGTACACATATTACATTCCGATGTCCGCCATCTTGGTTCGCATACTTAGGGAGCCACCTTGCTTCTCTAGATTTTACAAAAAATATTTTTCAAAAAATTTGGGTTCGCTTGGAAAAAGGTTGGGAACCATCCTCAAGTATACAAAATTATAAAAGTTCGAAGAATATGCAAACCTTTATATAATTTCATCTTAAAAACTTGAGGTCTTCTCTTTTCGTCTTGCTAAGAATCTACTCATTCGTCAAAAATACCCAAGTGTCTTCTTTACTTGAATCCACGTCTCTATGGGTTTCTGTTCACTGATGAAAATTGAACCCGCGATAGATAAGTTGGAATCAAAGTTACAAGGCTTCAACACAATTCGTCTTTTTTTATAAAAGTCATACGAATATTTATAACTGAAAAATGAGCTTGAAACGAATGAAAACATTTTTTTAAAGCACATCCAATTAATGGTAGAAATTAGGTATTTAAAATACTCATGGTGTCTTAATAACAGCTAGTAATGCGAAAGTATGTTTTATATAGAAAACACATTCAAAATACGTGGATGATGTTACAAAATCCGCTGACAACTATCCTGAGTTTAGCTGTTATCAAAACGTTGCTGTCATGAATTAGGAATGTTACAAAATCCGCTTTTTCGCGCCAAAAAATGTACGCATCACGTCTGCGAATTACCGTTACGCCGTGTTGGAATACCGCTCATAAAAACGACTACGGACTTTCCCAACATTTGACCTTTTTAAAAATTACGCTCCAGTTATACGTAGTGCAAATTAATGATATTGTCTATGGACACAAATAAAATTTACATGGGCGTGTGTATTTCTTTCCTAACTTGATACTTACCAGTTTTTATACAATCAGAACATTGTTAATTATTACCCACACTGGAACACTGTCAAACTATCATGTACAACTCCAGCGTTTATTGCGACGATTTTTCGGCGGTGTCAATGACCGTTGCCATAATAAAATCCTGAAATAGTCTCAATATTTCATAGATGTGACGCATATCGAAAGATTAGCTATTGATATGTGTTCTTTTTTCTTTATTACATTTTTTATCAAAAAAGTATTACAATCCTTATGGAAAAAATTGGCCTGTCAGGCGGTACTAAAATTACAATATCTCCGTTATTTCTTGACTGTTTTTTATAAACTTGATATCGTTTTCTATTTTTCTCTCAGATCTATACACCGGCGCAGTTTATTTAAATCGGATAAACTTTAATTTTTTTGTAACATACCTACATGAATATCCACATTTAAGCAGTACAAAAGTTAGTGTGACTTGTGAAATTGGAGCAATACGCGAAGGACCACAGTTCTGTTAGCGCAAAAAGCACATTCGACGTTTATTTTAGCACAAGAAACGTAAAGAGTTTCGTCGAAAGCACGCGCCATGAGTGTACAAGTTCATCTTTCGCAGAAAACGTTGCGTGCCAGGAGAGAATTTTTTTAGCCTATTTTGTCCCAGCTATTTCTAGACTAATTTTTCATCACTACTAATTAAAACTACAACTCCTAAGGAGGCAAATGATGATTGACTTATTCGATTCATACTTAAATTTCCGAAACACAACCAAAAACTAACGAATTGCATTCAAAGTTGCAAAAACGAAGTATTGTTTCGGAATCTGTCAGGGTGACAAAAGTGTCTGAGCGAATGCGAAAAGGCCTATTATTACGTCACTTTTTTTTGGATTTTGCTGATTGGCCAATATTACGAAATAAACAAGGAAGACGATGCTCGGGAAAATCTTCCTTGGAAAAAAATTTAGCCAGTTTTGCGTGTTATTGCGGGCCGGATAAAATGACGCCGCGGGCCGTAGTTTGGTGACCCCTGCTGTAAACAATATGGCCAAACTATATTCCAACCTCAACTCAACTCTAACCATGTCGATCTCGAAGTGATATCTCCCCTCTTTCAGACACTGTGTCATCCAACTGACGTCTTTTAAAAGCAAACTGCTTTGTGTTTGAGGTAATTCGATTCTCATATTTATTCGAACCGAACAAAACCAAAAACAATGATAATAAAAACAAAAGACACCACGCACTTCATGTACTGTACAAAACACGCTTGAACGAAGCGAAATAAGTCGGGCCGGTTTAGGCGATACATGTTTCATCTGTCTATAGGAGAAATCGTTATTCTTCACTACATTACTTTACTTTAAAGCCTCATCGCCAAAGAAAGTCCTTCAATATTAATACAAAGTGTGATATCATGAAACGTTTGTAATAAATAAATGTAGTATTCCGCAATCCCTCTTTTGTGCATTTCTAATTCGCAACATTTTTACAATCAAGTTTACTCCAATACCGGAATATTTTTCATTAGATATTGGCACATGTGCATATGACTAAATAAATATGTTTTTATTACGGGAGCGACAATAATTTAGCTATTATTTATCACTGCTATAGTGGGCAGGGGTTCACTGGCTTGTATCATTGGTCAAGACCATGAAACCGGAAGCACACACAGTACATTTGCTCATCTATACTTTACCTGTTTATAGACGACAATTATCATTTACCGCAACCCATTCATGTATAGTTTCTTTATTGAATTAAATTTAATAACTGAAGATTCTGTTTAAATGTATATTTAATCGGAATAGACTGCCATTTCAAACAACATTATCAGAAATGAATATCGGTTGCATTCGGGTCATAGCCAGTTTGAGGGGTAAACTCACGATCGATTTTCGCCCCCAAAAAACGATTCAAAGTGCACCATATGGTTTATAAAATTCGGTATTGAATTTACTTTTATCACACCGAAATCGACTTGTTATGAATTATTAGTATATTACTATATTATATAGGTTGTCCATAAAGTCTCAAAATTGCAAAGGGAATTTAAAGATATCGTATATTGTTTTGGCCCTCACAGATGTATTGAATGAAGCAAAAAAATTGCAATTACTGATCAAAAAACAACAAACCTGGTTAAAATACATTGAGGACTGACTTCATAACAAAAGTGAAATTGTAAAGAGACTTTATGGACACCCTGTATATTATGTCATACGCGATGTTTTCGATGAGATATAAATCTTCCATTAAATAATAAATATATATTTTCTGAAAATTTGCTGAAGTCGTTTTTTTTTCAGCACGGATAATATTGCAAGCCACGGCGTCCCGATTGATGGAACAGTACTCGATATTTGTTTTGCCTTGAAAATTTCTGACAATTAATTCATTCATTTTCAGCCCGGATAAAAATATGCAGCTTGTATCCAGAAATGGTGTCGCAGACTCATGATGACGAGTTCTGGCCATTTGCTGCAAAATTCTGTCAATTGCTATAAAATCTGGTATTTTTGTGTCTCGATATGAATTATTTGTGATTTCCTGCATGAAAAAATGAACTTATTGTCTATCGCCTATTGGAATGTCACGGTCCCAAATGAACAAACAGTACTCAGTATTTGATTTCGCTTTCATTGCTTTTTCTATAAAATTTCTGACAATTTGCCGAAATCATCAGCACGAATAAAAGTTTGCAGCATTTACCCAAGTATATTACAATGTCACGAGGCAATAAACTTGGTCCCAATTGAACAGTGCTCAGTATTTATTTTGCTTTTATTATTTTCTATATGAAATCCATGCACGTGAACGATTAACAAGTTTACATACGGAACGTTACAAATATATACTTTTTCAATTATAGAAACGCGCCATGTTCTCGTCGATTGATAGATGTTTTGAAGTTCATTGGTTGTCACGAGCTGTCCCTCCGTGGGCACGATGAACGGGCTGGCTCTTCTAATAGAGGGGTATTTTTGGATATGGTGGAATACACCGCATCCCTAGATACAGTATTGAGAGATCATCTTGATGCCGCAACTGTTTCGAAAGGGACATCTAGGGATATCCAAAATGATTTGCTCGACTCAATGTATAAAATTTATTTACAACATTTGGCTCTGGAAATTGAGAATTGCCAGTTCTTTTCGATTCAGTCTGACGAGACAACTGACATCACGTGCGTTTCCCAACTGGCTGTGATTTTTCGGTTTGTGAAAGATGGTAAACCTACCGAGAGATTTCACAGCTTTGTACCAATTGTTGATCGCACGGCTTGCGGGATATCGGCTGTACTGAAAGAAGTGTTACAGCCTTACAACGCGAAGTCAAAATTGATAGCTCAAACTTATGACAGTCATGAGTGGGTCGAAACATGGTGTTCAAGTTTATATAAAAGAAGATTTTCCTAATGCGCATTTTTTACATTGTTATGCACACCAATTTAACCTCGTTATTAAAAATATGTGTCTTGATACCCCTCTCGTCCGTATATTTTTTGCAAATGTTTCGGGGTTTTCTTCATTTTTTCCGTTTCGCCGAAGCGCTCTGACCTCCTTCGCCAGATATGTAGCCGCCGTCTCCCAGCTTTTGCACCAACACGTTGGAACTTCCAATCACGCGTGGTGCAGGGCGTGTTCGAAATTAGGTCTGAGCTCATTGAGTGTTTCAATGGCATTCTGAGCTCTCCGGTTTGGGACGAACGCTCTGTGAGGGAGGCGGCAGGTCTAAAGCGTCTGCTAGAAGATGGTGAGTTTTCATTTTTTCTCGTTTTTTTCCCCACAATATTCTATCACGTGGATGTATTATACGGCGCATTGCAGTCGTGTATTTCAGACTTCTGCGATGCTGTATCTCGTAGCCGGGAAACAATAAAATACGACGACACATGGAGTGCTTCTTTACGCCGCGGGCAAACAACGCAGCGTTTGATTTTGTCTGCAAAGGAATGCTGTGACATTCTGGTGAATCAAATAGGCGATCGTCTGCGCACTGAATACCTTGCCGCGTTCTCTTTGATGAACCCCGAAAATTTTTCAAAATTTGCACGTCAATTTCCCATCCATTTGTTGGCTACTGTCTCCAAATTTTACCCCATGATAAACGTGGGTAAATTGGAAAATGAATTGCGATGTATATACACCAATCGAACTTTTTTGAACATCACATCAACTTGCACGCTCTATGGGTTCCTCATAGATAACACTCTAGTAACTACCTTTGCGGCGTCTGCAAAATTTCTGGACATCATTTTGACGACGCCTATTTCTTCCGCCGACATTCAGCACGCTGAAGCGTATTAAAACGTATATCAGAAACACAATGAAGCAAGATAGATTAAATTCCTTGGCTGTTTTATCCATTCACAGAGACGTTATTTCTGGGATGCATGACTTTAATCAGCGCGTTATTGAGCATTTTGCTTCCAAGAAACCGCGGCGTGTTGCATATATGTTCAAGCAGTAGAAGTCTAGCAGCATATATATCTATGAGTGAGCGCCGCATGTCCTTATCTTTGCATTAACTTTCCTTTCTTCATAGTAACGTTTTAAACCTTATTTTAGGTTTTGTCTGCTTTCCCGAAGTTTCTGTTAATATGTCATTGTATTTATCTGGATATATATTGCCTTTCCTTTTGAAAGAGGTTTCAAAATAAACTATGTCTATATTTATTAATCCCTTGACTTGGACCGGTTTTAATGACACTTTCTTATCGTTAAAAATTGTCGCTTTTGCCGATTGGTTGTTACCGATGGAATGGTTTTTATACTCATAAAATGATGGGAGAACTTACAGCGCTCATCCTGTCCCCGTAGATGGGGGTGACTTGGTCGCGCAGTAGTTTGACCCGGTTGTCAAAATGACCACGCGCCGCCACTGATAAATCCTATAATATTAAATAATAATTATTTTCTGAAATTTGCTGAAGTCGTTTTTTTCAGTACGAATATTATTGCATGCCACGGCGTCCCGATTGATGGAACAGTACTCGATATTTGATTTGCTTTGAAAATTTCTGACAATTTGCCGAAGTCATTCATTTTAAGCCCGGATAAAAAGCCAACTTTTATCCAGGAATGGTGTCGCAGACTCATGATGACGAGTTCTGGCCATTTGCTGCAAAATTCTGTCAATTGCTATAAAATCTGGTATTTTTGTGTCTCAATATGATTTATTTGTGATTTCCTGCATGAAGAAATGAACTTATTGTCTGTCGCCTATTGGAATGTCACGGTCCCAAATGAACGAACAGTACTCAGTATTTGCTTTCGCTTTCATTGCTTTTTCTATAAAATTTCTGACAATTTTCCGAAGTCATCAGCACGAATAAAAATTTGCAGCATTTAACCAAGTATATTGCAATGTCACGAGTCAATAAACTTGGTCCCAATTGAACAGTACTCAGTATTTATTTTGCTTTTAATATTTTCTATATGAAATCCATGCACGTGAACGATTAACAAGTTTACATACGGAACGTTACAAATATATACTTTTTTAATTATAGATACGCGCGCAAGGGGTTAATTATTTGACGTTACAAAACCTGTTCGTTGCCTGGCCCCGCCCTACTGAAGTCGAACAATTTTGTTCATACTCTGGATTTATGAAGCTGAAACATTGAGCGAGTTATTGTGATAATAGAAAATGGCTGAGGGCGGACAGCAAAACCAACAGCCAACTGTATATAACAATTGTACTATTGTGAACAACCAAACGGAAATTGTACAGTAAGTGAATTATTTAATTCGATACTTGTTCTTGCTAAGTTTTTGCCTGTAAGTTTTTCTGAATAGAAATTCGAAAAGTCACCAAGTTATATCGTTTTGCTAACACTGGTTGTGCTTTATTCATCTTCGACACAAATATATCTGGTGCCAATCGTGCGCAATACAACCCGATCGGTTTATTTCAAACAGTAGGATGTGGCCGGTTTTACAAGTGTCGTGATATTTTGTTTAGAATACCAATAAAACTGTTACAATTATTTCTTGGAATATGTGGTCGGTGTCATTAGATTGAAATGAATATATCTATTACTAGATATATTCATACCATTAAATTATTCATACCATAAAACTAGAGTGCTTAAATTGACTGACATCTATAAACTAGAAATCTCAAAAATTATGCATCAATTTCAAAACAATCAATTACCAGCAGCTTTTGACAATTATTTTGTCACGCTAAGTTCAGTGCATGAACATAACACTCGTTCTTCAACAAGGCGTAACTACTTTGTTCCTCGCTTCTCACTTGCCAAATCCCAAAAGTCCCTCAAATTCATAGGTGTGCGAATTTGGAATAACCTACCCCAAACCCTACGTGATTCGTCTTATGCCGCTTTCAAAATAGAGTATAAAAAACTCATGATTTCCACCTACCGGTCCAGTTGAATTTGCAAAGTGAATTCTCCAGGATTACTTGATCAAACAATGAGTTTACTCGACTTGATCCACAGTCCTCGAGTCCAAGTAACCTGTAATAAACATTTTACTATTCTTAATAAACGGAATTATCAATGTTTATTTGGCAAATTTTTCGGATATCTACTTAAAATACTTTTATTGATATATATTGTTAATATACTGACTCACTTATGCCCTCACAGATATATGTGGAGGTACATTTACGCTTTTTCAAAAAACAAAATGTCTCTAAAATTAGAGGCAGCATATGCCAGGATTCTGGTTCCAGTAGATTTGACAGCACAGTCTAGGCCAAAATAGGATTATGTTGATCAGCTACTACAGCTGTCCGACTGACCCATACTATTAGTATATTTATTTTATATGTTTGTAATTCGGTGAATTTTTCATTTTTATAATTGAGTGACTTATATATTCTGCATGAATTGCCTTATCATAGTAGGCTATTGTACTGCTGTGACTTTAAATTTATGTAATTTATTGACATAAATTCTGCATGAACCGTCCTATTGAACTGTTGTGTATATACATTTTTTTAATTCAATGATTTCTATATTCTACATGACCTATTCGATCGCACTTCAGAACCGTTGTGATTTAAAATTCTGAAATTAGTTATATTTATGCCACACAAAATGACTATTTGTAAGTAATGTAACTCAATGCAATTACCTGGTTTAGTGATCTCTTAATCTGTTGCCCAAACCTGTAGATACATTTTATTCTTTTTTCTCTCTTCATATTATCCTCGTGTACAAATTCGTCCCCAGCCTTTATGAACCATGCATCAGCACAGTGCCGGTACCGTCCAACTCAGCTTGCAATATGGTGCTCCAGTCACTTAGACGTTACCGTATTTGTGCCGTAGTTGTCATGGTTATCTGCCAGTCGGCGTTCGGAGTCGTTTGCTTAGTGAGTCCGGAAATATCCGGTCTTTTTGAACATATTTCTGCCAATGTTAGTATTTTGGCGTCCGACTCCTCACTTTAGTACTGTATTTAGTTCGATTTTTGTTCTTGTATAACCCAATGTTAGACTATTCATAGGTGTCGTTGCTCGATAACCAATGCTGGTTTATCGCGTCCCCTTTCACCCTGAAATGCATTATTTTCCTTTCTTTTCTTATCTCGTTCTGTATGTACAGTGTGTATTTCTTGGTGATAAAATAAATTACTGATTACTGATATATACACTAAAGATACACTAAAGATTTATAAATATTAGATCAAAAAGAATGAACGCCAGATTCTCATACTTGTAGCCGAAATGGTTGGAATAAGCCAAATGTGGCGAGTTTGAAACGCCTTATCTATGTCTCCGTATTTTATTCAGAACAAAGACAACTGAGATTACCGCAGAGGAGATTGGACAGATAATTATTCCACAGAGAGATGAACAACAGAATTCCCACAATGTCAAGCAACAACATGAAGCTGCCAACGCTCCACCAGATAATACTGCTGAAGGTGTCGACGCCATGAATTTGTCGCAAAGAAATTCCGAAGCTCCTCAAAGAGGTGATGCCGTTAGCGTACTAAGTTTGGGGGGATGACGCAAATATATTTTTTTCAAAGAATATCACATCAGAATTGTGCAGTTATTATATTAGCACCAACCCTCGCTTTCAACAAAATCCTGTGTCGGAATTTTTTATTATTTATGATTAATTGCCTGAAAAGATAGTAGACTCTAATGGCCATTGCGCAGTTATACCGTTAAAAGTTAAAGGTGGTCGTGCTTGCTTCATTTTTCGTCTGTTTGGTTAAAACACCCAAAAATTTGTCTGCAAATTATAGTTGTATATATAATGTATAGTAATTAATAACTCTATAGTCTGTGGTCATCGTGTTCCTAAATGTCAATAGAAATCTATATTTCTTCCAGATGATCTCAGAGCCCAAGAAAATTCAAGAAATTCTTCAAGAGAATTAGATCAACTAAGACCGCGGTCATCTCTCAACACTGCAGCAGGTGGAAATAACCCTTTGAGAATTTCAAAGCTGCGAAGTAAGTAAATTACGTAGCAAAATGCCCAACAATCTTAACAAAATCCTGCTATCGGATTTGAACAAAATGAGATTTTTCTCATCCTATCACGAACAATGAGGACAATCCCGAAGTATGTGAACCAAGATGACGGACACCGAAAAGTAGTTTGTGTACCAGGTTAGAACTAGGCCATATTTTCAGATACAAATACTACGGGAGTCACTTGGCTAGTCCCCAAACTCGTGATAGACCTGAAATAAGAAAAATTGGAATAAAATTATGGCCTAACCCTAACCTGGTACGCATACCACGTTCCGGTGTCCGTCCGGTGGTGCACATACTTCGGGAGCACCGAAGTTTGACCCGAATACTACACGTCAGCTAAAACCTCATAGCAATGGTCTTGGACTTGCGACGCCAATAGAGGCTGTATTTAAACGCACTAACCATTGGAATGCCATGATTAGTGATATTTCCTACAATTTTCTAATTGCAGCTGAATATGCTGTTAAAATGTCGGAAAAATTGAACTACTTTATTTTCCAGTTATTCAGTTCGTTCTCTTCACCCCGAAGGTTTTGACAAAATTGTGAATTACTCGTGAATTATACAACTCATTGTATTTTCATTTGTTTGACATGTATTCCTATGTCTGTTTGCAGCGAAATATGCCCAACTGGTGCCCCTCGTACTAGCTATGCTATGTCTCTGATTGTTTCGTTTGCCATTTATTTTTAAACTTTTTTCCAGTGATATCCTCCAAGTTATTGGACAAGTCTAAATATGAAGAGGCAGTTGGGATCTTAGAGGAACTGGCAACCCTACTAAACCCCCAAGATTTTGACACGACTCTTATGCTGGCCGAATGTTTTCTACATCTTCGCAAGCGGAACGAAGCGGAAAAGGCAATCGACAATCTCAGAAATATTTTGACGTCATCGACGGCCAATGCTGATGACGTCAAAGCTTTTGCCACGTTTTTGATTTCGAATTCCGCTTACATTCGCGCTATAATATTGCTTGGAATAGCAAGTGATATGTACAAGATCCGCGCAAAATCGTCCAATGAGCTTATGAATTGGATCGAACCTTGTATAAGGGAAATTTCTAATGTGCTAAACAAAAAAGGCAGTGGTCGATCTATAAATATAAGAGTAGATTACGGCATAAAATGCATGAAAGAAATAAGCAATAAAATATTTACCGACGAATTTGAGCAGCAGTTTCATGTGAAAGCTTCAGAGTATAAAATCTACGGTAAATTGCTGCATAATATCGGTGTAGCGTATCAAAACCGAAGGAATTATGCAGTAGCAAGATCTTATTTTACCAAAGCCATTGAAGCTAAACAGTATGCTACCGACTATGAGAATGAAACTAAGAAAAAGAAATCAATTAACAAGTCAAAAAAGACTCGCGCACAATGTAACTGAAATCAGGGCACCCTGCATATATCGCATACTCACGACAAATCGTGATTTGAAATCGTAACTGAAATTATGTCAAACAATGAATTTTTAAACATTTCATTTAGATTCGTATCTTATCTAGTTGTACAATAGGCATAAATATTCAAAATTCATCCCACCCCGGTACAGACAAAAGCATAGAAATATTTTTTCAAACTTTGCCAGAATACCAAGATTTTAGATTGACCATTATCAATCAAGTTCGAAAAATTTACACATACTATGTTCAGGTTGTGCGCCATCTTGGTACACATACTATCGTACGGCCGCAGGTTGTGCACCCCCGATTCATGGGAACACTTATCATGCGATATGGAAGATGCACATGAAAGCCTATTAATTCGTATTTTATTTTTCAATTTCTTGTCCCAAGGACGAGCGATTCTACTCCAAATCTAAGCGTTTTACTTTAATCTATGGGATCCCTTTTACGTGATAGAAGTGCCTGAATGGCTATCAAATATTACTAGGGAACGCTTGTTCTGAAATATTGGAACACTATATTTTTAGTGAATGAAGTGAAATTTGCTTTTCAAATATTTTATGTATTTCTAATTAATTAAATTGATTTTTTTTAATTGTATTTTATTCGATTTTTATTCGCTGAATTGGTAAATTTAACTCATATTTCAAATGTTACTATATTTTTTTTGATTACGCATTGAAATATCACAAAATGTGATGTTTTATTTATATACCAAACCATAAAATTCGAAGTGATAGTAAATTTTAGTCAACATGTCAAACTTTCTAAAAATTATACTCATTCCGTAGTTTACTTGAATCAAGTTTTTTTTATGACATATGAGAACACTTTTATACTAAAGATGTCTCACTTTAATGATTTGATCCTTTTTTTTTGTTATTTGGGGATAAAAATATACTTCCAAAATAAACTACATGGCTGTCAAATATTACTGTTCTGGGTTTTGAAGAGATGAATTCGTTTGGTATAATGGATCACGCTAAATTAATTGAACTTCGTTTTCTGAATATTGAACATATTTTTAATCAAACACATTGACTTTATTTTATTGTATTTTATCCCGATTTGAATACTTTCGTGATTCGAGTGATTTACTTTTATTTTTCATTCAATGAAATTATTGTATTTTAGACAGTATGATTCAACTAATAAGTTTCTTTATATCTATCGATTCACAACTTTTCATCAGATATATAAACCAGAATTATAATCAAGTGTGGCATTGGGTTATTCCCAAGATTTTGCGTTACGTAGCTTATGGCGGTTCATAAATACTCAGCGGGATTCAGTATTCTACGTTTGGTAATGTTCGCTATGAAATATATCGACATGCACCACCTCTCGCTTGTGTATTAATACATACAAAATACGGCGTTTCCCCGCAAAGGCACTTCTCTTAAAATCATACCTGGTCGATAGCAAGAAATCTCGCCAACACGTTTTAATGATTAATAATAATCTATGTTTAGCAGTTATTTTAAATAAAAACGTGTTATTTATAAGTAAATGCATCTCGATTTTCATATTTTGTATATTTAAAAATTCTTCACTTTGTAATTTTGTTTTTGATGAATAAAAATAAATGACATCCCCCAGAATAAGCCCCAGTGTTATTTTTCGAATATTGAAATGAGATCCGATTCTATTTAACGACTTTCGAATCTTTCCACAGAGAATGAGAAGCATTTGAAACGCTTGGTTAAATCGGGAATTGACCGCAGGCCGGCTGTGTTTGGCCGGATGTATAATACGAGTGGCAAAAACAGGTTGACACGGACGGTAATAATTAGCGGCGACAATAACCGGATTTTGACTACTCTATTCCACCATCTAGCGGTAACAAAACTAGAGCATAATAAATCTGTTTTCTCAATTTTATTCCAATTTCCTAAATCATGGATGCGCAACCTGCGCCCGGAGGCAAATGTGGTCCACAAAAAAAAAATTGTGCTGCCCGCGCAGCGGTTTTATTTTTAAAAAGTGTGCGGCCCGCGAAACTAGTCTAGTTTTTAGCAGGCGTGTGAGTATTTCCAATCCCCAATTTATCATATATGCGTATAATGTTATAATGCTCTAACAGCTAGCTTGTGCGAAGCGAAATACACATCTCATAGGATCAATACCCCAAATTTTTGTGTCTATAACTACTAGAAAGCATAGGTTGATTGAAAATGCGGGCGGAGGTTTCACCCGGTTATTCCTATCGGGCCTCCTCAATTAAATGTTGCAATGTCCTAAGTAATAGTGAATTCAGTAATCGCAGTCGTTCATCAAATCAAAATGAATCGATTCTACACCATTTGACATTGCCCTGAAGCTAATGTTTATAACACCGAATAACAGCGTGGTTCTCCTGATACTAGACGTCTTTTCCGCTCATAGGTTACTAATCGACTGCATTAAAATGTTATTACTCTTTGCAGTCTCATGCAGTGCGCGATTCTAGTTCAACTGTTTGTCTGTGATTTTTCTACACCCAATACTCACCCCGGGGTGACACCCAGCTCAAATTACACCAACACTTCCCCTGATTTTCAGGTGTGACGCTATACTTTAAGTATTAACGTAAATATAAATGAATCCGAATATTCAGAAAGTGGGTCATATGTGGGTGAAGATGGCCAGTCAAATACATAACACATTTTTATGAGCCCCCCCCCCCCCCCCCCCGTTTTAAAATAATGAAAAACCTGTAATTACTTATCGATCTTAAGATCGGTAAGTATGTTGATCGGTATTTGTCTGTTTGTTTGTTTGTTTGTCTGTTAGATACACGTGATATCTCACGAAAGCGAGATTGAATCTGCTCCAAATTTCGCATATGCATTCATCATATCTCGGATCAGAAGCCTATTGATTTTGGATGAATTATATCGTATATTTAGCGACTTATTTATTAATTAGTGATGGGACACAAGGTGTCAATATGGAGTGAGAGCGCTGTTTTTGGGGATCCCTAACTTTCGATCGATAAGTCTTCGGTCTCTGACCAATATTCTCGTTATTCAGTAAGCGGTATGAGTGCAGATTGTGTTTAATTTTAAATCCTTCCTACCTAGTCCCAACTGGATAATTACGATGTTTTTATTTTACAACGTGGCGGGTCGTCTCAAATCTCACATTTTTACATTAGTGGCGAGGGATTTCTACAGAAGATCTTAGTGGACTTGTGGGCATTCATGGGAACGATGGAAAGGAGACGGAATTACGGCAATTTGCAGCGGACTAAGCTGCACATCCTAGGTTGCAACAAAAATACCTGATATCATCGTTCGTATATTTATACATAACATAGTCTAGTTTGGCGAAAAGGCGCTCCAAAATATGTCTGCCAATATGGAGGTAACTCATTTTGTTCGCCTACTTTTCATCAAGATGTGTAAAGTGACTGGAGCCCATGGGCAGGGAGTACCGGCAAAAATATAAATTTCACACTGGGTCGATGTTAGTATAATGCCAACGTAGGGTATAGAAAAACTCAGATACCGGTAGGACAAGACACACCTCAGAAATAGGAAAACACCTCACTTGCCTTCTTCGATCTACTAATGAAGATTTGCAGTATATGCGGCAAAA
Organism: Styela clava; assembly: GCF_964204865.1. NCBI lineage: Eukaryota > Metazoa > Chordata > Ascidiacea > Stolidobranchia > Styelidae > Styela > Styela clava. The sequence goes on along the minus strand of NC_135253.1, from coordinate 22,551,046 downwards.
TCAAACGAATCATTCTTGAGTATCCATGAAATCCTATTTTAAAATGCGCCCTGCCAGCCTCCCAGAAGTGTGACATACTTTACAAAATTGCTTGCCCGGTGTCCGCCATCTTGATTCGCATACTACAAGAGTACCCTTTATTGTCCATAGTTATATCATAGACAGGACAGTGAGTTATTACAAATGATTTAAAAGTTTAAATCTATCCTCCAAACCTTGCTCGATTGTCAGTTTATTAAGAATTTGTAAAAAAAAAATGATTTGCCCGAAATATTGTTGTCGGCCTCCTGTTCTACACAATATGAATAGGAAAGCATATGACGGATAATTATCGCAACAACTGTTAGTAACTAATAGTATATAAAAATGTTTGCAAAACACTCACTTCGCTGCTAAAAATGTCGTCACGTCTTATCCCTCCCACAGCCGGTAAGCCCATATGGGCTTTTCAGCGCTATTAAGGCTAGCTCATGGTAACCTACTGTTACTATCGCTCTTAGCTGTTTATTGACGTAATGCCCTGGTATGAGAGAAGCGATAAAACCTTCCAGCCGTGACGCAAAGTGCGAATCGTATATATAGCGTGGATTTCAAAATTGCCTGTCAGACGTCTGAAAATGTCGACTCAGCTCAGACAGGAAATACTCCTTTATAACGACTTATTATTGTTTTAGCATGTATTTTCAGTCATACTAACCATCCCTGACCATCCCTGGCGCTGTGTTGTTTTGATAAATATGATTTCGACTGCTCCTTAGTTGGCAGAGGTATGGAGATTTTTTGTATGTAAAAAAAACGTAAAATTAATGGTAATTTTACCGCGTAAATGTGCGTATGGGATTGTTTACGTCGTTCTACGCGCATTTCCGTCGAAAAAATTTAATTTTTTTGCATTGGGGGTGGTCTGTGCAGTAATAATAAGAGCTGTGACGTCATCAATATCGGTAATTTGACCTTGAACTTGACAATACTGTAAATACAATTGTGAATTTCAGAGTAATAACCATTTATGCTATAATAGTCGTTTTGGTATTGTTATGTTAGGAAAAACTTGACGAAAACGTTGAAGAAAAAATTAATTAATTAGGAATTAATTATTAACCCTCTACTGTACACAAAATATTTCAAAGTTCAATTTTTTTTTAAAAATTTTTGAAATTTTTTTGCAAAAAATTTTTTTCGATGAGTGTGTTTTAAAGATATATTGCTGAATAGAACTCTAGCAGACGCTTTCAAAAAGCCATGAGTTAAGATTTAGGGCTTAATGGTTGACAAAAAAAATAGGTTTAAAAAGACCCCTAAAATGGTCAGGGATTTGAGCTGTCCGAAGGTTATAGGTGTCGTACTCTGACATGGACAAAGTACGGCCTGCGGGCTAAATCCGCTTAAGAAATTTATTGAGATTGCGATTAAATTTAGTTTCGGCTTGAGACTTATCGTTTTCCACTTTTGCTTTTGTAACATTGCAAATATTGTGCCAATGATTTGGTTTCTGCGAGACAAACTACTTATCCTTCCTCTATGCTTTTGTGCCGGCGGATCCGTATGCATATAACGCAAGGATGCTGTAGCAAGAGTAAAGATAACTATTCTGAATGACTATCCTATGTATGTCTGAAGAAGTCTGACCTTGGTCAGACGAAACGTTACAGAAATATATTTGTGTTAGTGTGCAGCAAGACTCTTGAATCACTTAGGATTGTAACTTTCACTTCACACTTAAATGACCCGCCAGTCCAGATGGGCAAAACCTTGTCCACCCCTGGACTGTTACGAGATCGGCCTTCGCTTCTGCCAAAACTGGTAGGTGAATAGTTATTGTCGTTAAAACCTGCCCAATCTACATTTCATGCGAAATATATTTGCAGAAAATCTATTGCGTTGAAGAATCAGTATCCTTTACAAAATAACAGTAGGCTACTCTTTACATAGACTCGTCATATCGTATGAGAAAACATATATTGTACGGAACATATATTTCTGCTCGATCAAACCTTGCGAAACATTGCTCAAGCGTCGGTACTCTCGAAGTATGTGAACCAAGATGGCGGACAGCCGGACACCGGAACGTAGTATGTGTACCAGGTTAATTGCTGTGTCAACGAATTTGGTATCGGTCGAACGAATATTTCTCAATATTTTGTATTCATGTGCGATCTCTGTAAAATATGTTTCACGTTAAATCATGCATGAAGAGTTAGATGACTTATCACACGAACAAATAAGACTGGATAAGATTTTCGGAAGAAAGTCGTCTTTTCGTAAATGGCCACATGGCTTAGTCAGCGTTCCAAATGTCTATACAGAGAATATCGTAACGTTCGTTGATAAATTGATCGTTTAAATTAGAAATTGGCTACATTCAAAATTGTTTTGGTCCAGATTTGCCCCACTTGTCCCGCCTATCCCACTTTTACCACTTGTTCAATTTGTCATACCCGTGCCACTAGTCTCAGATTTGTCCACGCTCTTTCACACTTGTCCCGCTTATTACACACTCATCCCACAATTGTACCACTTTCATCAATTGTTCAATTTGTCATACTTGTACCACTAGTCCCAGATTTGTCCAACTTGTTTCACACCTGTCCCGCTAATTACATACTTGTCCCACAATTGCTTCACAATTGTCCCACTTTCACCACTTGTCCCACGTCACTGCCGCCTATCCCATATTTTCCACTTGTTCAATTTGTCATACCCGTACTACTTGTACAAGATTTGTCCAACATTTTTCACACTTGTCCCGCTAGTTACACACTCGTCCCACAATTGTCCAACTTTTACCTCTCGTTCACCACTTGTCCCAATAATTCCACACTTGACACCAGTACATCAGTAAACATTTACCCGTACCCATCCTTGTACCCATATTATGGACCAAAACCTTGAAACACAATTTCTGAAAAAAGCCGATCTGTATGTAAAGCTATTGAAACATTTCAATCACAGACATAAAGTCGTGCAGTATAAAAGTAGGATGCTCCCGTAGTATGTGCACAAAGGTGGCGCACAGCCTGAACATAGTATGCGTACCAGGTCAAGGTTATCAGGTTGTGCGCCGTCTTGGTGTACATACTACGGGAGCGCCGAAAGTAGTATTCATTTGACAAATAGAAAGACAAGATCAAATAGCATTGAAATTAGCCAATGAAACTCTTGCAATCAATAAATTATTCGTCGTCACAAAAAACAACAAACGCACAAAAAATTGGTACAGGAAATAAATACACTAATAATGTTAGTTGTGCGACAGCAGTCGCCAGGGACCTTGTTAAGCCTTCAAGCAGCGCTGTTACCGGTTCAGTGTAAAAAATAACCACATAAGCTACAAACATTGACTATGCAATAGTCGTTATGGTGAACATATTTTGACTTATAAATTATTGAAAAACTTTGCAGCAAACGCAACTTAAAATTATATATTAGAATAAAAAAAAGAAAAACAACTCGAGGAGAAATTTACAAAAGGCATCTTTGGATAAATGTATATAAGTTATAAAACGAACGATAAGCGAGTTTTGCCGAACCGTGTGTGACGTTGATATTTTCGAATTGAAAGGAAATTTCTTGCGTTCTTTTTTCTAATTTTATATAGAGGGCAAACTAAAGTTTAGATCAGGAGTTTTCAATCCGCAGCCTCCGCTCGCTAGGAGTCCACGAGCAGTTGTCTGGGATCCGTTAGCAAGATCGTGCCAAACAATTCTATTGACCTGAGCAAGTTTCTAATAATGATTCCCCTTGTAACAAACACTGGCTTACATCTTGCAGAGTCTCCTAATACTATGCACAACATAGAGCTGTGGAGAGATGTCGAAAATTTGATCCGAACCATTCGCCTGTTATGATGATGATGTATACTCGGCTTGCATACAAGTAAATGGTTGTATTAAAAATGAAACTTGGCTGCTTTCTTCGATTTGATTCTGATTTCGAGACATTGGTCCGGCCTAATCATCTCTTATTATCATTAAGATAAATTGACATGATCACAGAAAGGCGTGTACTTATTCAGTTCGGGAAATTGTGCTCACTCTGGCAGCACATTAGGTTAGTTTTTATGGGCAAATTGAAAATGCTTTGTCGGTATCTTTGCTGAGTTTTATTATGAAACCTTTTACAAGATGTTTTTTAAAACATGCGGTTTAAGAAGCGCCAACATAATTAGATCCGATGCTATCCACGACTAGGCCAATGGTTCCCAACCAATGACTCGCCCAAATACTAATGGTAGAGCTGGGAGAACAAGAGTCGTCGAAATAAAATGAGTTCAATTCGTCATCAATCCATTTAAATCACTATTTGACTTGACTTTTATCATAGACTCGAAATTCGTATAACCCGTGACTCGGCCTGACTCGTGGTTCAGGGAATTCCACCCAGCACTACTACGATTACTGTATATTGTTTATTGAGCACTCGCTCACTAAAATATCTTTTCAGAAAGTCAACTCATCAATGCTCTTTCAAAACCAGCAAATTTGGGGTTAAGTCAAGTCAAGTCTATTTTTTCAAACCAGTTTAAAAGTAAATAAATAATACAAGCACAAATTACGAGAAAATGATAATGTACATCTTTTTATTGGGAATGGGAAGTCCAGGGGAACCAAAACTGGTTATCGAGCAGCGACACTGAGTTGCCAAAATAGTTAAATCCAGCGCTAACCACCCGGCCAATGATTTTCAGCAGTGTCCCTCTAAGGCACTGGTTCTCAACCAGTGGGCCATGGCCCACTGCTGGGCCACAGGAAATTCAGGGGGCCACAGACCTAATAAAAATAGCTAAAGTTGTTGATAAATTTAGGTAAATTTGATTGTAGTAACAACGAATGATGATGCATTCTGTTACAGGGCGGTTGTCTCCTAATCAATATTATAATAAAAGTGCGATTTTTGCAGCAAGATTTCTTTGTTTTTCTTGTAGTTTTTACCTAGCATGAAAAAGTTAGTGGGACACATAATTTTTGTGCAACAAAAATGGGCCGCGAAAGAGGAAAGGTTGAGTACCACTGCTCTAAGAGAACCACAGAGTGAACGTGGGGGGCACAATTATATGTGAAAATTTATGTTTAATGCGATTTTATTTGAACAGTTTTCACTCGGAAGAAAATGTCTCTTTCACCGTAGTTACTACTTCGAAGGTTATTTTCAGTCACACGGTCTTTTCTCGGTACTCTCGTAGTGTGTGTACCAGGTTAGGGTTGGGCCATAAATTAATTCCGATTTTCCTTATTTTAGTTCTATTACGAGTTCGGGGATTGTCTGTGTTAGCCAAGTGAATATACACCCTGTCCATAGGTTTCCGTCCCTTTACACAACTTGATGTAAAGTATGCGAACAAAATTACGACGCTAACCAATTAGTCTTTGCCATATAATCTTAAAAATTCTTAGAAGAAAAAAACATTAGTTATTGATAACACGAAAAACTGAATATATTTGCATGAAAAAAAGTTATGAAAAGAGTAAAAAACTATTAAAATATTAAGATCTGAATATTTACTCTGGACACGTCTAGGAAACGAAAATAAAATATTAAATTTAACGTCTACGCTACAGTTGAATTTATTTGCACAAAAAAAAAATTCCGAAAAGAAAAAATACTCTAAAATATAAAAAACTGATTATTTACCCTGGACATGTCTATAAAACGAAAATAAAATATTAAATTTAACGTCTACGCTACAGTTGTAGCGTTCACTCGGAATGAGGGCATGTACAAACGTTCACTAATATCTCACGATGTTCAATGGGCTACTAATATTGGAAGAATTGGAATCTTTCCGGTTCGTAATTTGCGACCCCGTCTACAACCTCCAGTGTGTGGTGGTAAGGATGAGATTTGAACCTGAGATATGTAACCTGCAATGCAGATATAGTTAACAGCTCGCGTCGGATCGATGGCCTAGCGCAGAGCTTTCGTCGCTCGCGGGCCAAAATTTAGGGCTGCAAGTCATTGGCGGGCCGCACATGTTTTAGAAAGTTAAAAAAACGCACGAATGGTCGATGAATCGCATTTTTTTACACAGATCAGATCTCAAAAAAATTCCTTTGAATATTTTTTGCGCCATTGAACCCTTTGCACTTCGCATCAAGTTTGTTGCCGTTTGTCTGATTATAATTAATTATAGGCTCCGGCGGGTCCGGCCCGCGAGCCGTAGAATGCCGACCCCTGGCCTAGCGGGTAAGGTGTTAAACTTAACTGTGATAGCATTACAGATTGCAAATTGCACCCCACGTCGCACAAGATGTAATAAATCGTGAGGCAATGCCAAACTAGGCCTCCAAATAACAGTGGCTTGAGACATCAGTTGCCTTGTTCGAGGCCTAAGGCGATGTAATCAAAAAGTCTATCGTTTGACCTCCATTTCTACGGTTAGTATGGCAAACTTATATAATGATATTAGTTTCAAATAATTTCAAAATAAACTATAACAGGCCATGTCGAACCGAAAATAATTCCGAACTTCATTTTCTAATATTATTTTTTTTAAGTTTTTCCGAAACAAGGCATACGTGCAAAAATTCAAACACCAAAAAAAATTACGGATTGGTTATGAGCTTTGGAAATGATTTCACGCATTTGAGTTTAGATTGCATTAAGTACTTACCCTGATAAGTTTCAATCTTTCATTCTAAATAAGACTCTGGATAAGAAGTCAAATCTACATACATAGATATATAGTTTCAAGGAAAAGCCTCTCCCATTTATCAGACTTTGCCAAGGAATTATCTACCCGAGTTCCAGTTTGTATTTCCGGGTTCAAAAAAGGTCATGACCTCGAAATACAAATCTAATAACAGGAAGTTTCAAAATTTTCATTTCATTTAAACATCTCTGTTCCGGGATTTCAACAAAATTAAACTAAAACTCAATTATTCTTAAATTGTACATCTGGTATTGTGTATGGTTTAAACTTGAGGCTTTTTATATTGTGATGTCAGGAACCAAGGCAATAACCACTAGGCCAAAGCTGATAGCGTAATTAGAAGTCTACTTCTCTTCTTGAATAGTTAAATAACACGATTACTATACTTGAGTATAACTGGTCTAATTTGCGCTACGGGAATTGCCAAAAGAATCAAATTAATATTCTTATAGTGCAGCCGCAGGTCCGGCTTGTACTTCCTGATTGAATAAAGGTTGTGACCTCGGAATACAAATCTAATTGATGGAAGTTTGAAATTTTCATTTCTTTTGAAATCAGTCACTGCGTCGCGATTTCCACGGAATTGTACTAAAACTCATTTATCTTTAGAACGCTGACGTAATAGATTTAACCTTTCTTCAGTTTTTGTTATTTCAGACCCTTTCTGTCCTTCGTATTCCCAGTCGTTTGAAGCGTTGTATGATTTAAGGGCATCAAGAAAGTGTTTTTCAGCTTCGGCGTAATTTCCTAAATGCGAATGAGCCACTCCTGTGTTGTGTAGTAATTGGCCATAAAAATAGTGCTCCATTGCACTGCTTTTGTATTTTCTCTCAAACAAATCCATTCCCTCGCGAAAATACGTGATTGAATCTAAATTGTGATTTAACCTTGAATGAGACACACCTACGTTACTTAAAGTCCAAGTTTCATATTCAAACATAACCTCGGCATTAACCGATGTGACGTCTCGTAGATTTCCAAGCATTTTTAGAATAATATTCACACCAAAGTCTTCGGCTATTGTGTGCATTCTTCCTCCGATATCCTTCATATGTCTAATGACTTGATCATATTTGTAAGCACAAGAAGAGATTTCATGTCCAGCCGTATCTGGGTCGGAATCCGAAACATGCAGCTCAGCCGCCCAAGAAAGCAAAACAGCAGCTTTGATATAGGATGAGTTATCAAAATATTTATCGGCGATTTCTGTTACCTCGGCTGCTTTGGGTCTAGTTGATGACGTCATCAATTTCTTGATCTCGCTCAAACAAAAATTTGCTTTTGATTTTCTCCCTGTCATAAAACAGTTGTCAAGCTCATCCAGTAACGATTGCAGAGTACGTTCTTTCCTTTTTATCGGTTTTATAGCATCTGGTGTTGGTGTATCTATAGTAAAAAGTATGTCGTTTAGGGATTCAATTCATCGGGTCGGCAAACAGTGGCCCACGGACAATTGAATTGCGTTAATTGCAACTTTGGAACTTCCTCACTGTTGATGCATAAAACCAAATCATCTCATAAACTCATTATTGTTGTCTGCACATCAAATTATGTCGTAAGAATGGTCTGCATACGAAATAAGATATCATTCACTGTTTGAGGGACACGTCATCATTCTGAAACTATTAGAAAATATCACTCAAGGTTCAAAGGTAATAGGTCAAAGATCAGATACCACTCACCTTTTACTTTTGACTCTGCTTTCTTTGGTTCGGAGATTTTCGTTTCTGAGTTTCTAAAGATTTAAAATTGTATTTGTAACGCAAGGATAGCAAATTTGCTCAGAAAGTTTAAATATGTGGCAAACTACGGCATATCGTCCGTAAAATAGCAACGATATAGTAGAAGCTAAGACGTGAATTTGAATCATGTGTTCCTAAACTTTTTTGGCCGCGGGCAAAAAATTAGAATCTGGAGGATGTTCGCGAGTCAGAAAAGTGTAGTGCCCGAAAGTGCGCGACGGTTTAGCTGGGGTTCTGTTGATTCACTTTCATTTAACATTTGTTTTGCAACATGTTTGTTGGACTCAAAATGGCGCTTAAAGTCGTATTCTTTCAAAACTAGTATAGTTTATTGGCAGAGAACACATATCGCTGAAGTCTGACTCGTTTTAATGAAGAAATACGAACGCTAACATTTATCCAAGACACGTCCGTTTTCAGCGTCTTGTTTTGTTTGCTTTTTGACATCTCTAAGCTTCCACTTAAGCTCGGCGAGCCATTTTAAATCGTTATGCAGGCCGGATTCGGCCCGCGGGCCGTGGTTTGGTAATCCCCGATTTAAATAATTTAGCAATACATTCGTTCAGAATCATCGAGCTTGGATTCTCAACCAATGTAAAGTTTATTATCTAATAAGCACGGCTTGTGAAGTGTATCTTTACCCTCGGGAAGCAAGTTTTACAAGATTTGGAATTGTTAGATGCGAGGTGATCGGAGTTTCATAATTGGAATCAAATCCGAAGTCATAATTTCAAAATAACCGGAGTCGGAGTCAAACTTGGGAACTTGGGTGCTGTTTTTTAAAACCAAATTTTCTCGCTAAATTTTTCCTATAATAAGTATCCTAAGTTTCGACAACGTGACAAGTTTTACTATGCAATTCAAGTGTCCTGCATGGTCATGTTCATTCCTGCTACAGCATGCTTGTCTTACAAGCATACGCACCCACTAGAGCAAAAGCATTGAAGAAGGAATAGGAAGTAGTCTCGCGTAACCTTCAGTGATAGTTTCAGTTATTAATATTTTTAGAGAGGAATCTGGTTTGAAGACAAGTAATTCATATCTTTCACATGATTTCGATTATTTTTGATTCATAAACAACAATTTAAATAAGTGGTTTTCAAAAGGTGAGGCGTGCTGCACAAGGGGGTGTGTAGGGGCCGTGAAGTTATTAAAAAAGTGTTAGATTTGGTCTTGTTAGCCTTATTAGACACGTAGTAGACATAGCGATTGTTTCAATATTATGTTGTTGTTGGACTTGTTGTTCTTTGACACGTTTTTGAACACCTAGTGGAAAACCTAAAAAGTCATTTTTCTTTTTGATTACTGGACCAATTGCTCTGAAATTTTTAGCGGTTACAGATAAAATTTTTCTCCAGAAGGCAATTACTTTTATTTATTTCAAATATTCCTGTTAGCTCTGTGAGACTTGTTTTTGTTTGCTATGACGTCACCGAACATTCTGCGGACATCGGACGCCATTTTGTGTCCGGCTGTACTGCTTCGCTTGGTGTCAGTATATTTGTAGAGTCTGATCTGACGGTACGGTAAACCATACTGTACTGCAAGCAGACGTGTCCATATATTAGGGCGTAGCTCTCATGTTTTAGATATTTACGTTTAGTACACGTATTTTCAACGTGTTTTTATTTTCTAATAAAACATACTTTCGCCTTGCTATCTGTTATTTGTAGCTTATTTTTATTTTTGAAGTGAGAGCGAAACTTGACAAATTCTAAAAAAGAGACGTGGATTAACAAGTTTGAGGACCATTGATCTCAATGCTGGTAGGTTGCTAAAATCACAAGATGGCTACTCACACTCCTTTTGCTGCATCTTGACGATTTTCCAAAGTTTTCATTCTCTTTTCTAACATCGTCATCCGCTCGAATAATATTTTATCGATTTCCCGAATATCTAAAATATTTTGAAGAAAGTTTTCATAAAGTGTCGCATAGTCTTGTTCAAACTATTCTGTGATTGAGCTAAGTAGTTTGTTTCCAAAACTCATTTCCACGGGATGTGTCAAACTTTTATGGGCGCTCCCGAAGTATGTGAACCAAGATGGCGGACACCGGAACTTATTATTTGTACCAGATTAGGGTTAGAACATAATTTTAGTCTAATTTTCCTTATTTTATTACGAGTTCGGGGACTAGCCAAGTGACTCCCGTGGTATTTGTACCTGAAAATATGGCCTAACCTGGTACACATACTACGTTCCGATGTCCGCCATCTTGATTCACACACTATCCTTTTATAATGCCAGGGCGAGTTTTTGGTAATGATGCCCCTTACACTTAACTTCGAATGAATAATTCGAGGGAATATAGATGTTGGTATACATTAGAATAAACAAATTAGAGGTCATGTAAAGGTGAAATGTTTGAAATATTATTATTTAAATCATCGAACTTAGCATGCCATAGACACGCCCCTGTTATCCCCTATATTTATTATCAGGTATTTCGACATATCTATGCCACTGCTTCCGGTACTCCCGAGGTATGTAAACCAAGATGGCGGACACCGGTACGTAGTATGTGTACCAGGTTAGGATTAGGCTATAATTCAAGGTACAAATACTACGGGTGTCACTAGGCTAGTCCCCGATAGTAATATATATTTAGTAATATAACTAAAATTATGGCCTAACCCGGTACACGCACTACGTTCCGCTGTCCGCCATCTTGGTTCACATAATTCGGGAGTACTAGAATTTCTATATTACAAATATCCCCTTCGTAATTTCCAAGACAGATTCAACTTGGATCTAATGAAATCTCGAGTCAACGCTTTGTACGAATATTTTGGTATCTTGGGTGGTGATCGGATTCGCATTATAAAACATTGCGGATTCGAAGTAAAAACTTTTATTTTAATTAAAGCAGAATAAACTTTATTTATAAATCGATATTTTGAGAGACGGAGTCGATTTACCAAGATCTGAAACCGAAATTAAGTACAATAAGTTCAAATATGATTAATCTGATGGGGGAATCAAATCCGGAGTCAAATTTAATAACTGGGGTTTAGATCCGGAATCGGATTCAGATGGTGTCATTCCGAGTAAGTGTTGTCATATAGTTGTGAGGTAGAGCTAGAGTCAATTTTTTGGTAATACCGAAGTATGTGTACGTGGTGTATTTTTACTTTTACCTTCTGAGCTTGTGGCTCTTCTATCAGGAGAGAAGTCTTCGTACGAAGTAAGATGTGCAATGTTAATTGTACTGAAATCTCTGTCTTTGTATTCTTTTCTTTTTTCTGAGTAAAATCAAATGGAAATTTGCTGAACACCTGGGTTGTACTGGTCGAATCATAGAGTATGGCGGAAATCAGGTTAAATATCACTGATCTGGAGCAGGGGTGAGCAACCTTCAATACAGTAGGGCCAGATACAAATAACTGGATGAACCGGCGGGCCGCACCTTCACTTAACATAGGCTTTCTAGTAGTTGCGGACCTATAAAATTTGGTTATTGATCTTGTGACATGCGTTGTTTGCTTTGGACAAGCTCAGATATAGGCATTGCAACTCAAAGGAGTTGGAATTGCTCGCACATACCAGATTAAATAAAAAACTCGTTTCGCTGCCTGAACATCATTATTCAAATGTGGCGCTACTCCGCGGGCCGCACAATCTTTCCTTGCGAGCTGAGTTTGGCCCGCGGGCCACAGGTTGCACACCCCTGATCTAGAGAGATGGAGTCATTTTTTAAACCAAGTTTTAGGGAAGTTTTAATTGAATCAATCTGATGGAAGCCTAAATCCGGAGTCAATTTTATGAACCGGAATTTGAATCCGGAATCGGTTCCCAGATAGCGTCATTGAGGAAGATTGTTATTCTATAGTTGTGAAGCGTCGTCAATTTTTGGGCCGAAATTGGAAACCGGAATCGGATTCCAGACATAGCCATTGAGACAGATTGGTGTTAGAAAATCTTGAGGTAGAGCTGGAGTCAATTTTGTTTCAGAGTGAGTCAAGTCCGGTAAAGAGTTAGAATTTCTCCAATATGAAGTTGAAGTCGGATACTCGAATGACATGGAGTCGAATCGAGTCCGCATTTTTACTTTTACCTTCTGAGCTTGTGGCTCTCCTATCAGGAGAGAAGTCTTCGTACGAAGTAAGCTGTGCAATGTTAATTGTACTGAAATTTCTGTCTTTGTAGTCGTTTCTTTTTTCTGAGTAAAAAATGATTTATTTCAATATCTCTGTATATCAGGAGTTTCAACCTTTTTGTTGGAGCAGAATCAAATGGAAATTTATGGAACACCTGGGTTGTACTGGTCGAATCATAGGGTATGGCGTAAATCAGGTTGAATATCACTGATCTATAGAGATGGAAGCATTTTTTCAACCAAGTTTTAGGGAAGTTTTAATTTAATCAATCTGATGGAAGCATAAATCCGGAGTCAATTTTATGAACTGGAGTTTGAATCTGGAATCGGTTCTCAGATAGCGTCATTGAGGAAGATCACTAATCCATAGTTGAAAGCGGAATCAATTTTTGGACCGAAATTGGAAACCGGAATCGGATTCCAGACATAGCCATTGAGAAAGGTTGGTGTTGGAAAATTGTGAGGGAGAGCTGGAGTCAATTTTGTTTCAGAGTGATTCAAATCCGGTAAAGAGTTAGAATTACTCCAATAAGGAGTTGGAAGTCGGATACTCGAATGACATGGAATCGAATCGAGTCTGCAATCCTACTTTTACCTTCTGAGCTTGTGGTTCTTCTATCAGGAGAGAAGTCTTCGTACGAAGTAAGCTGCGCAATATTGATTGTACTGAAATCTCTGTCTTCGTAATCGCTCCTATTTTCTGAATGTAAAATGATTCAATTTCAATATTTGCGTATAGAATGAATGTACAGTAAGACAGGGTTTCCCAAACTGGGGTCTGCGGACCCCTGGGGGTCCAGGACAACAGCACAAGATGTCTGCAACAATATAAAACAAGTCTGAACGATATTTAATGATTGATTTCAATCAAAAAGCAATTGCATATTTTTGGTCGAGCGTTGCGGACGAATATCCATTGCTGTCAGAAAAGGCAACTAAAATTTTATCGCCATTTGCAACGACCTACATGCGTGAGGCAGCATTTTCACCTCCTATAAATATGATGAAACATTATCTTTACTCGTTGGTTAGGCTCAAAAATTGATAGGACCATAGGATGGGGGTCCGTTAAAACTGAGATTCTTAAATATTGGGTACGCCACCCTAAAAGTTTGGGTAACTCTGCAATAAGGTATTATAAATGAGAAACAAGTTTGGTTTGAGACACGAATTAGACCTGAAGAACGTTTTGAAAATTTGTACGCCATCTAAAAAATCGGTGCTCCTGAAGTATGCGCAGCAAGATGTCGCATAACCTGAACCCTAACCTGGTACACAACCTGAGTTCAGGTTGTGCGCCATCTTGGTGCGCATACTTCAGGAGGTCCAAAAAATCTTTGCTCGCGTTAAAATTAACAAACATGAAACATCAATAGAACATGACAGAAAGTATTTTAAGAATATAGCTTCAATGGAAAAAATTCACTCTGGCTTTTAGTGGCCGAAATAAAACAAAGCCACGGCGATATAAAATATCTGTCTGAGCCGATTCGAATAATTTACTGTTTGATTCGATTCAAAAAGCTAGTCCACGTCCCATGTCTTAGTCCTGTTTTCGGGGACACTCTGCGTCATGTTTTATTTACATACCTTGTGCATACTGGGCCTGCCTGTTCTGATCATCTGGTTTAGAATTACTTGCGCCCTCTTTCAATTGATTCGGGTCTTCATACTCCGAATGTGGTGCGGACCTCAAAGGAAAAGTAATATATTATATCAGTGGTTGCCAAACTTTTTAGAGTTGGTACCCACTATTTTTTACCACAGCTTAACTTTAATAAATTAATAAAACATTGATGGAGGAAACAAATTCGTTTTCTCAAATTGAATTTTCAGTGAAGCTAGTCAGAAAGATGAGATTGTTTCTTGCTATTTTCCATAATAGACTTGACATTTATTTCAATTTCAGATAGTTTTAGACGTAAAAAATTGAAAAGTTTATTTCGAAATTTGCTTTTAAATCTGCTTTGCCACCGATCCTAATACCCAGTATAATTAATCAAAGCTTTCTACATCTTTTCACGACCCACTGAGATTCCTCTTTCGACCCACCAGTGAATGGCGACCCATAGTTTGGGAACCGCTGAATTATACCACTGGTTCTCAACCAGTGGGCCATGGCCCTCTGCTGGGCCACAGGGACATTTCAAGTGGGCCACGGTCCTATTAATACTAGAGTTGTCGACAAAGTTAGTTAAATTTGATGGTAGTAGCAATGAATGATACATTTTTTTGTGACAGGGCGGTAATTTTCACTTAAATATTATTGAACTGAAAGTGTCTATATTCGCAGAAAAAATTCTATGTTTATCTTGAAGTTTTTCTCCCGCATGAAAAGGTTAGTTGGCCACAGCATTTTTGTGAGACGAAAATGGGCCACAAAAAAAAAGGTTGAGAACTAATGCATTATAACAATTGTTTTCAATCGGGATTCCGCGGTAGCCATTGTCTCCCCCAAAGTACAGTTTGGGGGTTTTGCTAGTTTCCATTTAAATCCGATAATCTATATCAAGGGTAGTATGTGTTAGGGTTAGGCCATAATTTCAGGTACAAGTACTACGGGAGTCACTTGCCTTGTCCCCGAACTCGTAATAGAACTGAAATAAGGAAAATTGGAATAAAATTATGACCTAACCCTAACCTGGTACACATTCTACGTTCAGATGTCTGCTATCTTGGTTCACATACTACGGGAGCGTCCAAATAACTGGGTGAAACCGTGGGCCAAAATTAAAAATTTGTTTCGCGGGACGCACACCATTCAAAGTTGGCAATTCTCCGCGGGCGACACAATTTTCCTCATGAGCTATAGGTTACACATTCTGGTTTATGTTATATGCATATTATTTAAATAGGTATTCCCGAAGTATGTAAACCAAGATTGTGGACACCGGAACGTATTATGTGTACCAGGTTAGGGTTAGGCCATAATTTCAGGTACAAATACTACGGGAGTATCTTGGCTAATCTCCGAACTCGTAATAGAACTGAAATAAGGAAAATTGGAATAAAATTATGACCTAACCCTAACCTGGTACACATTCTACGTTCAGATGTCTGCTATCTTGGTTCACATACTACGGGAGCGTCCAAATAACTGGGTGAAACCGTGGGCCAAAATTAAAAATTTGTTTCGCGGGACGCACACCATTCAAAGTTGGCAATTCTCCGCGGGCGACACAATTTTCCTCATGAGCTATAGGTTACACATTCTGGTTTATGTTATATGCATATTATTTAAATAGGTATTCCCGAAGTATGTAAACCAAGATTGTGGACACCGGAACGTATTATGTGTACCAGGTTAGGGTTAGGCCATAATTTCAGGTACAAATACTACGGGAGTATCTTGGCTAATCTCCGAACTCGTAATAGAACTAAAATAAGGAAAATTGGATTAAAATTATGGCCTAACCCTAACCTGGTACACATACTACGTTCCGGTGTCCGCCATCTTGGTTCACATACTTCGGGAGTACCTTCAAATATACCTAAATACTTATTAGATTTGTCCCTATCATAAAACTTGCTAAATTTTGAAGATCTTTTTATTTTGCCAGTATTAGGGTTTGCTTATATGAATATATTTATAGTTTATATAATTCAGACAATAAAAGCCAATTAAACCAGTGTGCATGATGTTTCATTAGTATTCCGTTCAAACCAAAGGGGTTGAAAACTGCTGCATTACTAAAAATCATTTTTATCCCAGGGTAGAAGAAAGTCTATAACGCGCTTTAAATACAAATCGCACAACTGCCTCTCGTCCCAATTCATGCCAGGTATGGGATTTGTTAGCAAGTTATTCGTTTCAGATGTATGGACTTCATAGTGGAAAAAGCCGTGGCCGACTAGTGGTAATTTGACGGCGGTGATAATTCAGCATTCCTCTCCCATATAAATAATCCATTGTTTCGGTCTATTGTACAATAATTGCAACGGCAACTCTTTCGCTAGTTGTCTCAGCTAGCCATAACACTAGTCAATTCAGTGTATTTAGTGATGTAACAATATGTCAAGAGATTTTTCTGGTTAAATTCATGACAAAAAAACACCAACAGATTTTTTGATGAATCTCCGAATGCGACGCGGGCCACCGCTAATGAAGCTGCGGGCCACATAATCAGTAATTGTTCAAGTATTTTACCTTCATTTGTGAGGGCCAAAACAATATATGGTATCGATAAATTTGCTTTGCAATTTAAAAAAAAATTAGGACTTCATAGACACACTATATCAGGGTGGTCCAAACCCTGGCCCGCGGGCCACATGTGGCCCGCCGCTAGATTATCTGTGGCCCGCGTCGCATTGGCGGGCGAGTAAAAAAAACGCGTTTGGTGTTGTTTCGTCAAAAATATTTTTTTTTGCAAGTTTTAATGGGGTTTTTGCATATTTTAGCTTGATAAATGACAAATATTGAAAAGAGTTTGTTTTGTATTGCTCTGTTTACCTATTCTTGACACTATTGTGGCCCGCGAACAATATGAAAATAATAGTTTGGCCCGCGAGACCGACAACCTTGGACCACCCTGCGCTATATATTAAAATTATGAATTACCCAAATTTCTTCTCATACTTATTTTTAGTCCCAGACTTTTGATTTTCTTGTTTGCAAGCCATTTTTGGACAATATTTTTCAACAAGTTATACTCCAGGTGGATTCTGGGTCTTCAACAAAAAGTGAAAAGTAGATACTGAAGAGTTGTTTGCGGCATGTTTAAAGAACTATATATATATATAGGTATAGGTTTATTACTGCTAAAGAGATGTATGTGAATATCAAACGCCGATTGATTCGATTTATTGTATTGTTAAAATTGTTGTTGTTATTTATTTAATATTGTTAAAATTAGCTGGTTCGATGTATCATTTTTAACGAAATCTGATATAGGTCAAGTGAACTCTGTTAGGAACCTGGACAACCTGAACATAGTATGTGTACCAGGTTAGGGTTCAGGTTATGCGTCATCTTGGTACACATACTTCGGAGCGCCGGGAAAAGTATGGATGGAAAGGAATAACCCAAAGCCACCCCATTGAAGAAAAGTTCTGACTGAATCCGGATTTCAAAAAATGACTTCCGGTTTCCATTTCACACTCTGGATAGAACAAAATTTTGACTCCGGCTCTGGAATAACAAATTAACAGGGCCGTAACAAGTTTTAAGGGGAATTATACAAAAACCCGAAGTTAAAAATTTTTTGATGAAGCGGAAACCGAGCGGATAGAACAAAATTTTGACTGAAGCTCTGAAACAACAAATTAACATCGTCGTTATCAATTTTCTTCTGACGAGTAGTTAGTTCTTAAACTGTTATAATCGTTCGGAAAATTCTAACCTAGTTTCGCTTTAACGAGTTTTCATCGGTTATTTTACGCACCACATTTGAATGATAAAAAAACCAACAAACTAAAGCAAATGAATAAAAATTAAACAATTGGACGAATCGCAGCCAATTTGCTTTAAATTAATGCATTCAACGCGAATATTGCCCAGTGAACCCTTCGCTCGGGACCTCTGAGACCGCTCCGGAGCCGCCCACGAGATCTGAACACTGATCTGATCCCTTTGAAAACTGCCTTACGGTCTTTATGGGAGCCGAGGTCATGGAAACCGATTGGTTTAGCTATCTCTATATTATATGTATCCTGCATAATACGCTGTTGCCTTTTTCTTTTCGTAAATAATAGTCAATCTCTTCACGGGCTCCATAACACAAAAAGTTTGAGAACTCCTACTCTAGAACAGGGCTACTCAACTGGCGGACCGCGTTCGAGTGTTGGATTCTGGCCGCACCTAATTCTTCATTTTGATCATTAGCCCCACTTTTTAGGTTTCTCTTTATAAAATGACTTTGATAGTTTTGAATATATATGAAAAGAACTATAAAACTATATTAAAAATCTAGATTTGCTCAAAATCATTAGCCGACAGAGGAAGTGCGCGTTTAAGGAGGCCGAAATAAAATTTCTGGAAAGACAGGACCCAAATATTTTTGTATGCGGATTCTAGGTAAAAATAGTTGAGTAGCGTGCTCTAGGTCTAGGACAGGGTGGTCCAAACCTAGGCCCGCGGGCCACATGTGGTGCCGCTTCATTATCTCTGGCCCGCGTCACATTCGGGAAGTAATCAAAAAATCGCATTTCGTGTTGTTTCGTCATAAAATGAATCAGAAAAATCTTTTGACATATTGTCATCACTGAAGTCACTAAATTAAATAGTGGTATGGCTAGCAGGGGAAACTAGCAAAGTTAAATGATATGCCTGGCAGTCTGAATTGTTATCTGGCTTTCTAACTTTTTGGTCGGGAATAAATGCTAACAATATAGGCATCATAGAAAACTAAAAATCGAATGCAGATTCTATTAGCTAAAAATGGCTAAGCCTGATAACTATGTGTTTGCACAATAAAAGTGTTTGTTTTGTATTGCACTGTTTACCTACCTATGCTTGGCACCATTGTGGCCTGCGAACAATGCAAAAATAATTTTGTGGCCCGCGGAACCGACAACCTTGGATCACTTTGCTCTAGGGCATGCTATAGCTGGTGTGTATTTAACCTGAATATTACGTTGTTCTATTTCCCTGTCTGTCTAAGAATGCTATACTGGATTATAAACCCGTATTTACGTTATATCAGTCAATATTAGATTCCAAAATATTCCAAAGACTTTGAATTTACCTGCATTTTGAAGTAAATATTACTTTATTTATCAAACGCTATTATCCCATATATGCTAACATCTTACCGTCTTATGAACCCCATGTTGCTTTCACAGTGTTATAATTAACCAACGACAAACGAATCTTGTTTCAAACTACATTTAATAACCGTTATTTGTCACTGATTTTACTAAATATTATTCATAGTGCTAGCACATTGTTTCCGTCTATTGTTCAGTACTTGCAACGCCAATAAATACAATTCCAATACTCGCTTACTCCCGTCCATTACTCTTTAAACTGTTCTTGGACACATTAACGTCTTATGTACCTATTGATGCTTTCAGATTGTTGAAAAAGGCAACGGCAAAAGAGGCTTGCTTCAAACTATTTTTAATAACCCTTATATGTAACTGATTTTACTGAATACTGCTTACAGTCATTACTTCCGTCTATTGTACAATTATTGCAACGCTATGAAAAGAGATGGGTACGCAAACTGTTGACATCCATCGATGGGAAATATCGAAAATAACTAACAAGCTAACATTATTACAATATTGTTACAGCGGCCTTTAATCTCATGCTCACTTTGCATTCTGTTCGCAATAGCTTTGTGCAAATTAAGCGTTTGATTCAGCGAGGCTCAAATTCTAACGTAAATCAGAACTCGTATATATATTTAAGTTTGTGGCCCAAGAAATGTTGATTAGTTTGTGCGATTTTGAAATGGACAAAGCAGACAAATCTACTTTAAATAAAAAATATTTAAAAATAAACCTTCAAAAACATTTTTACATACATTTTGTTTTAGTCACGATCTCCAATTAAAAATACCTACATGACCTTAATTTCCTGTGTGCCATTTCCAAGCTTGTCAAGATAATATTGCCCACTCATTATTGTAATATTTTCAGTCGACAATTTCAAAAACACGGTTCGCCATATGATTGAGCCCTACTATTAAGTCGTCTATGACTAAAAATTAGGACAAAATAATCAGTCAACAATGCACATTCGGACTCGAACTGTGTTGAAACGGGCTGGACAAATATTTTTGTCAATGCAATATAATAAATTCCCAAAAGTTTGGAAATCCATTCAATTCATTAAGCAATATAAATTCTACATTTCTGAATTCTTGAATATTAAATTCTATATCGCAGAATATAGATCAAGAACATCATAGCAAAACAAATATACAAGATTTCTAGACAACTATCTTGAGGTTAACTGTTTGCAAAACAATTGCTGTCATGAATATCCACATGCCGCAGTACAAAAGCTAAAGTGACTTGTACTATTAGCGCAAAATGCAGGCTCGCCGTTCATTTTAGCACGAGAAACGTACACAACACTTCGCATAAAACGTGTATCGGTAGAAAATTTTAGCCTATTTTATCACAGACAACTTTTGATTACTGCAATTAAGGGGCTCCCGAAGTATGCGAACCAAGATGGCGGACATCGGAATGTAACATGTGTACTAGGTTAGGGTTAGGCCATAATTTTAGGTATGAATACTACGGGAGGCTCTTGGCTAGTCTTCGAACTGATAATAGGACTAAAATAAGGAAAATTGGAAAAAAATTATCGCCTAACCCTAACCTGTTACCCATGTTACGTTCCGATGGCCGCCATCTTGGTTCGCATACTTCGGGAGCACCGCAATTAAACTACAACTTCTGAAAAGACAAAATTATGATTGACTTATTTCATTTATACTTAAGTTTCGGAATCGCGATCAAAAACGTATAGCATTCAAAATCGCGAAAACGAGGTATTGTTTGAAACCACGACTGAAAATCTGTCCGAGTGACAAAAGTGTCTATTCAAAAGGGTCTATTGTTACGTCATTTTTTGCATCTTGCTGATTGGCCAATGTTACAAAATGAACAAGGAAGTCGTTGCTCGGGGAAACATCCATTGGAAAAAAACGCCATTTTTCTTAGTGTTATTGCGGGCCAGATGAAAGGACGCCACGGGCCAGTCAGTGGCGTGCCTAGAGGGTGGCGAAAGGCAGCCGCCCCGGGCAGCACGTTGTAAAATAACAAATTAGTAATTATCAAGTTAGAGTTAAGGGTGAGGAAAGATTTCAGTTTCCATCGCAATCTACATTTCTAACCCTATCTAGATAACTACTGTTTTTTTTTTCTTGTTTTTTTTGAGCGGGGGTGTTTTTTGACGAGATATTGTACAAAAGATCCCAAATGCCTTGTCAAGATGGAACACTGACACAAAAATAATACTTCTTTTTCCAACTCGATTTTATTTCAGTATTTTTTTTAAACAAGAAAAGTTATTTTGTAATTCCAAACAGTTTCTTCTCAACATTCAGTATGTTCCTAATCGAGTTGTCCGTTAGAGTGCGTCGTGCTGTTCAAATTAAAAAATACAGTATATATATTTTATATGTATGTTTATGGTGTAGCGAATGTGGAATATACCTATAAATTCAAAAGTATTTCATTTCTGGGTGTGAATAGCATGTTGAATTCAATGAAAATAGGCCATTTCAGAATTCTCTTCAACTTTTTACTTAAAGTTTCAATCCTGTTCTAACCTGGAATATATTTCGTTCTGTTACGATAACTTCAACTTTAAGGACAGATTTTGAAACTAGCAGAAAGACTATTCAAACAGAACTTTTCTCCTATGGGACGGCTTTAGGTTATTCCCTCCCATCCGTATTTTTCCTAACAGAGTTAACTTGAATTATATCAGGTTTTGTTTACCTGTTATTCACTTACATCTTTTTGGCAACAATACAGGGTGTCTTAAAAGTAAATATATACTTACCATCAATATTTTGTATTTCTTGTGAGATTCCCAACAATCCCCCTGAAATTAATAAAACTGAATTTTGATTCCATACGCAAGACCATACGCTAGACAGAAGTCAAAATATGTTGTCTGGAAGGACGAAACCTTTCCGGTTCGGCTGCAATGCTGAAAAGTCAAGTCTAACGCTCTAGCTGAATGTTGATATGAAGAGAATTACATTCTGTACAGGTTTTTACTTATCGATTTCAATCGGTAAGTACGTTGATAGGTATTTGTCTGTCTGTATGTCTGTTTGTTTGTCTGTTAGATGCACGCGATATCTCACGAAAGCGGACCAGAAGCCTATTGATTTTGGGCGAATTATGTCGTATAATTAGAGAGTTATTAATTATTTAGTGATGGGAAACAAGGTGTCACTATGGAGTAAGAGCGCTGTTTTGGGGGATCCCCTAACTTTCGATCGAGAAGTCTTCGGTCTCTGACCGATATTCTCGTTTGTACCTTTGCGGCTGCAAAATTGCATTTTTTGCTGTGATGGAAATTGAAAACAAAACCGAGGACAACTTCTTAGAATTGACGTACCGTCGTTGAAACATGTAACATTAATTTTGTCAAATGTAATAATATTTAAAACTTTTATTGGTGATAAATGCGCTGCCACGTTGTGGAACCACTACTCTAGCCGCTAGGCTACGGTCATCTTTATATGATGCCAGGAAAGTAAAATATCCCTAAATTATTTACAAACAAATTTATAACATTATTACCTGGCGTTGATGGATCAAGCTCAACTCCGGAACCTAAAATTAAAAGTTACCGATAAGTAACGTTTGACGTGACCTGGTCAGAAAAACAGGCCTAGAGATGCACGGAGTAGCTCTTTAGAAGTCTGATGTGAAGCTCTTTAAGATTGGATTTAAAGATTTATGCCGGAGAATAACTCGTTGGCTTGAACCTTGCATTGTATAAAGAAGATTGCATTAGCATCTCTGTTGCAAAGTAAGTTTATGTGCAGACGGTGGTCTTGATCAAAAATTCCATAGTCGTTAAATATTTCAACTGATTATTGAACAATGCAATGAAACTATAAAATACTCACTCGTGACAAATGTTGATGAACCCCCTGAAATATATTTGATAAATTGAAAAACGGCAAAATAAAACCAAAAGTGTAATACCACTAATAGGAAATTTCGCACTCGAGGCGCATACATGATCATAAGCTAAAATTGTGCTTTCTCCGTGCCTAAATGTCTGTTTTTTTGCGCTAAAAATCCAGTCAAATGGGTAACAGGATGTCGAAGTCGTTTTTTAATCGATGTTATTCAGATTGAACTACTTTTTCTCTGCAAATATAGTATCCAGAATTGGCCTTGAACTTCGCAACGTTCAGCAAGATTCTGCAAATACAGTGACGTGCTGAATAGATAACTTATTGGGGAAAGCTGTTGTTTTAACAATTTCATGTTTTTTCTATCGATCCTGTTTTTTTACCATTTGTCCAGAGATTCATTAAGAAGGAAGGTATGGAACATCCAAGAGCGTAGCCAGCCCACAATTTGAATTTTGGGGGCAATTTTGTTTTGTATAACGACGTTATTAGACGCTTACTCGTGTCTTTTGCTTGGAATGTTGTGTCCCTGACACTGACTAATGAACTATACAAGCATCCAGCTTGATAGAAACATCAAGTTTAATGAAACATCAGTTTAATGAAAACAAACAATAACACCGCTTAGCAAGCAAACTTAGAACAGCGTACCAATCCACTAATATTTCGTTTCGTTCATTAGGGGGAAGGATTAATGTACAGTTATCCTGGAAACATCCGGTTTTCAGCAAATTGTTAGGGAATAGAGCAAAATGGTGTTAAAAAATGGTGTCTTACTGCAAACGCTGCAGAAATGCAGTTCAAGTAAAATGTGAATTTTTTTTTAAGCGGGGGGACATAGCCAATGGGGATATCCCGTAAAATACCTGATCATTGTATTGAATTAAAGTCAAACCTCCCGATCCTTCGCTTTGCATGGCTTCAACTAATCTTGTCATTTCGCTGAAGAAGTCTTTCATAGACTTATAATTTGCGTCTAGATAGTTGTATCTGGCTTCGGGCGAGTCAGGTACTGTTGGAGACAGGTAATTACCATCGAAAATGTCCAAACTGTCTTCGCATCTGGCAAGTGTGAAAACGACCCATAAGAATGCTATTTTGAAACAATACATTGCTTCAGTTGTCGCACGTTGACTAATCTTTACTTAATCTAAATATTTAATCGAAAAAAAAAATTCAGTTGAGGCACTCAAGAACATGAATAATATTTTTTTCTGAGCTTCTGCAACTCTTCTTTGCTATCTTTTAATAAATTTCATTCAATTATCTTTTGCAGCGGTTCCCAAAACGCGGCTCGCGGGCCAATTACGACCCGCCGTTTCGGGCGAAACGTTACAGAAATATATTTGTGTTAGTGTGCAGCAAGACTCTTGAATCACTTAACAAAAATCGTATTGTAAAAATTTGATCTATAAATATCAATACCAGTGGTTCTAAAAAGTTTTAGGCCGCGCTTCCCTTTTTAGAATTTGTCAAGTCTCGCGCGTGCCCCCAAAGTGACTAGCTAACAATAAGCTACAAATAACAGATAGCAAGGCGAATGTTTTATTCGAAAAACAGGTTGAACATACGTGAATGGAACGTTAATATCCATAATAATAAAATGTGAATATCAAACAAATATTTTTTAGTTAGCTTCCCGCCCACCAAAAAATTGTCTACGTCTTACTTGCGGGCGCGCCCCGTTTGAGAACTAGTTGTCTATACGCCTTCTTTCAATTAATAACTTCACGGACTAGCACTCTGTCAAATATCATGAGTATGAATAGCAGTAGTCCCAAATAGTATTAAAATTTTAAAATTTTACAACAAATCATTTATCTTTTACCACTTGGCGAATAAGTCCTCGCTAAACTGAAAATTCTTGGATATCTTCGTAGTTATTTCGCAAAAGTATTAACCATATTGAAGTATACGCAATGTTACTACGCTGTTCGGTATTATAATATATCATAACCACCACCGCACAATGTGCGGTGAGATAGCACTGAAACAAAGTAGGGCCTACAGCCAGTCGCAACAACAATACAAACAACAATATGTTCAACACACGTAAGATTACTACGTTATTCAATAAAATTGTTTTAGCATATGGGCAAACATACATCCAAAGAATAGCTGTATGGAGCCTATTGTATGGAGATGTACTATTACCACTGGTAATTCAAGTAAAAAATTATTTTCCAATATTTTATTTGTTGGTTTGTGTGAGGCTGACACACATGGCAGGCACCCTTTCCTCCTCGCATCTCTCCCCGAATCAAGTAAGTTTCAACCAGTACAAAACAAATTGTGTACAAATAACCAGAAAATAGCACTTACAGTTTTAGTGGGGAAGAAAAGCCGCAGGAAACCCAAAACATGTTGACTAAGCAGCGATATTCAAGGTGCGAATGCTTTTAAAATTGCTGAGTTATGGAGTATGAAAAAACATTGGTGTTCAGTAATACTATTTCTATAATTAAATTACCCGATCTTTTTAACTAGATATTAGAAGCTTACGTGTCGCTGCTCGATAACTAGAATTAGTTTTCCGTCTGGAATTAAATAAGTAAGTAAGTTTCGGTATTGTTGTGAGAAACACTTCAAACGGTTGTTCTCGGCTGGCGTTCGTTATTCGAAACTTCTTGCTTAAAAGAAGCGATGAGATTGGACGGAAATTTGAAGTTTCAATTTTTCTTCGACTGCTCTGGGGCTTCGTTGTTTTTCTCACCTTATATATATATAATTTATATTTTTTATTCACCCCACGCTTGCTTGCTACGCACGTCGTTTCTTCTTTTCATCGTCACATTCTAAAAACACATTTCAGGTGTTCTCATAATGTCTTCAGGCAGCGACACCTGAATTGTATTATATTTTTTGCATAATATTTTCTTGCTTGCACTCCGGCAGCACGATTGTACCATTTCGTGACCAACTTTCCTTCTGGTCCTTTGCCTGCTGGTCGGGCCTATTTCCTCTCTCCTCGACCAGTCTGCTGGTAGCGTCCCTTGCTCGGCGCTCCTCTCTTGTGCGGATCAGCCTGCCTGCCATTTCTTTTCTCGGCCGCCTTTCCTCTCGTCTTGTCTGCTGAGCATATCCTGGTGGCTGGGTCTGCTGCCCTTTCTTTCCTCGGTGCACGTGCTGGTCCTCTACTGCAGCTCGGTCTGCCTTTTCTTTTCTTGACGACCTGCCTGTCTTGTCTGGCGGTGCTATCCTGCGGCTTTGTCTGCTATCTCCTTCATCGACGGGCCCGCTGGTTCTTCCTCCCTATCCTGCGGCTGGGTATGCTATCTCTTTGCTCTGCGCATCTGCTGGTCTCCTCTTCTACGGCTCACAGCCCGTCTGTCCTTTCTTTTCTCGACCACCTGGCTAACCTGTCTGCTGGCCCTCTGCTACAACTCGATCCACCCCGTGAGTTTCGAACCTGCGCTCGTGCCTGACCTGATGTTTGACAACGTCTCTGCGTTTCTCCTGCGCCACCGTCACTTACAAGGACCGAGCTGGCCAGAAACTTGGTTATTTAACAACGTCACGCTTAGCAGCCCACGACAAAACTAATTACCCCGAAATAATTATTACTTTAAACATACTGCGTTGATTCGAAGCAGGTGTATTCACGTTTTAATGTATGCTAAGTCGTTCAACTGGGACTATAGTGTGCGCTCCTGTAACTCTTAAATGTGCGGATTTGGAAAATAATATGATATCCTGTTTCTAATCGTGGTTCAGTTTAGTTCTTTTTATAAAAAAAAGGAACAGTAATTCTGCAATCATTGTCGATAATGTGCGTTAGATAATTAAAAGAGCGAATCCGTAAACCCCAATTCTGACTGTCAGTAAAGGAATACAAAGACTGGAAGACGATTCATCGATTTGATCATTTTTTACCTCTTGTGCTAACTGACCGCCCTATATCTGGTTTACTGTTTCTAAATTTAATAAACATCTCACGAAAAATCTTGAAATTGGCGCGGCGTTATGTTCTTTTACAGAATAAAACGATATTATACAAACTGGTAATAAAACGAAAAACCCGACAAGTTTTGCCCAGTGACAGGTAAAACATGCCATCCCGCCTAATGCACTAAAAATGAAACGCAGTAAATTGCGCGTGCGATGTACCTTTCTATTCGCTCAGTATCTGCGTCAAAGCCACACGCCATATTTTTCCGGATTATGATGAAATATAATCTAATCAATGTAAAGTAGCCTATGGTCGATCAGTTTCTAATATACTAAAATAAATGCATAACCGTAGGATTTTATAGCAGATCTTCTTCATTTCTATATTTCCCTGTGAAGGTTCATATCCGAATATCTACCTTCATATTCATTTACGTCGTGGAAAACTAATAAACAATATGAAATAAATAAAATGCATGAAACAAATTACAGAAACAGATATCGGCTTGTTGCAGTGGACGAGGTGTCGCGAAAAACTCATCAGTCCACAAGTCAACCAGTCAACGACACTTTGAAGCAGCAAATATAGCAACGGAAGAACCCAATATTAAACATTTACCTAATTAGACACAATAATATGATTAATAACAATAAAAAGAATAAGAAATAAACTACAGATGCCACAATGACTATGGAATATTACCTAAATGCTTACTTAGTAATTAGACACAATCATACAAAAAGAACAACAAAAATTCAAATTAAACTTCGAAATGCCACAACACCTATCTGTTTTGAGCATTAGCATGATTGATTAGTTTGATATTTTTTGCAGGGGGGGGGGGGGAGCCTAATTCCTTATCTGGTGTACCACGGCCCCCCGTCAGATTACGACCAGTTTATGCAGGGTAGGAGATCAGTTAGCCAGATATTTGTTCCAGTTGCATGGGCTTGTTTGGGATTTTCTTGGTCGAATAAGCCTAATCGTTTCTTAACTCTCATTTGGAATTATCAAAAATAAAATTTTTAGGTACAAAAATTTACAAATGTTTTTTTTTTATGTAGATTACGCAAGTCGTTATTTTAAATCCGGTTTTGACTGAGTATAAAATTTAGAAATATTAAATAAAAAATAATTATTAGATTCTTGGTTGTTATTATTCATATTATTGGTAAACTGTTATTTATGTTATGCAATTAATTTTTCATTTCAAGTCTCAAGTATATTTTATGTCTGTCCCATTTGTGTTATGTAAATACGGCTATAGACTCCGGTCATCGAGAACATTGTTTTTGCACTTGTTTTGCCGTCGAACGGGCCGCCCTTTAATGCTCAGCTGATTCCCAGATTAGGTGCTAACGTTTACTTATGTCTGTATTTGAAAAAAAATTTATTGTGAATTAACATAAAATATATAGTGCACTAGTGCAGTACCGATAGTCCTAGATAAGGATACGAGAGAGAGAGAAATTTATTTTTCGTAAACCAGAAAAAAAATACGGAAATAGCAAACAATAAAAAGTTATTCAGTATAGACTGCTACCGGTACTAGACTAGACTACGAGCTACTGAACTGCGACGTTTTTTGATCCACTATGGCTTCTATTTCTGTATTTATAAAATTAGGCCTCTATCTGTCTATAGCCTGTACAGCTGTACGGTTCTCCAATTTCAAGAATGGTCCCCACATTGAAATACATAAATTAGGATAAAACGGTGAGTGCAAACCTCTGGTTTACGAGACAGTTTGGGCCCCATAAATAGGCATATTTCAGTAATTTGGCAAACCAGTTCTGCGCAATAAACTAAAAGAAAGCACAATCTAAAACCTCACCATAGGATTCCTCATAAAAAAATGTATTGATGAAAAATTTTTTACAGTAGCATATAAATATATTTTGGTTTTCTCGTAAAAAATATCATACACAAAAACCAAACAATGAATGCACAGAAGATTAGGAAAATTGGGGGAACTGGCAAAACCTCTATAAAGGTTTAATGCAAGTAAATATACATGCAAACATGCTGCATAAATATGCACACGAGCGTTTTCAGCAAAATGAACACAATTTTGGTCTTGTGACGGCCACGTTCAATTTAGATCATTATCGAGACGAGCATGGTGCAATCTGACGCATCCGCCATCATGCCAGACTCACTCGTTTCAGGATCAAATAGAGTATTTGTTTAATTGAACAAATAGTCTGGCAATCTTGGAATCGAAGAACTGTGTCCTTCTGATTGCCAATGATGTTTTCGTTATAACCATTGCTATGAAACATTCAGACATTAGCCAAAATACAGCAGTGAGACGTAAAGTTTTCAAACTTATTATAAAACTGTGAACTATGAATTATACAAATTTAATTTGAACTTTTCAAATTAATGTTGAAAAGTAAATATTAAAAACATTCATAAGCCACCATTTTTGGCAGCGCCAGATCCAACTATTAGGAGGAGCTGCATTAAACACAGTGACCCTGCGGCTCCAGCTCTGGGTAAATATCTCTTTATCATCTCAATTTGAAGGGGCACTACATATTGACGCATCGTGCTAATCTTCAGGAATATGCTGACCACCGCATCTCTGGTTATCCTGATTGGGTTTGCAGGTTCAAATCTCATGCAGGGTTAATTATGTGCGAGAGGATTGCTGGACTCCACATCCAGTACAGCACACTATCCAAATTCCAAGAATTTGCCTCAATAAAACAAACACTCCATGTGTCTCATAAACGAGGGGCGTCTGGGACCACGACAGATGCTTCATATTGCGCCATGCTTGTCTCAATAATAATCTAAATTAATCGCGGCCGTCACATGACCAAAATTGTTGTTTTTTGCTAAAAACTCTCGAATGCTACGAAAAAAAATTTTTCTTTGGTAAATCAGATTATTTTTTCTCAAGGAATTCAATGATGACGATACTAGATTGCGCTTTTTTGTAGTATTTTGCGCAACTTCATCATACTGTATTATTACTAATATTGAGGGACAACAATGTCCAGATGTCTCCCGAAGGAGGGGTCTGATCATCTAAAAGTAGGGTTTTTCTGAAACGGGACAATGTCACCCGATTTGTATAGTGTGCCGTACTGACATTGCCGGAGGGTGGTTCCATAACCCCTCTCCACGATCAATTACATGCTTCCGAAATAAAATAACTGGCTAACCAATCCCATACCTGACATGGACAGGTAGCCCGACGAGAGACTGTGGGTTGCCATATTATTAAACTTTTTATAGGGTGTGCTCGTCCCTATGATAAATATGTAAATCCTACCCATATTATAGACTACTAGACCAGTAAATAAATCAACTTCCGAAGTTGGAATAAATTTTTAAAATAGGAACACTCTTTATTTTGCGATTACAGTTAAAATCTAAAAGATGGCGACTGCTGCGCCTTTACGGCCTCCACAGGGAAGTACACATTCGTCCACGAGTTCGTCATCGCCCAGCGTTCATCGTAGAATGCTTAATCGATCTGGTGTTAGTTGGACGGATGATTTACCAGTCTGTAATTTGTCGGATATTGGAATAGCTCCGAACGTTGTCTATCTTCAGGATGGTAAAACAATGGAAGCTCATCAGTATGCCGACTTTTCTTTCAATTTCAGGTTGGTAAAGATGTTTAAAATGAGTGCAGCAAGTCTCATGAATTGAATAGAATAGCCATTTACACTCTTGCTACAGCATCCTAACGTAATACACATACGGATCCACCTGCGCAAAGGCATAGAGAGCAAGGAAAGGTAGTTAGTTTCACGCAACCTCAACTGTTAGTAAAATTTGTACGTTGTTGTTTTGTTCTGTAAAGCTTTTTTGAATAGAAATATCAAATTTTTATAATTCAAATTGATTTTATTCAAAAATTATTATTTCAATCAGTGGTTATATGACAGTCAAAAAAATGCAGTCATTCTATATTCAAATATGTAAATCATTTGAGATATTTTGTACTCTGTCTGTCTGGTGCAAGATTTCAGGAGTGAAGTTGAATGTTTTATTAAAATCGAAATAATTTTGAAATGCCAAATCCAACTATCTTTGCATTGGTTGGTTCTTCAATAGCTTTGTTTGCTAGTTGACCATGTAGTGATGACTCATGTTTATTGAAGTCCTTGTCATTGTTATATTTAGCAGATTCAATGAATTTATTGTTTATTGGATGACGCATATTTCAGCATTTTTATGTTGAACCAGTTATGTGTGACCAATGGCCGAGATGTATCATGATTATGAATATAGATAGTTCTATATGGGTTCTTTAGTAATACAGGCAGTTATAATCATTACTTATTGATCTTTAGATCGGTAAGTATGTTGATAGGTATTTGTCTGTCTGTCTGTCTGTCTGTTACATGCATGCAATATCTCAAGAAGGTGTGGTTGAATCTGCTCCAAATTTTGCATGTGCATTCATCATATCTCGGACCAGAAGCCTATTGATTATGAATGAATTCTGTCGTATAATTAGCGAGTTATCAATTAATTAGTGATGGGACACGCAGTATCACTATAGAGTCATGAATCGAATCCGCAGTTTCGATCGATAAGTCTTCGGTCTCCGACCGATATTCTCATTTAAATATTTGTCACAAAATTTTTCAAAACCTATAATCTACTACGGTAATTTAGTAGTGGGCAAGGTTTTCGGACCAGGGCATCATAATGAGAGTGACATGGAAGTTACATTTCATGAACAATATTTACAGTGTTTCAAAACTGAAAGTGGAAAACTTAATTTTATCGCTATCTCAACAAATTCCTTGAGCTAAAACATCAAAATTTGGTTTTGGCAGCGTCAGGCGGGCCAAATCGAATTACCCAGTCGGCCGGATTTAGCCCATGGGCCAAAGTTTGCCTATATGTCAGATCTATTTTATTGCCAATTAGCGACTTTTTCGACATACTGGACATGGGTTCTTTTCCAGATTTTTCAACTGGCCGTGTTCATCATTCTAAATATCTGAATATTCTCATCATGGTTCTATAGTCTGAAGTAATTCTGCCATGCTGTACATTCAAATTAATATTTCAATAGGTTTACATTTTGTTGTACATTATTCATGGTAAAAGTCACTTAGTAACTTTTGAAATTTATTCCAGATTCTCTTTGATTTTGACACAGAAAGACATTTAATTGGGGCCTCCAGCGGGTTCCCTTACTTTTTCTATTCATAGTTTTTGCGCATTTCACTCTGTATAAGGAGTTACTAGATTTTGGGAAGAAAATAATTTTATTTGGTTTGGCATTTCTTATCTAATTTATTACACCTTGGGTGGCCGTAGCTGCATGGGATTGTCTGATGTTATTACTTATCGATTTTAATCGCTAAGTATGATGATTGGTATTTGTCTGTATGTATGTCTGTTAGATGCACGCGATAAAGCGAGATTGAATCTGCTCCAGATTTTGCATTTGCATTCATCATATCTCGGACCAGAAGCCTAGATTTTAATGAAAATTTGAGCTTCTTTCACTGGACTTTTGAGTTTGGTCATGTGGTGGTATCAATAAGCTTGTACATTTTCTATAGCATAAGCATAGAGCGATGCTTATGGGCCTGTTTTACAGTAAGCCATGGTACAAACTACAAACTGCTAAATTTAACATGGTTTGTCTAATCTTAGATGATTTGTACATCCATCCTCTACCATACCTCAGCGACCCCACCGACTCCATGACCTGTTTGCAACCCTACCTAATTATCACTCCGACCCAATTTGGGGTCGCGACCCCTGGTTTGGGAACCCCTGTATTAGACTCTCAGTGAGGGGATAAGAATGATTGATAAACTTAGGACAGGATTTACATATTTCACCTGTGAGAAAGGAAAGTTGATAAGACGGCTCAATCATATGATTGACCTTCGATTCGACCTATGGTGAATAAAAAAAAAACAAGAAGAAAGCCGATAGGACAGCTTAATCATATGGCGAACCACGGCCTCTTATCCGGTTACCGTTCCATGTCGGGTATGGGATTAGTTAGCCAGGTGTTTGTTTCCGGAAGCATGGACCTGATAGGGGAGGAAGGTGTAACCGATCAGCAGTTACGTGAACCAACCTACGGTGGCGAGGAGTGTAGAAATCCATGGGATTTGAACCTGCGAACACGCAGGGCTGTGGCGAGCATATTTCTAGCTCTTAGCATGTTGCGCCACACCATTTAACCTGATATGTCATTATAGTTAATCCGGACGCTTTAGCCATCTCGCTTAGTAATGAAATATGTTACAGTTTATTTGTCTACATTGCAAACATTTCTAGTTGCAATCACTCATAATTTAGTCCTGTCTCATATTAGATCAAGTTGTATTTCAATAACTAGAGAGTAGTGTTTACCGATGTGCTCAGAAACAAAGTTTTCAGTCTATAGGTGACTCATTTTTATGCACATGAATTTCAAAATTTTTTTTGTATGTGGACTTTGAACGGGCTATTCCAAGTGACACTACAAGACAATTCCAGAAATTTTTCATGTTGTTAGATGCAATATATTTTTACATTTTCAGCTACATGTTTTGTTTTATTGTCCAATCAGTTGCTTTATTGAATATGTAAAAAAAAAATTGCACAAAAGTTAAAACCAAGACATACTTAGTGGATATAAAAAATAACGTAAAATATAGTGTGACAACACAGGACAGCAAATCCACCTTGCACTAACAGTACTTATGCTGTAATTTTTTGCGATGGTACAGCAGGAGCCCATAATATTTTCTGGTGCAGTAGCTGAAGGAGCTCTATGTGTAGCTCAATTCACCTAATGTAACAGTGTAAATCCATGCCAATAATTTGCATTTTGTATGTGACACTACAGGACGATACACCACAAGACATTTTTCCACTTCGGAACAGCGGCCTCTATCATCTCTCAAAATTCTGGTAATAAATTGTTAAATAGGCGAAGAAATTTCCTACAGCACTGCAAACATTTAAACTTTATTAACTTAAATTCAGTGAGTCCATTTCATATGAAAAAAATTTATCACACAATCAAACACTTTGTGTCACGAATCATCACAAAATATGCCAATTATACCACAATTTCTACATTTTAGGCCATTTTTTAAAAACCATCAAAAACCTAGGTGAAATTTCAACTTTTTCGATGAAAGGGATGCAGTCCAATAAAATTCCAATGTCATTTAATATAAAAAATACAAAAAAATTACTTTCACTACACTTTTAAAAAAATTGATGGAATTCAACTTTTGCTTGGAATGGCCTGAACATGCTGTTATATAAATTTGAACCAATGCACTTACATAAAAGTGTTTTTATTCTGATGGTTATTAAAACCCTTAATGATAGTTACAGAAATCAATATAGTGTTTTTAGCAATGACTTGGAAGTGTTGTGTATGAATATGATTTAATAAATCTTTACCCAGAATATGTGCTTCATAATTAGAAGTTCCAAAAGTAAATTTTTGACATTGGTTTTTACATTGGTCCTCGCGGCATAGCTAGACATGGTTGATTGAACTTAAACATTTATTGGAATATCAAATAATAAATTTAGAATGTTTTTATTGAAAAAATATCGTTTTTATGCATTGGTCATCTCACTAATCTGACAGTCAAACAAATGCACCTTCTACAAAAGTTGTTTATGTACTTAACTGTTCCGCGTTATTAAAATATTTAATTTCTGAACTATCACTAATTGTAAAATTCGCAAACACATTTTCTCAGCTTCAGAATTGCAAATAATTTGGTTTTGCCCATAACAAGTTACAGACATTTACGACGTTTACTTTTCCACACATACCAGTTATATAGGGTGTCCATGAATTCTCTTTACAATTTCAGTTTTGTTATTCTCAATATATCTTAACCAGGTTTGTTGTTTTTTAATTGTTCAAGTATTTTTACTTCATTTAATACATCTGTGATGGTCAAAACAAAATATGGTATATAAATTCACTGTAATTTTAGAAATTTATGGACACCCTATATTTATGTAATATATATAGTATTGAGGCATGTTATTGAATAAAAAATTGTGTTCAGTTTGACAATCTACCCTTTTGTGACAAGTCTATGTACTGCAAAAATTATAAACTGACAGGCCTAACACTGTTGTAGGATCAAATATCTTTTTTTATTATTCATAGTATCAGGTATTGAATATTTCGAATGCTTTCAAGGTTTAGTGAATTCAAGGTACAGAATAATTGATTCACTTGCAATAAAAATTGTAATCTTATGGTTTCAATTTTTTGAGTACATAGGCTACCAGATTTAGGAATGTTACATGTTGAACAAGGCCTAGTAATTTCATACTCTTTAAAGAAAATTTAGAGAATTTATTTGAATGGGTAAACATTCTATATGAAAGAATGAATTAAACAGATTTCAAGTTATCTAGTTTAGTTGAGCATTGTCTGATATGTCCTAGTAATTCCATAATTGTTTGAAACATTCAGGAGAATTTATTTGAGTGGGTAAATATTGAATATGGAATGTTAAATTGGGAAGTTTGAGGGTTAACTAGTTCAGTAGAGAGTAGAAATGTATTGTTAATATCGGCCATTTTTTCGTATCTGTATCGGCTAAATGTCGGCCGATATTTCTGATATATTCGGATCGGTAACGACAACAAAAGTGGCATCTGTACATCTCTAGTTCTTCAGAATTCTTCTTTGTTTGATATGATGATCAATGCTGTGTATGTTTTGGTCAGATTGCCATTTCACACTGGTAATAATTGTGCTTGTGCTATTACTTGTTGATTATTACTTTTTACATGTTTGTGTGAGAGTGCTTCTTTTGTGATGGCACAGAAAAAGCTGCACATGTTCAATCTGCATTGAGGAAAGTTTGACTTTTCACATAGGCTACCGATTTCAAGATATTCTGGCATATTGTGGAAAATCATTATTCAACTTATACCGAAGAGTTCTATTGGTCTTTTTAGTCCACTGAGTAAAGTTTATTGAACTCCATCAAAACGAAAGTTTTTCTTTGTCTGATATAATGATTCATAATGTTAGGGTATAGGTATGATTTCTGTATGGCCAGAGATAATTGAGGTCACATTTCTTGTTATTAAAGTCAGCCACATATTTAACATTCCAGAGATTTTTTACATTGTGTTGAATTTACAGATTAAAGGTAAGATAACCCTAACATTTGAATGATCGCTCAACTGTGTCAAAATTACCAGCAAGGTTCATATCTAGATAGTTTGGAATGCAATATTCCTGTTCACATATTATTTTGGAGTTTGAGATTTGCAAGAAGATTTACATATTTATCCGAGGGGGGGTTGAGAAAGCCGATGAGATGGATTAATCATATGGTGAACCACGGTCTCTTGTCGGGTTTGAAATTAGTTAGCTAGTTATTTGTTTCAGATGCAAGGACTTGAATTGAATGCATGGATTTGATGGAATTAATATTACAATTCGATTATTTTGTAAATTTTATTTCAACCATGCTTCAGGATGGAAGCAGCAAATTTTATAACAATTTGTAGTAATGTCATTTATTGAATCATCATAAGCCTATTTTCGAGGCTTTTTGCACTGGACAATGGCTTGCATAATAAGGACTACTATGTATGAAATGACCCTAATTATTTCATCTCGGCATTCTACCCCAGCGGTTCCCGAACTTTTTGTTTGTCCGACGTCAATTTATCGGGAAAAAATTCACAGCGCGCTTGACACTAAAAAATATTGCTACCTTTAAACACAAAACTCAATTTTGTGTTCGTTAATGAGTACTTTATGCTTGTAAAGTTTGTAAACATGATAGGCCTGAAGAATAAAGGCTAAAAGTCAACTCTTCTTTCTCATCTCTGTCTGATTTTCTTTTGAAATGCTAAAAAATCACT
Source organism: Styela clava (assembly GCF_964204865.1). Lineage (NCBI taxonomy): Eukaryota > Metazoa > Chordata > Ascidiacea > Stolidobranchia > Styelidae > Styela > Styela clava. The sequence goes on along the minus strand of NC_135253.1, from coordinate 22,514,258 downwards.
CATGTTCGCTAAACTCTGTCCAGCAGTTAAATGGACTGTATTGAGTAGTGTCTACCTCTATTGTTATGTAACAATAAAGATTGCTTTGCTGAACATGAACCAATTTGGTAAATATTCCTACTTTGAAAACATTATTTTTAGAACATCTTTGGAATTGTTGATTATTTTTCAAAGCCATCTGTGGCCTAAAATAGCAAAAAACACGTTAATGAAGGCCACTGTAAATATCAGACCAGCCTTGATAAAGCTAGTTCAGATATACTGACTCGGAGTGACTCCCATATGTTTCTAGTGGAATATGACCCAAACCCAATGCCCTACTTGATATTGCATATCCATGAATATTATTTTAAAACATATCTTCAGGATAGATTTATTTTTGACCTTGGTCTCTTCTGGTCTAAAATAACAAAATGGAACCGTACTTATTAAGACTACCGATATTATCACACAATGCTTAATAAAGCTAATTCAAATGTATTTATTATTGACTTGTTGAACATGAACCAATTTAGTAAAATATTTCTTATTTAAAAACAATATTTTAGAACATATATTTGGAATAGTTGATCATTCATTTTGGTTATCTGTGGCCTAAAATGGCAAAAAACTTCTGAAACTTGATGAAAAAGGCCTCTACAATTATCATGTGTTCCTAGTGAAATACAGCTAAATGTATTGTATAATATACTTGAAATTCCATATTCATGAATACTATTTTATATAATTGAAATAGTCGATTTATTTTTAGCCATGGTCTGGTCGAAAACAACAAATACAAGTCAGTAATTAATACCAATGTAAATATAACAGAAGGCTTTAAACTTGAATCAATTTAGTAAATATTTCTTGTTTGAAATATTATTTTAGAATGTTTGACATTCAGTTTTGGCTATTTCTGTGGTCTAAAATAATAAAATAGGTGTCTTTCAGACAGGCTTAATGAAGTTAGTTCAAACAATTGAGTCCATGTTGCTATAAATTGATTTATTTATATACCAGGGGTGATTTTGACGTCAAAGAAAACTGATTTACATACAACTGTAAATAATTGGCTCAATAATTAAATTTGGCCAAGGATGTTGTGTAAGATTATCCATGTATTATGTTACAATCATGTCTGGTTGTAGAAATTTAATGATCTGTTTGTAATTCTATACACAATAGACCAGTGTCTATCAAAACGGCATGCGTAGTAAAAGCCTCTTTCTCCTTAGCCACACAGGCGTGTCGATTATAACATCACAAACTGTCGCACAATAGAAATTATTGTTAAACAATAGCATAGATTGTGAACTTATAATAATGGTCAGAATTATGCATTGTCTATGTGGTTTGTCATTTTATATCATTATGATATATAAACTCTTGCTCACACTGCCGTTATTATTGCGGATTGTGGGTGACGTAAATCGGACTCATTATAATGGTAAAATGACTGAATATCCTGTGGATTATGGACCTTTACAAGATAATAAAATGTTGTTCATGCATTCATAAGCTGAATCTCTATGTATTCATAAGCTCTGTGAATAAAGATATTTATGACTATTCAGACACATACGAAATTTGTTATGGTTTTTCCTAATTTTAATAAAATCACCCAATATGCTTTGCAACTTGGTATCTCTAAAATGATTATTTAAATACTTTTTATGATGATAGGATTTACATATTTATCCCGGTGAAAGCCAAGTAGATGGCTCAATCGTATTGCGAACCACCGGCTTCTCGTTCAGTTACCAGTCATGTCGGGTACGGGATTAGATAGCCAGGTATTTTTCGTCTAGGAATGGATGCCATTGAAAGTTTTGACCAATTTTTATTTTGTAACACATGACATGCAGGAAGCCGTAATTGACCAGTGCTTAGTGAACCACCTTATGGCGGCGAGGAGTCCAGCAACTTTTTTATCCCCATAAACATAAAAGTTCCATCCTAAATATAAATTCATTTTTAGGTCCGATCACAACTGCTACCTCTATGGATTATTTGACGGACACGACGGAGTAAAAGCCTCACAGTTTGCTGCCTCTCGACTTCCAGCGGAATTATTACTCGGACAAATAAACCCAAACTATAATCCACCAGATTCATCAATACGAAAAGTTTTATATCAAGCATTTAGCATTGTAGAAAGAGGCTTCTTTGAGTCTATAGACGATGCTCTTGCCAAAAAGACCTATTTACAATCTCAGGTTTGGTTCAACCATATTGGTTAATATTTGGCTTTATTATTTAAGATTTAACAAATTAGTGTTGTTTTGGAAAAATTGCCTTATAAATACATATAAAATTATTAGCGCATATTAGTAACTAATTTGGTTCGCCTACTTTACATCAAGTTATAAAGAGACTGAAACTTATGGGTATGGGTATATTCACTTGGCTAACACAGACAGTCCCCGAACTCGTAATAGAACTAAAACAAGGAAAATCTGAATGGAATTATGGCGCAACTGTAACCCTAACATACACTACGGAAGTGCCTGTTTTTCTAATATATAAATAGTTTGTTTTCACCATTTTCTGATATTAATATCTAGGGTGTCACTTCCTGATATTGTCTTTCTCATTGTTTTTTTTTTATGTCTCCTCAGTTTTGTTATCCATTTTTTATCCAGTCCAGTGTGCTTTTTCAGTAAATAAATAAGGCTTCTAATTATGTACCATTTCAGATTGACGATCGGATGCCAATCGAAGCCGCTGCTAAAAGATATCCGGATATTTTCAAAAGAATGAAAAACCTTGATAATGAGATTAAAGGTGTGTATGAAGTTTTTTATATTCAATACTTTTATATGCCAAGGCTTTGTACAAGTATTCACAGCTCTAATGCTGGGCATTTCAAATCGAATAGGTAATTGTTCGAATCGAGTCAGACTAATATTTCAATTTTTCCCATCAAACTCTCTCATTACATTGATTAAATGCGCAGTAAGCTTTTTCTTGTGTGTTCCAATGTTATTAAGATTGAATTTCTATTTGTTTTACAGAAGGTAGTTGCGTCTCAGTCTCAAAAAGTATAGGGAATCTTTGACTTACATACATGTCATTTCACATTACGATCATTTATGTGCTCGAAATTAACCTCTCACATCCAATTGATTGATTGAATGTGCTAAATAGTATTAAACTTTTTCTTGCGCGATTTAATGTTATTAAATTTAAATTTTCATTCCTATTACAGAAAGTATCCCTAAAGGTTGATGTATAACAAGTCATCTATTTATCATTTCACATTACGATTATTCACTCAAAATTAATCACTTCCGTCGCATTAATTTAACTTTTTCTTGTGAGATTTAGTGTTATCAAAATCAAATTTTAATTGTATTACAGAAAGTAGATATATCTCAAACTCAAAAAAGTACAGGGAATCATTGACTTACGTATTTATCATTATTTTTCAGGTGGAACAACAGCAGTGGTCGCACTTATTATAAATAACAAATTATTTGTCGCAAACGTCGGGGAATGTCGAGCTTTACTTTGCCAACTCAACTCAAAGACTAATCATGTAGAGGTTCGTAGTGAGTAGTGACTGGACAAGTGCTGTTTAGGGTGCTCATTAATAAATAAAAATCTTTAGAGAGAATAATTATTAAGTTTTCCATCGTTTCGATGTACAGTGTACTCTCTTTTTTATGTCTAGTCGTCGGATTTCAGGTGCTTATCAAAGATGAATTTTCAAATGAAGGTATTTCTCAAATATAAGATTTAATATTTTGAATGCAACCACTTTGAACGTATTTAAGTATTCATTTTGAAAATCTCAATCTACTTCTTTTGCTCAAACTGAACTACACATTTTTTGCAGGTTCAACAAATAAGTGTTGATCATAACCTGTATCAAGCGCAAGAACAGGCAAGGTTAAAAATGTTGGGATTGAATGTGGAGAAACTGCAAAATAGAGGGAAATTAGGTGAGTATTGAGGTTTTGTTGATTTTTGTTTGGTAATCATCGGGGCATCGACCTAATTATTGGTACTCCTGTAGTATGTGCAACAAGATCGCGGACACCGGAACGTAGTGCGTGTATCAGGTTAGGGTTAGACCATAATTTCATGCACAAAAACTACGGTAGTCACTTGGCTAGTCCCCAAACTCGTAATAGAACTAAGATAAGTAAAAATTAGAATGAAATTATGGCCTAACTCTAACCTGGTACACATACTATGTTTATGTGTCTGACATCTTGGTTCACATACTACAGGAGCGCCTAATTATTTTTGTGCCAATGACTACTGAGTGGAACAAAACTTCAGGTTGAGGTAAATTTTGACTTCGGTCTTCGGCTCTGAAAAAAAGGTTGATAACATGAACATTTGCGCATGCAATCCTTTCCTATTTTCAGTTGTTATGCTAACTTAACTTCAATCCTTCGAACCGTCACCATTGCATTCATTTAACGGAGTAATTTTTGAAAGTTCGGTAATGAAGTTTGGTCACATTTGTTAATTTTTAATTGTATTCCGTTAATTGGCAAGGCCAAATCTCTTATCAAGCGCTATCCATTGACATCTCTGACTGCAATAACTATTCAGTGTAAGTTACTGGGTTTTCATAGTTTTTTAGTTATGTTTCTCCAATGAAGCAGCCCAAGATTGTCTGGGAGTTCAGTTCCCTCAGGATCAGGGGTGGGCAACTTCTCTAGTCGGCGGGCCGAATGTGGAAAAATGGAGTCTTCGGTGGGCCGGATTATAACATGAATAGTATTTAATATCTTAATCTCATATCTATTCGCTAATGCAAGAAAGAAAGTTATAAATTGTGTTTAAAGTAAAGTTTACACTAGAGACCAAAATAGAGACCAAAAAACACATAGTAAAAGTGTAATATCATAATGTACTGATGTACAGTCAGCGGGCCGGTCGAAATCTCGTCGTGATCCGTATGTTGCCCACTCTAGATTTTTCCATGTTAGTGGTAACTTGAATTGTTCCAAGTCTCTTTAAGATCACACTGTATGCCAGTTGCCAGTGATATTTTTAATAATATTAGCTCACATTTATTGTTGAAGGTTTATTCAACTTCCTAACGGAAGTAAATTAAATTTAAAACTTATATTTTTTTCGGGAGTGTGCCGCATCATGCATTGTGCTTGCCGCAGGTCTGATTATATTTCAGGGATTCGCAGATTCGTTTTCTGTAGGGGAATAATTAAGTGCAAGAGGATTGCAGAACTCCGTTTAGAGTGGTTCACGAAACCGCTGGTCGGTGATTGCTTCCTCCACCATCAAGCCCATGCATCTGAAAACAAATAATTGGCTAATAATCTCTTACATGACATGGACTGGTGACCGGACGAGAAGCCGTGTTTTGCCATATTAATAGAATATCATATCCCCCGCTTTCCACTTTACTCCGAGATTAATATTAAATCCAAACCTATTTATTAGCGATATTAACAGCGCAATTGTTTTACAGGTGTAAATGAATGTACTCGTTGTATCGGTGATTATTCTGTAAAAGGCGGATACAAAGAGATTGAATATCTACGAGATGCCACAAGTGAACCTTCTATTTCCGAACCCTCAATTACAGAAGGAATTATAATAGATGAATATCCAGGTTGGTTTCCTAAATTTTTTATGGAAGGGTTGGGCATTTCCACTTTGAACAGGACTTCGTATGACGTATAAGCAGGGATTCCATACCGTCCTTTTTTCTAAGATTTGTTCTTAATTTTTACTTATTTTAGCTTGCGTCTTTATTTGTCTTATTCGGACTTTGTGTTGTTTGTTTTATCGCCAAAGCTTCATTGTGGCATCATAAAAGCAACACAATCTTATTTGGAACACAAAGAAGCAATGCACAGATAGGCATGGAGCATTGTTAGTGTGGCGATCGTTAGGTTTTATCGTGGTGGTGGTTATTTTAGCCTAAATTTAAAAATGAGCGAATGTAAGAAGTTTTTCGTGAGTACCGGAAAGAATTCAAAATTAAACGAAACTTGAAGAGTAAGTGCTTCGCACACTGTGACGTTTGTAATTGTGACATTAACCTGGAGGGCATAGAAAAGCCAGCTATTTCTGCTCACAATGCAGAAATTTTTTCAGTTCTTATTTTGGGTTCCAGATTGGTGGAATCCCTGCGTATAAGCAGTAATTCTAGGTTTGATCTTGCCCGTTTTATTTTGGACATTTACATTTCAAAACATTTCATCATTTACGTTCCATCCATGTATTTTCAACATGTTTCTTGAAAAAACATACTTTTGCCTCACTATCTGTTATTGTTAGCCATTTATTTTTGAGGTGGGGCGCGAGACTTGACAAATTCTAAAAACGCCTAATAAGTTTGTGAACTACTGGTATAAATCATTTGTACTGTGTCTTATTGACTTTCAGCTCCTGAAATACCGTATTTCTTCGCGTATAATACGCACTTTTAAGGCCAGATTCCAAGTTTAGAACAAGGGTATTATGCATTGACATAGGAAACATCAGAAAAAATATTAACAGAATGCCGGAAACGCTTCCACAAATAAACACCCACACTGCAAGAGAGGATTGAAAACCCAATATGCATATTATGCACGGAGATTGAAAACTGCTCGGCGCTCGCCACAAGTGTACAAAAGTGCATGCGCTCATCTGTCGGTGTGTATTATGCAAGGAGAAATATGTTAATTATCGTAATTACAAAATCCTAAACTCCTTTTTTCAGGTTCTTTTCTAATCCTCATGTCAGACGATTTATACAAATCTGTTCAGAAATGTGCGAAGAACGTCGACCCCAATGACTACATTGCACAACTTACTTCAACAGAAATATTGAAACGTCAGTCTATTGAAGGTATGGTGATTGTTCTTACACGTATATTTGCCTTTTAATCAAAAAAGCTCACCCTGCTGCACTATACGATAATTTAAAAATTTAACAATTGAAAAAAAATTGAAATATTTACTTTATGAATCAGATAATTAATATTACTGTTTTCTAAATTGGTGTACCCACTTGAACGGTATAAACCTGACATGAGCAAACTACAACCCGCGGGCCAAATCCGTCCCGGTGAGTAATTTAATCTGGCCTGCCTGACGCTGCCACAACCACAATAAAACCAACTTTTGATGTTTTAGCCTAAGACTAGCGCAAATAATTTGTTGAGATTGCGATTAACTTTTGACACGAGGCTTATTGTTTTTCACTTTCTCTTTTGTAACACTGTAAATATTGTTCATGTAATATAACATTTTACGTCACACTTACATTAACCGGCCAATCCACTATTCGAACACAGACTCGGCAGGATAACTTGTTGGAATTTGAGCATTACGTTCATATATCTATTATACTCGATTGAGTTCAAATATTAGTTTTGGACATCCTTGTCAACAATGCAATTAATTATTATCTACATAGGTGTGGCATAGCAGGTTGCAAACTCTGACTACTGTCTGTGCCGGTATCATTGCTAAACTCGCGTACAAATATTCGAGAAATGCTTTCTTGTTATATAAATTATAAGGTAGCCTACTCCCGTAGTATGTGAACCAAGATGGCGGACACCGGAACATAGTATATGTACCAGGTTCAGGTTAGGCCATAACTAGCTAACTATAGGGACATTATTCACAAGACTATACCACTCAATAAGAGAGAATAGCAGTCACCATCGCCCGCTTATAGATGGTTACCTAATTAATTACAACAATTATATTTATCAGAACACCTCCCCAACAATGCAATCATTTTTCACACAGGTGTGGCAGAGCAGGTTGTTGAAAAGATCGCGTACATGCACAAGTACTCTTATGGAAAACAACCTATGATGTGTAGAGGAGACATGACATTGATTGTACGAAACTTTACTCATCCTGTCGGTACTACAACTCACCCTGTTGTCACACATAATAGTGAAACATTCAATGGTGGGTCTGCGGATTATTGTGTATTTCTTTTTTTTTATTGCCCTTGCACTCGGAAGGTGCGGCCGTTTGGCTCATCATGCTGGGCGTTGAGAGTTCTGGCCACCGCACCTCTGATTACCCTGTTCGCAGGTTTGAATCCCATGCGGACATGGTTATGTGCGAGAGAATTGCTTGACTCCTCGCCGTTATAGGTTGGTTCACGTAATCGCTGGTCGGTTATGGCTCTCTCGGCCATCAAGTCCAAGCTTGCGAAAACAAAAAACCAACTAATCCCATAACCGGCCTGTAATGGTAAATGGGCGAGAGGCCGTGGTTCTCCATATGATTAAGGTTGTCATCTGAACTTGTGTTCTTTACCCTAACATAATTGGGTGCTCACGTAGTACTTGAACCAAGATGGCGGACACCGGAGCGTAGTATGTCTGCACCAGGTTAGGATCAGGCCATAGTTTTATTCCAATTTTCCTTATTTTAGTTCGCTGACTAGCCAAGTGACTCCTGTAGTATTTGTACCTGAGATTTTGGCCTAACCTGGTACACATACTACGTTCCGGTATCTGTCAGCTTGGTTCACATACATCAAGAGCACCCATAATTGGGTGATATCTAGAGTTTGGTACCCTGTAACTGGATCAAACTCCCTCCCCATTTTGAAATGTCAAAAAAGCATTTTTCTGTATCAAACATGGAAATTTAACATAGCATATTTCTAATCTTTCAGTCATGGCTAGATTAAATTTTTTATAGATTTTCCGATCACAGTTTCAGTACCTTATTCCTACGCTGGGATTCCGACGTGTGAGCGGCCAAACATCAAACTAGTTATGCCAAGCGCAGGAATTTATTCAACTCCTCACAAAGGAATGGGGTCCTATTCATCAAGTACCCCGTCTGATGACACGCCCACTAATCTGATTGGTGGGTCAACATCTGGGATCGATACCGGAACGACAGAAGCTTTATCAGGTTCGAAATACGGAAAAATTTTATTTATAAATTCGTGGATGTGATTCAGGGATGCTCACTAAGGGTGTACCCAGGGGAAGCCCCTCCCCCTCCCTTTTGAAATGTAAAAAAGCATTATTCTTTATCATACATAGCGATTTTATGTATCTTGAAACGCTTTTTAATAAACCTCCAAGACTCTTAGAAACTCGCGTTGTCCCAGCCGTGCCTGCTAGCTGTTTATGTCTAACATGGAAATTAAAATTTTGAAGGCTATTTTTTAGCCCTAGAATAATAAAGGCACTGGGCAGAACGGCGAAAGATTTAATGCAGCGACAAAAGCAAAAATATATTTCGATAAATGACATCATAATGACGCCGATTGTTACATTGTGCATCTTATTATAATTTAATCGTTAGCTGAGCTGTTGGACTAGCTTTTGTGAATAAACTGTTTTTTATTCACAGTTTTTCATAAGCCTGTTGAGGGTTGAACTTCTGGCCCAGTAGCAAGTCTATTATCCATGCCCAACCCTGTATTAGGATAGCTTACTTATATACATTGCTTACATATATATATATATATAGGTAAAATCTCTTTTTGACAACTTTTGTAGAACACATGGTACCCAACCTCTTATGTCACGTTGCCCCCGTCCGAAGGCTTTTAGCATTCGTGGCCCTTATTTGCCATTACATTGATATTTATAGTGATAATATGATTTGTAGATTCCAAATTCCATTAGGTCCAAACAATTCTTGCCCAACAAAGTGAAGACACGCTCTGAAATAACCTCATCAAGCAATTAGACGAGAATATCGGTCAGAGACTGAAGACTTATCGATCGAAAGTTGGGGGATCCCCCAAAACAGCGCTCTTACTCCATAGTGACACCTTGTGTCCCATCACTAATTTATTAATAAACTCGCTAATTATACAACATAATTCATCCAAAATCAATAGGCTCCTGGTACGACATATGATGAATGCACATGCAAAATCTGGAGCAGATTCAATATCGCTTTCGTGAGATGTCGCGTGCATCTAACAGACAGACAAACAAACAGACAAATACCTATCAACATACTCACCGATTAAAATCGATAAGTAACTAGTAAGAAGGGAGTCTTCTTGTAAAGGGATGGTGAACTCTCACCAACTGCTATGTGGCCCCTTTGGTGGGCAACGGGCCCTAGTGGAGAACTGCTGGTATAACATGAACTATAATATTTTCACAGGACCTCGGACATCGAGTCGAACCCATAGTTTATTACTCGCAGAAGATGACAGGGCTGATGACTTCAATGAAGAAGATTTTTTTAGGTGAGTAAATAGAAGGTACCGTAGTATGAGCAATAAGATGGCGGACACCGGAACGTAGTATGTGTACTAGGTTAGGGTTAGACCATAATTTCAGGTACAAATACTACGGGAGTTACTTAGCTAGTCCCCGAACTCGTATTAGAACTAAAATAAGGAAAATTGGAATAAAATTATGGCCTGACCCTAACCTGGTACACATACTATGTTCCGGTGTCCGCCATCTTGTTGCACATACTAGGGGAGCACCAAATAGAGACGGTTCGCATAGAGCTAATATTTTTGAAAGTACTGTAGCCTTCCTGGTTCTACATTGACTACATATTGGGAACCGCTACATTAGTATGTAACGTTACGTAGTTCACTTAACTGCTGGTCGGTTACGGCTTCCTCTACCATCAAATTCATGCATCTGAAAACTAATAACATGCTAACTAATCCCATAGAAGACATGGACTGGTAACCGGACGAAAGTCTGTGGTTTGCCATATGATTTCAAAGCCATCTTATCGACTTTCCTCACCCTGGGTAAATATGTACATCCTATCATATCTTTTCCCAACTTAAGACTGGTAACCTAGCCTGTCTTATCTGACTTTTTTTTCGTGATAAAGATGATAATTATATCCTAAATATGCTATTTTTTCTACAGGCCTGACCAAAGTGAAAGTATGGAATTAGACACTGATGGCCGGGTCGTGTCGTACATCAAATTTGATAGTTTTTATAAAGAGTGGAACCGGCATAACACAAACAATTCTAATGTAAAAAGTAGGGTAGCTTGGATGAATAAAAGGTGACAGAATCCTGGTTAATCAAGTGGAACAAAATTCCGAACCGAAAGTGGTGGAGCTGAACCAAGGGTGTGAAACAGATAAAAATGCGGACGATGCGTGACGTTGCGGTATTGGCACATTCCCTTTTAGTTGAAATTAGTCTGTAAGATCGCACTTCATTGGGTTTTAAACTGATAACATTTTTGACATAACACAAACCAAGGGGGTGAAGCAGATAAAATGCAGACGATGCGTGACGTTGCGGTATTGGCACATTCCCTTTTAGTTGAAATTATTCTGTAAGATCGCACTTCATTGGGTTTTAAACTAATAGATTTCTGGCTTTGCAGCAGAATAAACAATTCCTTGAGGTGTTTGTACTCATCAGTGGGTTGTTGTTATCTTTGTCATTCCACTTCATCATGAATTTGACTTATAAATATTGAAGTGTGACATTGCAGCATTGCCACTCTTGATTAGAATTAAATTATTTTGACAATTAATGCTTCAGTAATCTTTACTCCTCAGAAATGTCAGAATTTACAACGAAGCATGCAGTTGCAGCATTACACTATTAAAATGAATTTAATTATGTCCAGTGATGCTTTATTGGTGATTTCATCGGGCGAATTCACAATAAACTTGAAGTGTAACTTACTAGCATGAATACCCTTCAGGAATGAAATTATTCACACTATTTATGCACCATTGATTGGCATTAAGCCTCAACTTTACATTATTTCAATTCGAGTGTGACCTTACAGCAGGGGTCGGCAACCTACGGCGGTAATACAATCCGGCCCGCAACGCTTCACTGAATTATAGTTACAGAACAGCTGTTTTGACGATTATACATTCTTTACGTAACAGAATTGACGCGTGTAGACTAAATTTTATTATAATCTAACATAGATAAAATTCACAATTACTTGTTTAATTAGCCTATGATTTATTTATAATTTGACAAATGGCAACAAAACGCAAAAAGTTGATGCTAATTGCAAAGCGTTCAATGGTGCCGAAAGTCTTCGAAAGGATTTTTTTGAGATGCAATGCAATGTCACTGCTTGATTTTTATTATAAAAAGTATCATCCGTTCAGTTTTTAACTTTCTAAAAAATGTGCGGCCCGCAAATGACTTGCAACCCTTATTTTAGCACGCCAGCAACAAAAGGTTGCCGACCCCTGCCATACAGCAATGTAGGTACTCTTTTAAGATGAAAATATTCCGACCAGTTATGCTTCATTCGTTCCTGTTCATTGTGCGGATCCATTGAAATCAGTAACTATAGCATTCCAATTATTTCTTTTTTACGATACCAAAGACTGAAGGCTAATTAAAAATATATTTGCGCTCAAATCAGGGAAAATCTACACTAGATCCAATTTTCGAGCCATTTAAAAAACGACTCCAGCTCTTTGTTAACAAATTTTTATTACAGCACCCAAATCAAAAAAAAATTTTAGGTCACAAAACTTATGGCGTATGCTTGTCGTCTTTTTATGGCGAACAAGTTCCGATAGTCGAACACCAATCCGGAACGAATTATGTTCGACTACCGTGGTGTCCCTGTATTTAAACTCTAATCTGTTTTTTAGAAGTACTGACTGTTATAGCTTCATTTTCAAGATTAAAAAATCTTTTCAGGGTCTTTCCACTACCCTTCCGGTTCACAAAAGACTTACATAGGCTTATCATTAGGGCTGGGCATTTCGAATCGAATAGTAAATTATTCGAATCGGTTCAGAGCGAAATTTCGAAACGCCGCCATCTTGTTTTCATCTTTCCGCTAATGGTCGAGGTGAATTCCCCAATTTTTTTTTTCATTGGAGTCATATTTATTCAACAAAATTCTACCATATGACTATTTTCTGTAGTGAGTTATTGATAAAACGTGTTTGTTATTTTGTGTGAATGCTCAGTAATCTATCTGGGTGATTTATTCTATGTCTTCAGTAATTCATTTGTTGAGAGGACCAATTACTATAATAAAGTCGCTTGAAAATATATATTTTCAAGTATTCGAGATTCGATTCAAAAAAATTATTCGATTCGATTCTGAAATCGCAAGGTATTCGAAAATGCCCAGCCCTACTTGTCATATACAGTATATGAGAAAGGGACATTTTTTTATGACTGAATCTATTAAATCGGTGATTCTCGAACTTTTTAAGCCGCACCCCCTTTTTTAGAGTTTGTCAAGTCCTATGTCCCACCTCAAAAATAACTAGCAATAGATAACAGATAATGAGGCGACAATTTTATTCAAAAACTTTGAAAATATGTGGATTGAACGGAAATATCTAAAACAAATGTTAATATTCAAAATAAAGTGGGCAAAATCAAATCTAGCAAATATTTTTAATTCGCTTAACGCACCTTCAAAGAATTGTCTAGGGCAGGGGTTCCCAAGCTTTTCTCAGGACGACCCCAAAGACAACTTTCAAGTGTCCAGTGCGACCCCAAGTCAATATATACCTATATTTTTCATGAAACTTCAAGAGCTTCCTTCACTGGACTTTTGAGTTTGGTCATGTGGTGGTATTAACTAAAATAAGCTAAAACCAAACAGTGATGTCACAATAAGCACCTACATTTTCTATAGCATAAGCATAGAGCGCCTGTTTTACAGTAAGCCATGGTACAAACCGCTAAATTTTGATTTGTCAAATCTTAGATGATTTGTACATTCATCCTCTACCTTACCTCAGCGACCCCATGACCTGTTTGTGACCCTACCTACTTATCACTCCGACCCAATTTGGGGTCGCGACCCCTGGTTTGGGAACCCCTGGTCTAGGGTCCCCTCTTGTGGGGCGGGATACGATTCACCGTTTGAAACCACTGATATCTAAGAATCAAAAAATTGGGACAGTGACACAGAACAAACCTTGGTTCGATTTAGAGGCTTGATAATATTCAGCCCATATGGATATCAGTATAATATTCAAATCATTGGGAAGGATGCACAAATCTTTAATTGTCTCTTGAGAATACTTGGTAGACAATGCCGAGGTGGGGCCTTGCTTGACGGTGGCCAATTTTTCACACAAACTACACTGGTTATAAAAAATAATGAAATTTATTTTCTGTTTTTATTAATAATGATGTCGAGTTTTAATATTTTATGTGTTGATTTTATAACGAGTTTGGAAATCCTTTTATCAAATTCTATTTTTCTTTTTTCTCATAAATTTTTTACATAAATTAGGGGTGAAATGTTTTTTTTTTCAAGATATTTCCTATAGCCTTGGTGGGCCAACGAATCTTATATATTTTATGGGAACATGTTGTTTTTTAAATCTTTTTCAGTCTTAAAATGTTGGCTAAATCAACCTACATGAAGAATTTTTCAAACACTTTGTTAATTTGTTTGTATTCCGAGATTCCAAAAAATCGTTTAAGGGAAATTTAATTAAGGTTGAGAATTCACATTATTATCTTACTATTTTTCTCTAATGCTGATTTTCTGCCACTAAAGTCAGTAATATGGAAGATTTCTATCCTCACATATTAGCCGAATTAGCCATTTTGAATTGCTCCAAAGACATTTCTTAGGCAATATCTATGTACCTACAATCGCCCCCCATTCACGTTAGCGAGGCACCGCAGGAAACTCCTTACATTCTTCGTCCACTGGCCAGGACCACCCGTTTTATGTATTTCTGTTCTAATCTACCTATTGTGGTACTATTACTTTTACATTGTGTTCTTCCAATCTTTAATGCAGTTATCTCGTTTGCTGATTCATATAATATAAAACAATTCCTTTGTGTTGTTGCTGGAACTGGCGTAGCGTCAAGCAGGGCTAGGGGCTTAGATTAAAAAAAAACGACTCAGGACTGAAAACATTTTGATTGCAGGTTTAAGAATAATTTCGACTCCATCTCCCTATTTCACTTACTGCAAGGTCTCTTTAAGTGTCGTTTAGTATGCTCATTTGACTTTTCGTATTTTACGGACCATAAGGCGCACCGTCAATAAATTGCTTAGGTTGTGGTTTCATCCATACATAAGACGCAACCGGTACTGGTTTTGAATGTAGGCAATAAAGCTTGGTTCATACATTAGGCTTATAAGGCGAACGATCGATTTCTTGGAAGGCCTTATGACCCAGGAATTACGGTAATGCTTTTTCACTCTTCGTTGAAAAAAAATTTTTTTTTGTAGAAGTTTGAATTCCGACTTCAACTAAGAAATTTAGGTTTAGCTTTTCACGTACATTCGCATACTAAAAAGGATTTTCGAACTTATCTTCACGAGAGGAAATCTTTATAATTATATAGCGAACCACAACCTTTTCCCCATTTGCAGCCAGTGTCTAGCAATGGACCTGTAAGTCTGTTAATTTCCTTTAGATACATGGGCTTTGATAATAGCAGTAACAGACGATTGTTTATGTGAACCAGTCAACGAGAAGATGCTGGTATCCGTGGGCCACCCTCTATAGTCGTTCAATATAACTTCACCTAGCCTGTCTGTAGTGTCAAACATGATTAGATCGATTAAACAGATGAGGCGAAATGAGTGTTAACGATGTGACACTTTTTGGCGGCCCATCTGTGCTGTCGAATATATAAGTCGGCGGATAGCCGCTTAAAAAAAGGGAGAAAACTGGGGGGGGATAGGAAGAGGAGACTGTGATTTAATATTATACTGTTAATAAATATCTCAGAACTCAAGACTCTGACACTGTATCTGACAAAGAAGGCTTAAAGAAAGTATAGCACTCCGTACTGAGACGTTAATAAAGGGAAGAAGAAACGACAGCGCGCCGGTACGGTCCCTGCAAAGAGTCTGGCGATACACATAACTAACCCCGGGCAAAATTTGATCTTACTACAAACGTCATATTCGCAACCTTACAATCGCGATTGATATGAGAACCTCTGCTCGACGATACGGCACATCGGGTTAAGCGTTGGGAATACGCTCGCCACCGCACCTCTGACTACCCTACGGGGGTTCCCGAATCTTAGGGGAAATAATTATGTGCGAAAAGACTGTTGGACTCCTCGCCGCCGTAGTTTAGTTCACGTAACCGCTGGTCGGTTACGACTTCCTCCACCATCAAGTCCATGCTTCCGAAAAAACAAATGCCTAACTAATCCCATATCCGACATGGACTGATAAGCGGACGAGGTGCCGTGGTTCGCTATATGGTGAGCCCTCTTATTGCCTTCCCTCTCCGAGATAAATATGTAAATCGTAACCTTGTTAGTCTCTTCTCCAAAAATACTTGAACTTAACATGTAACGAATGTTTTCAAGAACAAGGAATTCTGCACGATAAGATGAAGTTTATTAATTAATACTGTAATAGTAAAATATAATATATCTCTGCGTAATTAATGATAAAACACTATGGTGCACGTGTAAAAGTTCTATGCAGTGTCATTCAGTATCTTTAGGACGAAACGATAATAGGGGCATGGCCACAGGTCATTTTCGAATATTTGATCATTTCAAAATCGAATATTTTTTCGAATAGAATCCCGAATATTTAGAAGATATTTAACCGAGTTAGACACAAAGATCGACTGCTATTTCTGAAAGTTGTGTCTGCGTCATAAGAATATAACACGGTTTTACGGAACACGCTAAAAAATATCAGTATGGTCAGCGAACAATACAGAAATAATTCTGGGGGCCCAGATGCGGACAGCCTCGGGCCACCCTAGACTAAATTGAGTATCGGGACAAAAAAACGAAACTGTTTGTATAGGCTGTGCAATATAATATATTACACAGTAGTCGGCTGGGCCAGATCTTAGATTGGAGATAGAGTGTGACCCCAAAAACAGAACCCACAATATCCATAATTACTTCTTTGAAAATGTGGAAAATTTTATTTAACACTCGAACTTCTGTTTGTATATTATTGTATCCAGAAGTTTCATAAAAGTTATGTACTGTCTAGACCAGGGGTTCCCAAATTAGTAGTCGCGACCCCAAATTGGGTCGGAGTGATGAGTAGGTAGGGTCGTGAACAGGTCATTTTTGTGCTACAGAAAATGTAGGTGCTTATTGGGTTGGGTTTCAGCTTATTTTACTTAATACCACCACATGACTAACTTAAAAGTCTAGTGAAAGAAGGTCTAAAGTTCCATAATATATATTGACCTGGGGTCGCACCGGACACTTGACAGTTGTCTTTGGGGTCGTCCTAAAAAAAAATTGGCTAGACAGGGGTCGGCAAAGATTCAGGACCAGAGGTTAAAATTTTGCACACCTAGACTGTCGGGCGATGTAAGTGTGACGTCGAAAGTTCTATTTGAAGAACAGTATTTACAGTGTTACAAATGCAAAGGTGAAAACAATAAGCCTCGTGTCAAAACTTAATTTAATTATAATCTCAACAAATTTCTTGAGCTATTTTTCAGCTTAAATATCAAAATTTGGTTTTAGTTTGGTTGTAGCAGCATCAGCCGGGCCAGATTGGATTACCCAGCGGGCCGGATTTGGTCCGCAGGCCGTAGTTTGCTCATGCCAGATCTATAATATGTTCCAAAAAACGTGTAAATTTTTCCGGTATTTTCTCGGGTCACACTGCATGTGCACTCATGCTTCGTCAAAAGCGTATATTGCAAAACACGTAGATCTACGGATGCAGGATTATAATATGAAGGGGAATTGCACTAGAAAAAATATTATTAATTGTGTCATCATAATACAAAAACCAAAGTCATGATTGCAACGTATGTTAGATATAAATGAGCCAGGAATAACTGTTGGATAAGAAACACTGAAAGTGACGTAATCATTCGTACAACGCGACGTTGTTAACACTTGAAGGCTGGTGATCGGGCGTGATAATAAAGGTACAATAACAAATGCACAAAACAGTAAAATTTCAATGAAAAATAGTATTGTGAATAAAATGAAAAAATATCGCCCAGCGATATAAAAACAATGATGATTTGATTTACACTCGGTCATGGCAGCCATTGCTTTTGTAATCATAATATTTAAATATTCAATACATTAGGCCTAACTTGCAATGCCGATTGTTATCGAAACTTTGGGGTTGTACAAGATTCTGTATATAGAGAGATATATGATAAAACATGACGTAGCCAGAAATTTTCGAAGAAGGGGAAATCTGGAAATTCTAATTGCCAAAATAGATCGTAACAGCAAAAAAATTGTTATGCTTGATACAGAAAAGGGATTTTATTTACATTTCAAATAAGCCTCATTGCTACGTCTCTAGTGTGTTTGATATCGATCGACAATGCAAGGTAGGTCTGGTAAAGAGGCCTAATGTCAGCCTCTGTGTTATAGAATTCTCAAAGTTGTGGTCAGGGATGTCTATTCGAGTTAGAGAGCATTTAGTTCGAAAAAATTCTATACAATTTGATTCGAAACAGCTCTTTAAAACTTGGTTTTATAAAGTACGAGTCAAAGCAATCGTATGAAATTCGGTCGCAATTGGTTATATGAAATTCGGTTCGAAACGGCTCTATAAGATTCGAAATAAAAATTCGGGCATTTAAACGAATATAAATTACATAGAAATATTAGAATTCCAAATTATTCAAACTATTCTGTTTTGTCAGTTATATAAATTTCGGTAATAATAGTTTTTTTTAGATTTTCTTTCAGAATTCGAACGATAAAACGAATATAAATTGCATAAAAATATTTTTAGAAATCCGAATTATTCGAATATATGACATCCCTAATAACAGTTTTTCATATTAGTTTACACCCCCATATTGACTTATCCTTCTAGCGAGTCTGGCTCGTCTCTTTTGCAGTCTTTGTATATTCTTATAATCGTCGAATCTCGGGTCTTTTTGGTCGATCTTCATTGTTATAACTTTGGCAAAACGGTTGAATTCTCCTGACCTCCAGACGACTATCTGGTAGGTTTTCCCCATCGCTAGATTGTTGAATACGGTTATCCGTTGTGGCTGTTGTAGGAGTAATAGAAATATAAATATGTTTTGAATTGGTCATCGACCTAAAATAGGCATTGAACAGGCCACGGTCGTGTGTACTGAACTACAATAATTGTCAAAATCGAAAAAAGCGTAATAGCCGACCGAGTTAGTTTCTCCTGATTCTGTTGTCAGCAAACAACCCGAAACCTCAGTTCCATAGCACCTATTTTTGTATGGACGTTTCCCCGAGTTCCCCGTTTATTACCGTAACAATTACCAATCAGCGGGTTAAGGGTTGGAAAAATGTTGGCATTAGATCGCGGACAGGAACTGTATAACATCTTATCAACGCGTTAAGCTGATAGAGTTCTTTCACGGGCCTAGCTGACTTCAAGCATGCCCATATTTAAAGTCATTTTCGAGTAGATATTTAAAGATGTGTCAACAGTTATTGTACGACTATAAACTAGGGGTGGGATAATTGCGGGCCGGATCCGGCCAGTCGTGGGATTCAGCCGGTTCGCATCGGTTCTATAGAACCGCCTAACGGAATTTTATGAAATCAGCGAACCGGTTAGCATTACTGGTTACTGCCAATGTTGTGTTTGAAACAGAACCGGCTGACTTTTGTGATGGAACCTGTTGACAAAAAATTCGAATCCCACCACTGGATACGGCCCATCGAATTGCTCCATCCGGCTCACTTGTGTCACATTTCATAGCATTACCAATTGTAAATTTAAATAAATTTGGTTGTATGATAAATGAGTACTACAACATTCAATAGCTATAACATCCAATTAGAAACAGGTTGACTATAAATCTTTTTTAAAATTAAAAAAAAAATAACATTTGAATATATAGACTTTATAATCGGGCGAAACCTTTTGGACACCCTGTATGTACATTTAAACGTTAGCTTAGCTGTTGGTCCAGCTGTTGGAAATATCTGTTTTTTATTTATAGTTTTTTATATTGAGCCCTCGGACATAACTAAGTCTATTATGATTATCTGGCACACTCAGAAAAGTTATTTCCCCTGCCGTGAATCCCACTCACCCAAGTTAGCGTGGTCGGAGCACCCAGTGTCTTCCATCCATCAACTATGTTATCGTCTTGCTCTCTAATCGTCACGTAGACATTTGAACTTGGGTCTTGTTTCAGATACGCAGTTTTAATAGCCAGTATCACGACCGTAGAATTTCGCTTCTGTTTGATATTAAATTGAATTTTTTTCTTTCGTTCAGCTGTAAAAATAAATGAATGATAATTTCATGTAACCCGGAATTTTCTTAATGCTGTGGTTTCCAAACTTTTTTTTGTGCGGCGTCAAATTATCAGGAGAAAAACTCTTTATACAGCACACTTGTACGAAAAAAATTGGCACCTTCAAATACAACTCAATTTTGTGATCGCTAGTGTGTATTTTATGTCTTTTAATGTTTGTCAACATGTAGGCCTGAAGAATAAAGGCAATATCAACAAAACAACATAACGTCATAATATTTACACTTGTTTATCTAATGATAAGTGTGCGGCTGCTGCTCTGGACACATCTTTTCAATCATATAACGTTATTACTTATCGATTTTAATTGGTAAATATGTCGATAGGTAGTTATTAATTAATTAGTGATGATACACGCGGTGTCGCTATTGAGCAAAGGATATACGCCCCTAGATCGATAAGTCGGCGGTCTCCGATCGCTATCTTGTTTTTATTTTGCTCGTTTAAAGGAATGGCGGCTATTAAAAAATATGTAGACCAGCTAATCAACTATCTAATTTAATTATCTCACCTATGCATTCATTCGAGTCGTGCATTATTTTATCGTCACAGCTTGGAATTCGGAAAGATATCGAATATGGAGTTTCTTTCATTACTGGATCCCCTTGCACCTGGACGGCGAGCTGAATTCCCATGTTTGCTTTCAATCTCTCGCCATCGCATCGCATTTCTAGACCAAGTTCTTGTTTTTCCTGTAAAGGGAATGGAGCTGTATGAGAAATGTAGTGTAAGAACTCGAATTTTTAAATACCTGGAATACGAATTTACGACTTTTACAGAGTTGGTTGGTAGTGAAGGATGTGGAAATGGGATTGAAAATAAAATATATTCCTGCGGAAATAAATATGAAATTAAGTATAATCTAACCGGTGTAAATCCTATAGCTGGTTCCGGTGTTTGTATCTTTCCGCAGTAGATAGGAGTCGGGTAGCTGTCTGCCATAACGTTTACTTCGTATTGCTGAGGAGAATCTGGAAATAATATGAATTGATGTTATTGAATAGAATATGAACCTATAGATTGTTTAGTAAATTTTAATACTTGTTAAAATACGCTACTCAGGCCGAAATCTTTGAACCTCCCGAAGTATGTGCACCAAGATGGCGCACAACTTAAACATAGTATGTGTACCAGGTCGAGGTTCAATACATCGGGAGCGCCAAATCTTTATATATAATACCAGATTCACGACGGTGCATTATGTCAGTATGCATAGGCGTAGTCAGGTGAAGGTGGGAGGTCTAATGTTCTTTAAGATATTGTTTGATATCTGTGGCAACTTCTGTCCGACTTTGATCGTAGTAAAAGGCACGAGCGAGCGTCGTATTACATCATCATACAAAAAAAATTACCCCCCCCCCCCCCTCTGGACTGACTACGCTCTTTTCAGGTGGGGGTTAGGAATAACATGCCCACTATAAGTACCTTATAAACTACACGAGACCCGGTAGATAGCCGGCTACGGCCTTCACCGCGGTCAAGTCCAGGCATCTGAAATAAATACCTGGCTAACTAGTCCCATACCTGACATGAACCGGTAATCTGCCGTGGTTCGTCATTTAATAAAGCCGTCTAATCAACTTTTCGCTCCCTCGGAGTAAATATGAAAATAATATCGTATTATCTGATAAATTTGATTAAAGCAATCCCGGATCTTTTTGAATAATGTCGCTGCAGCCAGTTATTTCATTCTGACTTTTGAAACTTACCTGGTGACGTTGCTTTAACTGTGATGTTAAGACCCGGATTCCCATCACTATTCAGGAACCACGTCACGATGACGTCATTTAGTTTTGCTGGTTGCGTCACTTTAGGTGTATGGGCTATGACGTCAGTTGCGACACCACCATATAGGAAATTTGGTAGCGGACATTCTGTTAAGAAATAAAATATATTAGTTTCTATAACCTTATTGTATGGATAGGCTTAATATTCTTACATCACGTTTTACGCCGTCATTCAAAATAAGGCACTGTACAACCAGAGACGGATACGTAGGGTAACGGTTTTCAAACCTTTTAATATCGTTACCCCTTAATCGAATTACCAAAACTCAATTACCCCTTCCATAAAAGTTAGAATTGTACGAATGCAATTATCAATCTGACTTATGAATGAAGTATTAGAATTGGGCAGAATAAGTAATTGGGGGTTTGGAGGGACGGGTCAAATGTCAAGGTACCCCTTTTGGGGTGAATTTAAATATTTTGTAGTTGCCAAGAAATTGTAGTCAGTTGCGAAACGTACGTTATCATTGTCGCTAGTTAGAATAACCATGGAATGTGAGTGAATTTTACAACTTTTTATATATTTCCAAGGTGTTTTCAAACGAACACGAGTTTCGTTCTGTCAGACACGTCGTCGTCCATTTTCGATCAGTTTTCGCTAACACAATATTTTTTACTGGTGACTCATAAAACGTCCTTCGGTTTCTAGAAGGGTCACGTTTCCCACGCACTACGCAAAACACGCCTCCATTACGCCTTTAGCGGTTTTTGTTTAAAAATAATACGGCGGTGCTGAGTTACAAAAAATGGCTTGCATCGTGTTTTCGATTCCCCAATACAACAGCATACAAATATAATCATAAAACGTCCTTTGGTTTCTAGAAGGGTCACGTTTCCCACGCACTACGCAAATCACGCCCCCATTACGCCTTTAGCGGTTTTTGTTTAAAAGTAATACGGCAATGCTGAGTGAGAAAAAAAAATGGCCGTCGCGTTTTCAATTTTTCCAATGGCATAGCAATACAGATATAATCGAAGCAACGAAGTTTTTTGTTACAGAAATTTGCGGCACTAATGATTTCTTCTGAACCTGGGTATAATCTCAGCAACTGCCCCGGGTCACTAGTCAATAGACATTTAGGCACGCATAATCCCACTATTCAGTGAAAGCGCGAAACTATACATAGAACAATTCCGTCAAAACGTCAAAGCTAGACAATTTTTTGAATTTTCTCAGATGTTACGTGCTATTGCGTTTTTTTATATCTTTAGTTGATGACTCAGGACCTTGATTTGAACAATTGGGATGAAAATTAATTAAAAATCGACACGGTTACAATTTTTAATTCGGGATCTTTTGATCGAGTTTCATGTCGAAAACGACTGTATGTGGGAAATCCAAATACTTTGTCCTTGTTTACTACAATACGTCATCCAGATAGCAAAACACAAACTACACGAGTCTTCGCATAACACCCACGGCTAAAATGCGGTCACGTTATTTTTATTTTAAAATGTGTTTAAATGACGCTTCGTTGCCCAATATAACAGAATATAAAGTCATTTTTTTGCGGTTCCGATTATTCGAAAATCCGTTGATTTGCTAATTAGCGTAAGTTTTCTATGTTAAAAAAATATAACTGCATTACTTACTTTAATAACTTATATTTCCGAAAAAATGATCTAGGATATAATGAAAGCTTATACATTTGATATTTTGCAAATACATTATGATGCTTTCGTAAAGTTAATTATATGCGACGCTTTTACGCGCCTTTTTCTTCAAACAAGGCCTGTTCAAGCAATAATTGTTGTGGAAAGAGCTACAATTTTTGAAAATCCGGAATCTATTTAATAAATATACTACACACAAGAGAGCGGTGCTCAAATATCTTGACACGAATCCGAAACGTACCGCAAACTTCACGACTAATGCAAACGTAACCGCCACAAGATGCGCAATTTTTATAACATCATCGCACGCAAAAAACGAACCCATATAACCCACAAAATTTTTTGAAATTATTAAAATTAAATCTTCTAGCGAAAAATAACATATTCAACCGCTGAAAATTTTAAATCAATTGGTCCAACAATTAAAAAGAAAGGCGATTTCATCACAACAGGAAAAAGGAAAGAATATCATCAACATATTAACAAAACGATCCATAGGTCTATTTCGTGTCCAATTACTAAGAGCATGTCATGCCTATCCACGAGAAATCAAGAAACGCTTCATGCGTTATTTCTTAATTACGAATGAGGCATACCAAAATTATTAGTTTATTTTATTGTGACACAAACTGAAAATCTATCCATATGGTTTCTGATGGATATTCACGACTGGAAACGAAATTTTATGTTTTGCCGAGTCACTGTTTCGTGTTATTTTCGTAAAAAAGTTTAGAACAAATCGCATGTTTTATGTTTCTTTTCGCTAAATTTAACAAATAAGCTTGCTTTCAAAAAATATATGTTTTCAACTTTCTGACGCAACAGAAAAATAATTTTCTATTTATATATCCGTTACGATTACATTATTCCTATTTTTCAACTCTTCCTTAGTTAACATATATTTCCAAAATGTAAAAAATCGAGAAAATTGCCAGAAAGAACAATTATTTAACAATCAGAATAACGGTCATAATATTTTACTACCAAACTTGGAGGTCAAACTCGTTCGAAACCTCTATTTCATCATAATGGGTTTCAGAAAGGAAAAACGAACAATACAATGACTGGAAAGTCCCTTGATATATGCAAAGCATGAGTTCCCGGATGTTCTGCTTCCTATTAGAAAGCATGAACTGCTTTCTTTTCCAAACTTCAATCGAAAATATTTTCATTTACAAATCGAAAGTTGTTTTGAATGACCTTAAAGTAAGGTCACACGCACTCGAATAGAAGTAACGAACACTCATCAATGAGCAAGGTACCGGCCGACCTTACGTAGTAAAACGTAACATGTCGCCATTCCTTAAATTTCGCTCGATTATCAGGTCTTTTTGTTCATCTTTTATACATTGCCTTTTTTTGTGTGTGAAGTTGTATTTTTATTTGACGGCAGAGGAATGTCGTGACCGTACTTTATGCACTTCGTTCTTTATTTCATTCAATATTTATCAGAAGATTTCCCTTCTGTTTGCCCGAAAATAAGGCAAGATCTTATTTCAATTTTCTTTCGAAAAATAACACTTCTTTTTTAAGGAAATGTCTTTTATTTTCACTTATCAAATACAAAATCACACTTTACTCTTTCACACGTTTTAGAATAATCATTTAAAACGCGTAAGAGAGATTTATTGCCATCGACTAAGTCAAAAAAAATATTATGCGCTATTGAATAGACTAGGCCTTATTTTTTTTTTGGGGGGGGGGAGGGCTTATATTAAAATCCTTTTTAAAAATCATGCTAGGTCTTATTTTTGATAAAACACGGTAGTGAATACATCCTGTCCTAATTAAACATGAATAATTGCCAACATATATATATATTATCATTACGGGGCAATTTATATGTATATGCACATACGTAGATAACATCGTAAGATGAGTATACACTATTTACCAACTTAAAAATTCCTATTTGAAACGCGTTTAGAAAACGAATAATTTCCACATTCTTCGCCTCTTTAGATAGATTCTATATATATGATATTCAAAATTTAATCCTTGGCATATGACGCAGTTACTTAAGTTTGTGGTCCAAAACCAGGCCAATGTGCGAAAAATGTGTTTTGCATATGTATACGTGCTATTTTCGCTTGCATTTTAAATTTATTATGATGTCACACAATATCACCAACGTCATAAAAGAGTAAAGTGCGTCATAAAAGTTTATTCATTGTTATACTATGTTTCGGTTTAGTTGTCGTCATATGCTAAAAAGCATTGTTAGTTTGAATACAGGAACTTTGAATTTTCCGTAGTTCTACCGGACCCAAATAATCCGTGACTTTACGGATTATCCGCATTTACTGGCGCATGAGCGTTTTGGTTGGACAGAGTTCTCGGGGAAAACGTATTGAAAATGACTGGCTTACCGGAAAAAGTAACATAAATATGTACACACATAAAACCAATTAAAACTTTACGCATTGGGGACTAGAAAATTCCTATCGGAAATGTCTAATCATGCGATTTTCAAGGTTAATACTTCCAAAACATGGAAATATGAAACTTCACTGAAATATGTATTCATTTTCCCCTTTTGTCAGATGGCTTTGCTAAAATTCGTACGAGTCGGGCCTACATATTTTACACAATTCCAAGATTAATTCCACTGTTTTGCTGAGACCTTCACCATAAATGACTATGATTTACAACACGTCACCACTTTTTTACAGTATTTATCGTATTTTACTGAAACATCTACGGCTATTTACAGTAAATGAACTTAATTCATGGCAAATCGTCGTTTTTCACATTAATTTTAATATATTTTATCGGACATTCATAGTGAATTAGCTATTATTATTTACTATCAGCCCGTGTTGATAGTAAATCGTGCCAAAACACAAAACATGTTTAAACTCAAACAACGTTCTTACTTCTTTAGACAAATCGTGAATATATACTTCGCTGCGTAATCTCACATGTGTCGTCTATATTTTATTGTTTTCTTATCTGACTAAAATCATCAGCAAAACAGACGAAATATGACGCGCGGTTGCGTCTGTTTTGCAAACGATTTGATTATAGTTAGTAGAGTTTAAAAATGGCAAGATTGGTCATGGATAAGCATGTGGTACTTCATCACGCAAAATTAGAAGGAATGTATTTGAAAACATTGGTTATTATTATTATTATTATTTTTAATAGTGCTTATAACTGCCGTAGTTGCACCAGGACTATGATATTACCAGTTAAGTGTTCAAATGCTTCTGCCCATTAGGAAGACGTATTTCATAACAAAAAATATAATTCTAAGATTTGTTGACAAATTGATAATATTTACTTTCTTTGCAATGATTTATCAAAAATGATCTTGGGACGTCATAGCGGGGACAATTCGCGTACTTGCTAAGGGTAAAGTAAAAATGTAGACAATACTAATCCAAAAGTTTCCGTTTCTTTTCAAAATAGTAGCATCGCACAAGGGCTACAATAGCCTTATTCATAGTGAAATAAAATAAAACACGTAAAGCACTTTGTCAGTTTTTCTGGCGCTCCAGAAGTGTGTGTACCAATATGGATGTAAATAATTTTGTTTGCCTACTTCACATCAAGTTGTGTAAAAGGATTGAAACCTATGAACAGGGGTATATTCACTTGGCTAACACATACAGTCCCCGAACTCGTAATAGAACTAAAAAAAAACGGATAAACTTATGGCCTAACCGTAACCGGGTACACATACTACGGAAGTACCAAATACAGAGCCATGTTTGGGGTTAAATAATAATAGTAATGAACTACTAAAAACACTGGATTGATGGCGTTATTTGGCTCGACGGATGTCGGCGTCATTTAAGATCTGATGCTTAAAGCTCAAATTTCATTAGTACCAACATACCCCTTCTTCTCAGTGGTTAGTTAACTGAGTAGACGATGTCGAAATGGAAATAGTAGTCACATTGTAACTACTGTATAGAAACATGTTCATCGTTAAATAATAATGATGATAAAATTACACGGGGTTGATACAGACATATCCGATGCTCAAATCTCATTATTACCAACGTAACATCCCCCGCCCCTCAGTGCTCAGTGCCGAGTAAACCAAGTGTACGTTATCAAACCTGAATGCTCCCGGGATTTTGAAAATAATAACTCCACGAGTATCATTGAGTGACAGTACAGAGCTTTGTCCGAAGTATACGCGCATTATGAAGTATCGTTGGCATATAATAGAAATGTTTTTTATTCAGATTTTTCTTATTTTAGTTCTATTACGAGTTCGGGAACTGTCTGTGTTAGCCAAGTAAATATACCCCCTGTCCATAGGTTTCAGTCCCTTTACACAACTTGATGTAAAGTAAGGGAACAAAACTAGTTTCGTTCATATTGCTATACACACTTCTGGAGCGCCAAAAATTTCACTTAAACTATCGCATTTTTTGCAGTAATGATGCGACGCCGGCTTATCGCTTTTCAAATCTCAAGCTGATAAGGTGTCCATATTAATACCGAATGCCACTAATACTTATTTAAAGTATAAAGTGTCCATAAAGTCTTAAATTTTTTTGAAATTGCAAAGGGAATATATCGATACCATACATTGTTTTGGCCCTCACAGATGTATGAAATGAAGTAAAAACACTTGAAGAATTACTGATTACGAAACAACAAACCTCGTTAACATATATTGAGTACTGTATATATAAATTTCCTACCTTCGACTTTGCACTGATAACCATCCACAGCTGTTCCAGAACAAATATTGGTTTGAAAATACATGTAACTTAACCCGTTGGCGGTCGAAAGTAAACAACTCCAAAGACAGACAAGAATCAATTGTAATAAAGGCGACATATTTTTTCGAGCTTCGGTAGTAAAAGAAAATTTGACCCAAATTTGACACTTTATACTCGGCGTTTAGAGTTAAAATTACCGATGTTTTTGCTAAAATATTTCAAGTTTTTTAAATTCCTTTTCAGACCTAATATATTCATTGAAGACTGAAAACCCAGCTGGTGGTCGCATTTATATATCTCTGAACGTACAAAAATATTTCCATTCCATCCATCATTTTTTCTATATGCGTAGGCTAGTTATATTTAGCGTTTACATGCGCCGCATGAGTCAAAATCGACCGTGCAGTGACTATGTGTATCATCGTGCAATAACTTTCAAATCTCGTTCAGATCTGATTTAATTTCGGGGGAGGTTGTAGTCCTATTGCGTCTGTCACACGTAAATTAAACGTAATATTCAAAAAAAAGTGGAAATTTTTTGAAATTTATACAAATTCGTGGGGTAATAGAAAGTGAATATTTACATACAATTTTTTTTGGTGTGTAATATGTATTTTTGTGTTTCTATTTGACTTAATTAAACGTGAGCTTATGAATCTAGACTAAATTGAAATTTATAATTATGCATGCTTCTTTATTGCTAACGCAGAATTTGTTTCGGGAAATTCGTGGTACTCCTTCCCTCCTGATATACGTAAACACCGGATTTTTTGTAGAAAACCCCCGTCACTGATGCAAAAATGTGGAATTTGGCGGGGGAATCACAAATTATTCAGTTTGCTTAGGAATGATTTGAAAATTTGAATTACCAGCGCAATCTGTATTCTCAACCCTTACTGGATAACTATAAAATTTCTTATTTTAAGCGTTGACTGGGGCTCTGTACAAAAGATCCTAAATACCCCAGTAATAACTAGAACTGGGCATTTCGAATCGAATATTCGAATCAAATCGAATAGTAAATTATTCGAATCGGTTTAAATCAATTTTTCGAATCGCCGCTATCTTGTTTTATTCTTTCCGCCAATGGTCGAGGTAAATTTTTTAATTATTTTTCATTGAAGTCATATTTTTTCAACACAATTCTGACATGTGACTCTTTTCTGTAGTGAGTTGTTGAGGAAAACGTTTTTTTTTTTTATTATTGTCAGTGATGTATTCTATGTTTTCAGTAATTTATGTGTCTGGAGGACCTAAAATAATAAGAAAGTTACACACAATTTTACAAAGTATTCGAGATTCGACTCGATTCGAAAAAATTATTTGATTCGATTCTGAAATCATCAGGTATTTAAAAATGCTCAGCATTCTTTTGTTGTCCCTTTTTGTTGTCCTTTTATATATATATGATTGTGTCGAATTTAGTGACTATTTATTATTGAGTTGTTCGGTTGCTATATTTGCTGCTTCAATGCAGCTACAAGGTGTCGCTGACTGGATGACTCGTAGTCTTTCGCAATCCCTCGTCTATTGCAACAAGCCGATATCCCTCTTCGTAATTTGTTATAGGCCTTTTGTTTATTTTTTCATATCGTATATTGGTTTTGCATGACGCAAATAAAATCTGAATCTGAATCCCTAGTAATAACCCGGTAATACTACATAATAACCGATAATTTATCCAATGCTGATAGGCAGGCTTGTTCAGGGGACATATTAAGTCTTGGATCTTGGTACTTGCTAGCCGTACACACCAATAGCTATGATATTCGGGTAATAGTAGAAATACCCTTAATTCCCAATGAATCATTTCAATTATTAATTCCATCGACGAACAGGGTCGATACATAGTTTCGAAACTCCAGATATGTCCACAATAAGAAAAACGTGTCGAATGTAAGTAAACAAACAGGGGAATTCGTGGCAAATAGAAAGTTGTCATACATGAACTTAGTAACATTAACATGGCAATAAACTTTCAGATTTTCATCGAATTTATCTTTGAGTTTTTTTTTTGAGCCGGTTTACAGTTTTTGAGTGAGTAAAATGCGGGCAATAACCTAAGCTAAAATAAATAGAAACAAAGAAAAGCAGTCATAAAATTTGTGTTAGGTTAATAATAAGATGGCACAGCATTCCTTTACTATGAATCTTGGATCTGAGTACTTGGTAGCCCGGCCCACCATTAGCTTTGACATTCGAGTAATTGTCAAAATATCCTTAATTAAATTCAATGAGTCAATTTCGTTATTAATTTAATCGACATACAGGGCCGCACAAAGTTTCG
Organism: Styela clava; assembly: GCF_964204865.1. Taxonomy (NCBI): domain Eukaryota; kingdom Metazoa; phylum Chordata; class Ascidiacea; order Stolidobranchia; family Styelidae; genus Styela; species Styela clava. The sequence continues at coordinate 22,483,792 of NC_135253.1, read as the reverse complement.
AAATTAAAGAGATGCCGAAAGAAAATAGATGGAATTCGTGAGCAAATAGAAACTTGACATACATGACATTTGTAACAATAAAGAGGATTTATAACCCAACATTAAGCTATGAAACTTGTATAAATTGAAATTCTTATTCGCCTATGTTTTCTAATCGCATTCATGATGATATCGTGATGCCATCCGCAGCGTTCCGACAAGTTTTTTTACGTTAAATTAGAATAAATTCGTATGTAAGCGATAATGGGACCCGATCTAAAAGAAATCGAATAAAAATAAATGAATTGAAAGCGTGGCCAAATAGAAAGACGACATACATGGCATTTGTAACATTAAGGAGGATTTCTAACCCAACATTAAGTTATAAAACTTGTCTAAATTAAAAGTTATATCAACTATGGCATACATGGTGATATCGTGTTGCCATCCGCAGCGTTCCGACAAGTTTTTTTTACGTTAAATTAGAATAAATTCGTATGTAAGCGATAATGGGACCCGATCTAAAAGAAATCAAATAAAAATAAATGAATTGAAGGCGTGGGCAAATAGAAAGACGACATACATGACATTTGTAACATTGTGTAGGATTTATAACCCAACATTAAGTTATGAAACTTGTCTAAATTGAAATTTATATTCGACTCTGTTTCTTTATTGCAACTGTAGCATTTGCTTTCAGAGAATTTGCGGTACTTTTCAGCCATAAATGTGAGTGAATAATCCAGTACTAGTAGGTTAATGTCATATCTCTAATTTTCTGACATTTTTTCTTTGATATAATTAACTTATGCCAGGATAACTCAGTATGTGGTCGATAACATAACCCGTCTTGAAATGAACCGAATTAAAATTAATTTTACAAATGTCATGCATGTCAACTTTCTATTTGTCCACGAATTCCGTCTTATTTTTAGTGAAGATTAAAATCAGTTTTGCGCCTCGCATTGTGGCGCACTCCGATTTGTCTGTGGCCCTTTGGGAGGGGGGAGGGGGGCACGGGCCCCTTCATGGAAACTGCTGATCTAAGATAAATCGAACCAGAGTTGATATTGAACGATTAGTGGTTGGGCAAGTTCAGGATAGTACTAAATTCGCTTATCAGAATCTCAATTAAATACCATTGGTTTTGATGAAATACCAATGAAACTGCTTCATTAAATCCCCGTGAATCATTTCCGAAAATAACAATAAACCAATCGACATACAGGGCGAAGTTCCGAAACTGCGGACGTGTCGAAAGAACTGTATACGATTACAGTTTCGATTGATTTCTCAGTAGCGCGGTGGTGTAGTACAAATATTCTCAAATTTTTGGTGTTATGGAGCCCGTGAAGAGATTGGATATTATTTACGCAGTTTCACAGTAAATTTATAAAAAGGAAACACAAATCTATTGATGTTCCTGAATGATTTAAAATTACTTTTTTTAATGATCCAGATGTATTTAATGCTTCTTTTGAAAGTTACAAAATTAGCCAACTCAGTATTTTAAGAAGTAAACGAATAGCTCGCGGAGGTTTTTCCCAAGAAGCTCTTTCAGAACCCATAGCGCAGTGGTTAGCATTACGGGTTCAAGTATGTTGGCGCCGCATGACGAAATTTTACATAATTAAATTCTAGGAACCTCGACGTAACACATTTACATTCTTTAGTATTAGAAGTATTACAGGTTTTTAATTTACGAAACTCCTGCGAGAGATAATTTACATTTTTTAATACCATATTCCAATTTTCAAAATTTCAAGAAATTTTCTCAAAGCAAAGTCTCTCTTAGAAATGAAGGGTACTGATTTTTGAACAAAGTTACAGGCTAGCGCTGAAGTAACAATAGGTACTGAAACCATTAAGAAATATAGCGCAAAATTAAAAAAATATATAAAAACGCTTTATTTCATACTTGTCCTGACGCCAGGCGATTGAAATTGACCAAAAAATCGTATATATGAATATATGAGGGTGGGACCAGGGACCAGGGGCGTGGCGAAGTATTTTAGATGAATGGTCTGGAATTTCTAATTGCCGAGTGAGACCGTAACAACTATATTATGATCGTATTAGAAGAATAGGGCAGGGTGGTCCAAGGTTGTCGGTTCCGCGGGCCACAAAATTATTTTTGCATTGTTCGCGGGCCACAATAGTACCAAGAATAGGAAAACAGTGCAATACAAAACAAACACTTTATTGAGCAAACACATTGGTCAGTATTCGCCACTTTTCAAGCCAACCTAGGCTAACAGAATCCGCATTCGATTTTTAGTTTTATATGATGCCAAAATTGTTAGCATATATTCCCGACCAAAAAAAAGAAAGCCAGTTAACAATTTAGACTGCCAAGCACATCATTCAACTTTGCTAGTTGCCTCAGCTAGCCATAACAATGGTCATTTCAGTGACATTAGTGATGTAACAATATGTCAAAACAATTTTCTGGTTAATTTTATGACGAAACAACATAAAATTAGATTTGTTGATTACTCTCCGAATGCGACGCGGGCCACAGATAATGAAGCGACGGTCCACATGTGGCCCGCGGGCCTGGGTTTGGACCACCCTGATATAGAGGTTCACCCAACAGTTTGTCTCTAAAGCCTTATTTATAGTAGACATGCATTTTACCTCATCATAAATGATAAATTTTCAAAGCTTCGGACTCTTTTCAGACACTCAAGACTTTCAAAAAAATCGTGTTTCCAGCAATAACTTAAAAAAATGGGCTATTTCACAACTCCCTTGTTTGGAGTGATAATGAAAAAAGGAAAGTTTCATAATAATACACCCCAAATGTGAAGCTTCGCGCAACAGGAATACACATTATAAAATTGCTCTGGAAACCGGTATTTCTAAATAAATTAATTACCAATACCGGTTAACCGCGATATCACAATGATTTGTTGATAACGTGCTTTGAACCTTACATAACCGATAAATAGTTTCATAAACTCGCTTCGGCAAATTTAATCGTTTCCAGTTCTTGTGCTTTATTTCAAAAACAGAATAACTAAACCAATCGAAACTTGCCCATTAATCGAAACGACAAGTTTTCGATGGACGTTTCATATTACAATGAAATTACAGTTCAATAGAAAATCGTGAAATGACGTTGGGCACAAAAACTAGCAAGGAGTAAAAATTTGTCAAAACGAGTTTATGAAACCGCTACCATGTTGTGGTATATCGTTCAGAGCACGTTATTAACAAATCGTGGTTTTACTGCGGTTTACCGGTATCGGTAATTCGATGACATGATGGTCACTGTAAAGATTTGAGCCGCCATTTTGAGATATATTTTGCGCAAAAAGCTTTATCAACATTGATCAGTGTATTCCTAGCTTTTCATTACGGGGGATTTCACTATTTGTAAATTATAAAAATGTATGTATTTTACATACTATACTCACTGATAATTTAACATAAGTTGAGATGAAATGCTACTTTAAACATTTAACGACTGACACCTTTTATTAGTATTGAATTACATTAAAATGCTATTTAAACATTTCACGACTGACGCTTTTTAACAGTTACTTTTTTTAGGGTTGCCATGACGAAAAATGCCACCTTAATTTTGCGTGACATTTTTAACACCCTGTATGCGGCTTTTTGACGATTCAAATACAATTAATTCAAATTAGGTATTAAAGTGTATACGACCATAATATTAGGTTTTGAAATTTAAGGGTAAGAGGTGTAGGGGAATCACTGATTGTCATACCTCGTAACCTCGGTATAAGTTCTTAAGCAGCCGCTGACATGCAAGAAGCTTTATTTGTTTTTATTTAAAATTCTTTGGGTCAAAATTCCGTGGCAAGTTTGGATTGGTTGAGTTATACAGTTTATTGATAATTTATTGGAGTAGTCGTTTACTATACAGTATACAGTAGAAACTATACCTACGAAAGGCTCTGGATACGAAAAATCCAACTTACAAAAATATTGCTTCGACTAACGTAAGATTTTATACATACAAAAGGCCGAAAACCGGAAAACTGAAAACGCGTGTATTAGGCACCACAGTTAAAGATCTTAAGTTAAAAGTCTGTGGGGTAAAGATAATAAAATACGGCTGTCAATTATTGACAATAAAAATATACGAACCATTAGCAGCCCTTTCTAACGATAGGAGTTGTCGGAAGAGTTGTTAGGAGTGTGAGAAAAGTAGTTTCCTACGTATTTGAATATCTGCTTGTTCAGGGTCTCAATAGCAGTGAAATCATAAAAACGCCTCATTTGTATCAAACATACTTCCTGAGAAACGAAACGCGAGGTTGAAATGACGTTGATTTAAATTTAAATTCGTGTCAACGCTGACTTTCTGCGTATAAAAAATGGCAGGCAAATCCAAAATGTAAAAATACTTTTCAAAATGGTAACTCAGACCGATATTTTTCATATTACCGATACCGATAAAGCGCTATTTCACCACGATTCGTTAATAACGTGCTCTGAACCACAACATCGTAGCGTTTTCATGAACTCGTTTTGACAAATATTTTACCCGTTGCTAGATTATGTGCTTATTTAAAGTCAGGTCATGTCATTCAATGATTTCTAATTTCACGATTTTCTATCGAATAGTAATTTCATCGAAAATCAACGTTTTTCGATTGTATTGGTAATTTCGTTTCGATTAGTTACTTATTTTTGATAATTCGTAGACACTGTTATATGATTAGTAGCGTGTTTGAATTATGGTTATTGCCATATTCCACGTCCATCACCCCACCCAAAGTGTACAATTGAATGTGAAAAGATCCCAGTATCTCCAAAGGATAGTAACTACGTCTAACAGTGGGGGCTTGTTTGAAGACTTAGTCGGAGTGAAGATTTGAAATTGGTAGACGTCGACGAATAATTGACTTTCTGTACTGAGTTTTGTTGAGAGTGATACGACAAAACAAATGAAAATTTCAAACACATGATAGCGAAAAACGATAGTGTCTATGAAATCGAAACGACGCTTATTTCCATTGGAAGATGGCATCATAAACATGTCAACCAATTTCAAACTAAACAAATAATTTTCAAAATTGTGGCCAAGTTGAAAATTTTCTATATTATCGATAAAGATAAACCGCTATATCACCATTATTAGTTAAAAACGTGCTTTGAGTCTATACCCTACATAACAATAGTTTCATAAGCCCGCGCCCGTTTCGTATATTGCTACCAGTTGCCAGATTCTGTGCCCAATTAAAGTCAGTTCATGTCATCCAATGATTTCTAATTTCACGATTTTCCATCGAACTGTAATTTCATCAAAAATATGAAACCTCCAATAAAACTAATGTTGTTTCGATTTTATGGTTAGTTTCGTTTCCCAAACTTATACGAGAACTACATGTCATTTGGCATTTGTGTATATACTTAGTTCGCAAGATTTTACACATTTATTGTTCTCTAAAAATAATCGGTCGCTTGAAAAAGATTTCGTTTCAGTTTCGTTTCACAGACTCATGTTTCATAAATATGAGTCGTTTTTCATTCAGATCAAAGCTTCGAATAAGCAGCCACGGACGCAAGGTACTATTTTAGAAAGACCGGAACCTAACAGTTCAACATTGCCTACCCAATGTATCACACACACATTGATTGAGACGTTTTGTCGGCTTTCTTCTCCCCCGTGATAGTTATTTGAATCCTATTCCATCCCACAGCCGTTTCTGTTTTGTCATGGACTCGATAACAATGAATTTATCACACACTGTCTGGTGTGGAATAACTTTGAACTGTTTTGTTTTTGCATATTAAACGTGTTTTAATATTTCTAATTTATTTCCACAGGGCAGATAAACCTTTTTCGTTGACTTTGATCGTCACTAAAAGTATGAATACAGTATTTTTGTGTAAATCAGCATAATACGAAAATATGGAATGGTATGAGGAAAATGCATGTACCGCAGTTTCATAAATTTAATTTTGTTATGCTTCATCAGGAAGAGGTCATGACCTTGCTTCGGGCAATCACCCGTGAAGGAGTGGAATTTCCTTGAAATTCGATCATTCAGTTTTGCATGTTTTACTATGAATAACTCGCTAATACTTTTGTTGAAAATAAATGTTCTGTTTCAAAATGTCCGTGTCGCCTAAAGTGTAGTAATTTGTAAAAATCCAATTCTAATCCTCTTTGGGTGTTTTTTTAATTTCCCTAATTATGATTTTACATAGTTTCGTTCCCAAACCAATCAGTTGGTTTTTACGCCACGAAAAGATTTTATTTATAAGTGAGCATAATACGAAAATGCCGATGTTATTGAAACCGTAGTTTCCTGCCGCAGTTTCATAAATTCAATTTTGTTATGCTTCATCAGGCAGAGGTCATGACCTTGCTTCGGGCAATCATCCGTAAAGGAACGGAATTCCCATAAAATCAAACATGTAGTTTTACATGTTTTACTATGAATAACTCGCTAATACTTTTGTTGAAAATTAATGTCCGTGTTGCCTAAGGTGTTATAATTTGTAAAAATTGAATTCCAATCACATTTGGGTGTTTTTTAATGTGTCTGATAGCAACTACTAAATATTTTTTAGCACGAATAATACGTACTGTAATGCCTTATCTATGATTTTACATAGTTTCGTCCCAAAACCATTCAGTTGGTTTTTACGCCACGAAAAGGTTTTATTTATAAGTGAGCATAATATGAAAATGTAGTTTCATGCAGCAGTTCAATAAATTACCTATACTATTCTTTGTTAGATAGAGGTCATGACATTGCTTGGGGCAATCATCAGTAAAGGAACGGAATTCCCATGAAATCAAACATGCAGTTATGCTTGTTTTAATATGAATTAACCTCGCTATACTTATGATTTGTTGTAAATATAGTATTTCTAAATGACTGTATAGCCCAGATTGTGATAATTTATCGAATTTGCTTCTAACAGTGTTGTTTGTCTTGATAGCAACTCCCATATATTTTATAGCAAGAATTTTACGTGTTGTTATGCCTCAGTATGATTTTATATAGCCAGTCTATTCAACCATTTACTGCTAATTCATGAGATGATCGGGAAAATTTCAATGGTTTTCGCTTCCGTTCTATGAATAGTATCGTATCAAGGTTTACTTTCTACTGTACATATTAAATAATTTTTTTGAGCATTTCACCATGTCTGGATCGGCCAGGGTGTAATAATTTGTCAGGCTCTGTTTGCTTGCTTTCAATGTGAATAAATCTAATAGCAACTAATTAATACTTTTCAGCACGAATTCTACGTACTGTAATGTCTTAACTATAATTTTACAAAGTTACCTTTTGTTTTACATTGTATTCATGGGATGATCGGAACACTTCAATGGTTTCGCTTCGATTCTATAGATGTTTTGTTTTTGCATATTAAACGTTTTTTATTATTCCCAATTTAATTTCACAGGGCAGATAAACCTTTTGGTTGATTTTGATTGTAACCAAAAGTATGAATACAGTATTTTCTTGGTAAATCAGAATAAGAAGATATGGAATGTTATGAAAAATGTTAGGCGCTCCAAAAGTGTGTGTACAAATACGGAGATAACTAATTTTGTTTGCCTACTTTACATCAAGTTGTGTAAACGGACTGAAACCTATGGGCTATGAAACTAAAATAGGGAAAATCGGAAAAAAATATAGCCTAACCCATTGTGGTATACATACTACGGAAGTACCAAATGTTATGTATCGCAGTTTCATGAATCCAATGTTGTTATGCTTTGTCATTCAGAGGTCGTGACCTCGCTTCGGACAATCATTCGTAAAGAAGCGGAATTCCCATGAAATCCGATCATGCTGTTTTGCATGTTTTACTATGAATGAGCTTCGCTAATACTTGGTATTTGTTGTGAAAAATATTCTCTGGGCATTTCCAAATGTCTGTAATAATTTGCCGAACCACCTCAAGGTGTTTTTAATGCGAATAGGTCTGATAGCAACTACTAAATATTCTTTAGTAGGGCTGAGCATTTTGAATACCTGATGATTTCAGAATCGAATCGAATAATTTTTTCGAATCGAATCGAATCTCGAATACTTGGAAGGTATGAAATTGTATGTAACTTTCCTATTATTTTAGGTCCTCAAGACACATAAATTACTGAAAACATAGAATACATCACTGACAGTAAAAAAAACACGTTTTCATCAATACCTCAATACAGAAAAGAGTCATATGTCAGAATTGAGCTGGAAAAATATGGCTTCAATGGAAAAAAATTTGAGAAATTTACCTCGACCAATGGCAGAAAGAAAAAAAAGATGGCGGCGATTCGGAATTTTGCTCTGAACTGATTCAAATAATTTTCTATTCGATTCGAAATATTATTATAATATTAATAATTAATTAATAATAATTAATAATTATTATTCGCTGTATAATTAAGTTATATCTTGTATTGTTTGAAGAAGTTAGACCATGATCTAACGAAAGCTCACAAATATACTTACTATTTCGTTGAAAGAGATCATGTTATTTTTACTTATCACTTTAATACTATCTCGTTCAAGCATCTTTGTGGTTAGTACCACATACGGATCCGAAGTGGAAAGTAATCAAGGAGAAAGGACCTGCAGTTCAGTATATCAATGCCAGCTCATAAACTGATTGAAAAACTTCAATGGGTTTCGATTCGCTTCTATGAATAGTAAGTATCGTGTCAAGGTTTTTAAATCTGGCATCGCTAGCGCACTTATCAAGCCGGGACCAAGTCTGTGTGTATATATGTGTCGGTCGTTTTGCGCTTCCACTTCTTGTTTAGTATTGTATCCAGGGGTGGATTACTCATTAAGCAAAATAAGTACGTGCTGAAGCCCCAGAGAAATTTTCCTTGCCGAATTTTTCATATTGCCTTAGTGGTCAATAAAATATTTCAAGTTGGTCAGGCAATTCAGACCTTAATATTGACCCAGTTGAAATAATTTTTTTGGGTATTCTTCTCTCTCAAGTATCATTTTAAACCTCTTTATAAATGTTGGCAGAGATGAGAACCATTTTCAAAAAATAAATAATGTGGATTAAACATTTTAGCCCCCCAGGGAATGAAGCTGGTATTATAAGAAAATGCAGGTTAAACCAAAACTTGAAACGATTACAGAAAAAACTTTCACTCAGTTTCAAATCAAAACAGCTAATTTTAAAACCTACAGAATTTCTGTGCTGTGCGTTGTGTTGGATTAGTACGAATTTTAATTTTAAATAAAATACGACCGAGCGGACTGGGGGAAATAAAATTCCCTGTTTTATAACTGAAACACCGAGATAATTATTTTAAACAGTGTCGACTAACACGGCAACAATAACGGGTACTCCTGTAATATGTGCAACAAGATGGCGGACACAGGAAAGTTGTATGTGTACCAGGTTAGGCCATGATTTCAGGTACAAATACTACGGGATTCACTTGGCTAGTCCCCGAACTCATGATAGAACCAAAATAAAGAAAACTGGAATAAAATTATGGCCTATCCCTAACTTGTTGCACAGCGCCCAATAATGTGGCAATATGAATCTTCGTGTGATCGCGATTTCATAATATCGATAAAAACTAACTTTTGTTAAAGTTTCGTAGAAAAGTGAACAGAGAATGAAAATTGAATCATTTAATATCGAAACAGATAAAATCAATGATTCTCAGATAATTGACGAGATGGTGAAATATAATGTATCGTAATCGGTATTATTATCTTCACATTGAAACTTATCGTTTTTTCTCGACAGCATTTCCTCGGATTGTTTCCAGTAACAACTGAAATCTCTACCGCAACGATATACGAAGTATTCATAAAGTCCCTTTACAATTTCAATTTTGGTATGAAGTCAGTTCTCAATATATATCTCTCAACCAGGTTTGTTGTTTTCAATCAGTGATTATTTTCAGAAGTAAAGTATTTTTACTTCATTTAATACATTTGTGAGGGCCAAAACAATATATGGTATCGATAAAATACCTTGGTAATTTTTAAAAATTCCAAGACTTAATCGACACCCAATATAAATATAGCCTTAAACGCATCAATTATCATTCCCAACTCGTATGTTAATATTTTCTCCCTTTTAGTTGAGGGATCAGTACCTTTGTGTGAGAAAACTTTCAGTCATTTTGTTTGAGTCTCTCAGCATAACAAAATCGGCGACATAGTGGTACTATAATGTATTATTTAATTTAGATGCTCATACCAAACACTAACAATATAATGTGTAGGTTTAGACATGATAGTGGACTCAGGAAGTAGTCGTAAAAGATTTCAAACAGTCCAATGAAAATGCAGAGTGGTCGCTAGAAGAACAGAAAATTTGTCGAACAGCTATTTTTTTATACAAGGAATATTTTTTTTTTTAAAGGCATATGATATATTACATTCATAGAAGCTCAAAATGTCGTCCGTGCACTTCAGAACAGTGTCTTAACCTAGAATTCCAACCTCGTGTAGCGTTTTGAAGGTTAATTAGTGCGATGTCGTTCCAATTCAATCTATATTGTATCTATTGTATTGGCAATTTCGTTTCGATTAGTTACTTATTTTTGATAATTTGTAGACACTGTTATATGATTAGTAGCGCGTTTGAATTATGGTTATCGCCATATTCCACGTCCATCACGCCACCCAAAGTGTACAATTGAATTTGAAAAGATCCCAGTATCTCCAAAGGATAGTAACCACGTCTAACAGTGGGGGCTTGTTTAAAGACTTAGTCGTAGTGAAGATTTGAAATTGGTAGACGTCGACGAATAATTGACTTTCTGTACTGAGCCTTGTTGAGAGTGATAGGACAAAACAAATGAAAATTTCAAACACATGATAGCGAAAAACGAAAGTGTCTATGAAATCGAAACGACGCTTATTTCCATTGGAAGATGGCATCATAAACATGGCAACCAATTTCAAACTAAACAAATAATTTTCAAAATTGTGGCCAAGTTGAAAATTTTCTATATTATCGATAACGATAAACCGCTATATCACCATTATTAGTTAAAAACGTGCTTTGAATCTGTACCTTACATAACCGCGACATAACAATAGTTTCATAAGCCCGCGCTCGTTTCGTATATTGCTACCAGTTGCCAGATTCTGTGCCCAATTAAAGTCAGTTCATGTCATCCAATGATTTCTAATTTCACGATTTTCCATCGAACTGTAATTTCATCGAAAATATGAAACCTTTAATAAAACTAATGTTGTTTCGATTTTATGGTTAGTTTCGTTTCCCAAACTTATACGAGAACTACGTGTCATTTGGCATTTGTGTATATACTTAGTGCGCAAGATTTTACAACATTTATTGTTCTCTAAAAAAAAATTCGGTCGCTTGAAAAAGATTCGTTTTAGTTTCGTTTCTGTTATGGGGAAAATGTATGTACCGCAGTTTCATAAATTTAATTTTGTTATGCTTCATCAGGCAGAGGTCATGACCTTGCTTCGAGCAATCATCCGTGAAGAAGCGGAATTTCCTTGAAATTCGATCATTCAGTTTTGCATGTTTTACTATGAATAACTCGCTAATACTTTTGTTGAAAATAAATGTCCGTGTTGCCTAAGGTGTTATAATTTGTAAAAATTGAATTCCAATAACATTTGGGTTTTTTTTAATGTGTCTGATAGCAACTACTAAATGTTTTTTAGCACGAATAATACGTACTGTAATGCCTTATCTATGATTTTACATAGTTTCGTCCCCAAACCATTCAGTTGGTTTTTACGCCACGAAAAGATTTTATTTATAAGTGAGCATGATACGAAAATGCCGATGTTATTGAAATCGTAGTTTCCTGTCGCAGTTTCATAAATTCAATTTTGTTATGCTTCATCAGGCAGAGGTCATGACCTTGCTTCGGGCAATCATCCGTAAAGGAACGGAATTCCCATAAAATCAAACATGTAGTTTTACATGTTTTACTATGAATAACTCGCTAATACTTTTGTTGAAAATTAATGTCCGTGTTGCCTAAGGTGTTATAATTTGTAAAAATTGAATTCCAATCACATTTGGGTGTTTTTTAATGTGTCTGATAGCAACTACTAAATATTTTTTAGCACGAATAATACGTACTGTAATGCCTTATCTATGATTTTACATAGTTTCGTCCCAAAACCATTCAGTTGGTTTTTACGCCACGAAAAGGTTTTATTTATAAGTGAGCATAATATGAAAATGTAGTTTCATGCAGCAGTTCAATAAATTACCTATACTATTCTTTGTTAGATAGAGGTCATGACATTGCTTGGGGCAATCATCAGTAAAGGAACGGAATTCCCATGAAATCAAACATGCAGTTATGCTTGTTTTAATATGAATTAACCTCGCTATACTTATGATTTGTTGTAAATATAGTATTTCTAAATGACTGTATAGCCCAGATTGTGATAATTTATCGAATTTGCTTCTAACAGTGTTGTTTGTCTTGATAGCAACTCCCATATATTTTATAGCAAGAATTTTACGTGTTGTTATGCCTCAGTATGATTTTATATAGCCAGTCTATTCAACCATTTACTGCTAATTCATGAGATGATCGGGAAAATTTCAATGGTTTTCGCTTCCGTTCTATGAATAGTATCGTATCAAGGTTTACTTTCTACTGTACATATTAAATAATTTTTTTGAGCATTTCACCATGTCTGGATCGGCCAGGGTGTAATAATTTGTCAGGCTCTGTTTGCTTGCTTTCAATGTGAATAAATCTAATAGCAACTAATTAATACTTTTCAGCACGAATTCTACGTACTGTAATGTCTTAACTATAATTTTACAAAGTTACCTTTTGTTTTACATTGTATTCATGGGATGATCGGAACACTTCAATGGTTTCGCTTCGATTCTATAGATGTTTTGTTTTTGCATATTAAACGTTTTTTATTATTCCCAATTTAATTTCACAGGGCAGATAAACCTTTTGGTTGATTTTGATTGTAACCAAAAGTATGAATACAGTATTTTCTTGGTAAATCAGAATAAGAAGATATGGAATGTTATGAAAAATGTTAGGCGCTCCAAAAGTGTGTGTACAAATACGGAGATAACTAATTTTGTTTGCCTACTTTACATCAAGTTGTGTAAACGGACTGAAACCTATGGGCTATGAAACTAAAATAGGGAAAATCGGAAAAAAATATAGCCTAACCCATTGTGGTATACATACTACGGAAGTACCAAATGTTATGTATCGCAGTTTCATGAATCCAATGTTGTTATGCTTTGTCATTCAGAGGTCGTGACCTCGCTTCGGACAATCATTCGTAAAGAAGCGGAATTCCCATGAAATCCGATCATGCTGTTTTGCATGTTTTACTATGAATGAGCTTCGCTAATACTTGGTATTTGTTGTGAAAAATATTCTCTGGGCATTTCCAAATGTCTGTAATAATTTGCCGAACCACCTCAAGGTGTTTTTAATGCGAATAGGTCTGATAGCAACTACTAAATATTCTTTAGTAGGGCTGAGCATTTTGAATACCTGATGATTTCAGAATCGAATCGAATAATTTTTTCGAATCGAATCGAATCTCGAATACTTGGAAGGTATGAAATTGTATGTAACTTTCCTATTATTTTAGGTCCTCAAGACACATAAATTACTGAAAACATAGAATACATCACTGACAGTAAAAAAAACACGTTTTCATCAATACCTCAATACAGAAAAGAGTCATATGTCAGAATTGAGCTGGAAAAATATGGCTTCAATGGAAAAAAATTTGAGAAATTTACCTCGACCAATGGCAGAAAGAAAAAAAAGATGGCGGCGATTCGGAATTTTGCTCTGAACTGATTCAAATAATTTTCTATTCGATTCGAAATATTATTATAATATTAATAATTAATTAATAATAATTAATAATTATTATTCGCTGTATAATTAAGTTATATCTTGTATTGTTTGAAGAAGTTAGACCATGATCTAACGAAAGCTCACAAATATACTTACTATTTCGTTGAAAGAGATCATGTTATTTTTACTTATCACTTTAATACTATCTCGTTCAAGCATCTTTGTGGTTAGTACCACATACGGATCCGAAGTGGAAAGTAATCAAGGAGAAAGGACCTGCAGTTCAGTATATCAATGCCAGCTCATAAACTGATTGAAAAACTTCAATGGGTTTCGATTCGCTTCTATGAATAGTAAGTATCGTGTCAAGGTTTTTAAATCTGGCATCGCTAGCGCACTTATCAAGCCGGGACCAAGTCTGTGTGTATATATGTGTCGGTCGTTTTGCGCTTCCACTTCTTGTTTAGTATTGTATCCAGGGGTGGATTACTCATTAAGCAAAATAAGTACGTGCTGAAGCCCCAGAGAAATTTTCCTTGCCGAATTTTTCATATTGCCTTAGTGGTCAATAAAATATTTCAAGTTGGTCAGGCAATTCAGACCTTAATATTGACCCAGTTGAAATAATTTTTTTGGGTATTCTTCTCTCTCAAGTATCATTTTAAACCTCTTTATAAATGTTGGCAGAGATGAGAACCATTTTCAAAAAATAAATAATGTGGATTAAACATTTTAGCCCCCCAGGGAATGAAGCTGGTATTATAAGAAAATGCAGGTTAAACCAAAACTTGAAACGATTACAGAAAAAACTTTCACTCAGTTTCAAATCAAAACAGCTAATTTTAAAACCTACAGAATTTCTGTGCTGTGCGTTGTGTTGGATTAGTACGAATTTTAATTTTAAATAAAATACGACCGAGCGGACTGGGGGAAATAAAATTCCCTGTTTTATAACTGAAACACCGAGATAATTATTTTAAACAGTGTCGACTAACACGGCAACAATAACGGGTACTCCTGTAATATGTGCAACAAGATGGCGGACACAGGAAAGTTGTATGTGTACCAGGTTAGGCCATGATTTCAGGTACAAATACTACGGGATTCACTTGGCTAGTCCCCGAACTCATGATAGAACCAAAATAAAGAAAACTGGAATAAAATTATGGCCTATCCCTAACTTGTTGCACAGCGCCCAATAATGTGGCAATATGAATCTTCGTGTGATCGCGATTTCATAATATCGATAAAAACTAACTTTTGTTAAAGTTTCGTAGAAAAGTGAACAGAGAATGAAAATTGAATCATTTAATATCGAAACAGATAAAATCAATGATTCTCAGATAATTGACGAGATGGTGAAATATAATGTATCGTAATCGGTATTATTATCTTCACATTGAAACTTATCGTTTTTTCTCGACAGCATTTCCTCGGATTGTTTCCAGTAACAACTGAAATCTCTACCGCAACGATATACGAAGTATTCATAAAGTCCCTTTACAATTTCAATTTTGGTATGAAGTCAGTTCTCAATATATATCTCTCAACCAGGTTTGTTGTTTTCAATCAGTGATTATTTTCAGAAGTAAAGTATTTTTACTTCATTTAATACATTTGTGAGGGCCAAAACAATATATGGTATCGATAAAATACCTTGGTAATTTTTAAAAATTCCAAGACTTAATCGACACCCAATATAAATATAGCCTTAAACGCATCAATTATCATTCCCAACTCGTATGTTAATATTTTCTCCCTTTTAGTTGAGGGATCAGTACCTTTGTGTGAGAAAACTTTCAGTCATTTTGTTTGAGTCTCTCAGCATAACAAAATCGGCGACATAGTGGTACTATAATGTATTATTTAATTTAGATGCTCATACCAAACACTAACAATATAATGTGTAGGTTTAGACATGATAGTGGACTCAGGAAGTAGTCGTAAAAGATTTCAAACAGTCCAATGAAAATGCAGAGTGGTCGCTAGAAGAACAGAAAATTTGTCGAACAGCTATTTTTTTATACAAGGAATATTTTTTTTTTTAAAGGCATATGATATATTACATTCATAGAAGCTCAAAATGTCGTCCGTGCACTTCAGAACAGTGTCTTAACCTAGAATTCCAACCTCGTGTAGCGTTTTGAAGGTTAATTAGTGCGATGTCGTTCCAATTCAATCTATATTGTATCTATTGTATTGGCAATTTCGTTTCGATTAGTTACTTATTTTTGATAATTTGTAGACACTGTTATATGATTAGTAGCGCGTTTGAATTATGGTTATCGCCATATTCCACGTCCATCACGCCACCCAAAGTGTACAATTGAATTTGAAAAGATCCCAGTATCTCCAAAGGATAGTAACCACGTCTAACAGTGGGGGCTTGTTTAAAGACTTAGTCGTAGTGAAGATTTGAAATTGGTAGACGTCGACGAATAATTGACTTTCTGTACTGAGCCTTGTTGAGAGTGATAGGACAAAACAAATGAAAATTTCAAACACATGATAGCGAAAAACGAAAGTGTCTATGAAATCGAAACGACGCTTATTTCCATTGGAAGATGGCATCATAAACATGGCAACCAATTTCAAACTAAACAAATAATTTTCAAAATTGTGGCCAAGTTGAAAATTTTCTATATTATCGATAACGATAAACCGCTATATCACCATTATTAGTTAAAAACGTGCTTTGAATCTGTACCTTACATAACCGCGACATAACAATAGTTTCATAAGCCCGCGCTCGTTTCGTATATTGCTACCAGTTGCCAGATTCTGTGCCCAATTAAAGTCAGTTCATGTCATCCAATGATTTCTAATTTCACGATTTTCCATCGAACTGTAATTTCATCGAAAATATGAAACCTTTAATAAAACTAATGTTGTTTCGATTTTATGGTTAGTTTCGTTTCCCAAACTTATACGAGAACTACGTGTCATTTGGCATTTGTGTATATACTTAGTGCGCAAGATTTTACAACATTTATTGTTCTCTAAAAAAAAATTCGGTCGCTTGAAAAAGATTCGTTTTAGTTTCGTTTCTGTTATGGGGAAAATGTATGTACCGCAGTTTCATAAATTTAATTTTGTTATGCTTCATCAGGCAGAGGTCATGACCTTGCTTCGAGCAATCATCCGTGAAGAAGCGGAATTTCCTTGAAATTCGATCATTCAGTTTTGCATGTTTTACTATGAATAACTCGCTAATACTTTTGTTGAAAATAAATGTCCGTGTTGCCTAAGGTGTTATAATTTGTAAAAATTGAATTCCAATAACATTTGGGTTTTTTTTAATGTGTCTGATAGCAACTACTAAATGTTTTTTAGCACGAATAATACGTACTGTAATGCCTTATCTATGATTTTACATAGTTTCGTCCCCAAACCATTCAGTTGGTTTTTACGCCACGAAAAGATTTTATTTATAAGTGAGCATGATACGAAAATGCCGATGTTATTGAAATCGTAGTTTCCTGTCGCAGTTTCATAAATTCAATTTTGTTATGCTTCATCAGGCAGAGGTCATGACCTTGCTTCGGGCAATCATCCGTAAAGGAACGGAATTCCCATAAAATCAAACATGTAGTTTTACATGTTTTACTATGAATAACTCGCTAATACTTTTGTTGAAAATTAATGTCCGTGTTGCCTAAGGTGTTATAATTTGTAAAAATTGAATTCCAATCACATTTGGGTGTTTTTTAATGTGTCTGATAGCAACTACTAAATATTTTTTAGCACGAATAATACGTACTGTAATGCCTTATCTATGATTTTACATAGTTTCGTCCCAAAACCATTCAGTTGGTTTTTACGCCACGAAAAGGTTTTATTTATAAGTGAGCATAATATGAAAATGTAGTTTCATGCAGCAGTTCAATAAATTACCTATACTATTCTTTGTTAGATAGAGGTCATGACATTGCTTGGGGCAATCATCAGTAAAGGAACGGAATTCCCATGAAATCAAACATGCAGTTATGCTTGTTTTAATATGAATTAACCTCGCTATACTTATGATTTGTTGTAAATATAGTATTTCTAAATGACTGTATAGCCCAGATTGTGATAATTTATCGAATTTGCTTCTAACAGTGTTGTTTGTCTTGATAGCAACTCCCATATATTTTATAGCAAGAATTTTACGTGTTGTTATGCCTCAGTATGATTTTATATAGCCAGTCTATTCAACCATTTACTGCTAATTCATGAGATGATCGGGAAAATTTCAATGGTTTTCGCTTCCGTTCTATGAATAGTATCGTATCAAGGTTTACTTTCTACTGTACATATTAAATAATTTTTTTGAGCATTTCACCATGTCTGGATCGGCCAGGGTGTAATAATTTGTCAGGCTCTGTTTGCTTGCTTTCAATGTGAATAAATCTAATAGCAACTAATTAATACTTTTCAGCACGAATTCTACGTACTGTAATGTCTTAACTATAATTTTACAAAGTTACCTTTTGTTTTACATTGTATTCATGGGATGATCGGAACACTTCAATGGTTTCGCTTCGATTCTATAGATGTTTTGTTTTTGCATATTAAACGTTTTTTATTATTCCCAATTTAATTTCACAGGGCAGATAAACCTTTTGGTTGATTTTGATTGTAACCAAAAGTATGAATACAGTATTTTCTTGGTAAATCAGAATAAGAAGATATGGAATGTTATGAAAAATGTTAGGCGCTCCAAAAGTGTGTGTACAAATACGGAGATAACTAATTTTGTTTGCCTACTTTACATCAAGTTGTGTAAACGGACTGAAACCTATGGGCTATGAAACTAAAATAGGGAAAATCGGAAAAAAATATAGCCTAACCCATTGTGGTATACATACTACGGAAGTACCAAATGTTATGTATCGCAGTTTCATGAATCCAATGTTGTTATGCTTTGTCATTCAGAGGTCGTGACCTCGCTTCGGACAATCATTCGTAAAGAAGCGGAATTCCCATGAAATCCGATCATGCTGTTTTGCATGTTTTACTATGAATGAGCTTCGCTAATACTTGGTATTTGTTGTGAAAATATTCTCTGGGCATTTCAAAATGTCTGTAATAATTTGCCGAACCACCTCAAGGTGTTTTTAATGCGAATAGGTCTGATAGCAACTACTAAATATTCTTCAGTAGGGCTGAGCATTTTTGAATACCTGATGATTTCAGAATCGAATCGAATACTTTTTTCGAATCGAATCGAATCTCGAATACTTGGAAGGTATGAAATTGTATGTAACATTCTTAATATTTTAGGTCCTCCAGACACATAAATTACTGAAAACAAAGAATACATCACTGACAACAAAAAAAACACGTTTTCATCAATATCTCAATACAGAAAAGAGTTATATGTCAGAATTGTGCTAAAAAAATATGGCTTCAATGAAAAAAAATTGAGAAATTTACCTCAACCTATGGCAGAAAGAAAAAAAAAGATGGCGGCGATTCGGAATTTTGCTCTGAACTGATTCAAATAATTTGCTATTCGATTCGAAATATTATTATAATAATTATTATTAATTACTTTCGTTTCTAAACTACTTCCGTTTCTAAACTATTCCATTCAGTATGTCAATGCCAGCTCATAAACTGATCGAAAAACTTCAATGGGTTTCGATTCGCTTCTATGAATAGTAAGTATCGTGTCAAGGTTTTTAAATCTGGCATCGCTAGCGCACTTATCAAGCAGGGACCAAGTCTGTGTGTATATATGTGTCTGTCGTTTTGCGCTTTCACTTCTTGTTCAGTATTGTATCCATGGGTGGATTAACCATTGAGCAAAATAAGTACGTGCTGGAGCCCCACAGAAACTTTTCTTGCTGAATTTTTCATATTGCCTTAGTAGTCAATAGAATATTTTAAGTTGATCAGGCAATTCAGACCTTAATATTGTGTGGATTAAACATTCTAGCCCCCCCAGGGAATGAAGCTGTTTTTATAAGAAAATGCAGGTTAAACCAAAACTTGAAACGATTACAGAAAAAACTTTCACTCAGTTTCAAATCAAAACAGCTAATTTTGAAATCTACAGAATTTCTGTGCTGTGCGTTGTGTTGGATTAATACAAATTTCAATTTTAAATAAAAAACGACCGAACGGACTGGGCGAAATGAAATTCCCTGTTGTATAACTGAAATACCGAGATAATTATTTTAAACAGTGTCGACCAACACGACCACAATAACGGGTAACGGGTATGTGCAACAAGATGGCTGACACCGGAAAGTTGTATGTGTACCAGGTTAGGGTTAGGCCAGGGATGGGCAACATACGGCCCGCGGGCCGGGTCCGGCCCGCTGACTATCCAACCACTCTGTAATGTGGTCCGACGCATCATTTCTGAAAGTTGCCGATCGCTCTGCGAGCTGGGGAAATAAACAATTGCCTTAGTGAACAAACAATTGCGTTAGCACACTTGTTAAACAAACAATGTAAGGTCAAAGCAGAGAGCGTTGTAAACATTCCCCACTACTATTATCAGTTATATTCCTATATAGATTCTAAATATAAATAGATTTTAGAAATTAGATATTATATTAAGTTTTATTAACCATGGAATATCCCAAGAAACGTAAAGTTGACAGAGAGTGTCGAGCATTCAACAAAGATTGGATACCGAAGTATTTTTTTGTAATAATCCGGCCCGCCGAGGACTTCATTTTCCCACATCTGGCCCGCCGACTAGAGAAGTTGCCCACCCCTTGTTAGACCATAATTTCACGTACAAATACTACGGGATTAACTTGGCTAGTCCCCGAACTCGTAATAGAACTAATATAAAAGAAATTGGAATAAAATTATGACCTAACCCTAACTTGGTACACATACTACGTTCCGGTGTCCGCCATCTTGTTGCACATACTACATCATCGACCAATAATGTAGCAATATGAATTTTCGTGTGATGGCGATTTCATGGTCGATGGCGATTTCATCGATAAAAACTAACTTCTGTTAAAGTTTCATAGAAAAGTAAACAGAGAATGAAAATTGAATCATTTATTATCGAAACAGATAAAATCAATGATTCTCAGATAATTGACGAGATGGTGAAATATAATGTTTCGTAATCGGTATTATTATATTCACATTGAAACTTATCGTTTTTTCTCGACAGCATTCCCTCGTATTGTTTCCAGTAACAACTGAAATCTCTACCGCAACGATATACGAAGTATCCATAAAGTCCCTTTACAATTTCAATTTTGTTATGAAGTCAGTTCTCAATATATATATATCTCAACCAGGTTTGTTGTTTTTAATCAGGAATTGTTCAAGTAATTTTACTTCATTTAATACATCTGTGAGGGCCAAAACAATATATGGTATCAATAAAATACCTTGGTATTTTTTAAAAATTTTAAGACTTAAACAACACCCAATATAGCCTTAAACGCATCAATTATCATTCCCAACTCTTATGTTAATATTTTCTACACTTTTAGTTGAGGGATCAGTACCTTTGTGTGAGAAAACTTTCAGCCATTTTGTTTGAGTCCCTCAGCTTAACAAAATCGGCGACATAGTGGTACTGTAATGTATTATTTAATTTAGGTGGTCATTCCAAACACTAACAATATAATGTGGGGCTTACACATGATAGTGGACTAGTTGGATAACATTTCAAACAGTCCAATGAAAATGCAGAGTGGTCGCTAGAAGAACAGAAAATTTGTCGAACAACTATTTTTTTATACAAGAAATAATTTTTTTTTTATAGCATATGTTATATTACATTCATAGAAGCTCAAAATGTCGTCCGTGCACTTCAGAACAGTGTCTTAACCTAGAATTCCAACCTCGTGTAACGGTTTGAAGATTAACTTATGCGATGTCGTTCCAATTTAATCTATACCTATACGCATTTTATTCGTGATCTCATGTGACCTTCAAATTTCCTGTTTCGCTAGCGACGACCCTGAAATTTTAATTTCAGTCGTGACAAACAAATACTTAGAAACCAACCAATATGACAAAAAGTTTCGCAAGGGAAATAGATCAGAAACTTTGAATCATATCAAATCGAAACAGTTAAAACTCAAGATTCAAGAATATTGATCTTTTAGATATCACGATGAAAAATTATATTTCCGTCATCAAGATCACTATCTTCTGATAAAAATTTGACAATGTTTCCTATGCTCTGAGCAAACTTTGAATAAATACAGCTCTCGCAAATCTTTTATCAATATTCCATTTACTTTAGTTGGAGAATTGACACATTTTCAAGACACCGGTTTTCAACCAGTGTGCCATGGGCCACAACTGGGCCACAGAGACATTCTCAGGTGGGCCACAAATTTATTAACAAATTATAATTGTAGTAGCGATGAATAATGATGATGCTGTTTTCGCTACTTAGTGGTAATCTACATTTTATTTATTAAAGTGGAAATATCTATATTTTCCGGAAGAATTGTTCGTTTTTCTTGCAGTTTTTCCTTCAGTGAGAAAGTTAACGAGTCACAGAATTTCTGTGCAACAAAAGCGGGCCACCAAAGTAAAATATTTGAGCACCCCTGGTTCATCAAGCAAACTTGTATTATCAGAGCAGCAAGATTCTTGACCGCCATTTGCTTAATATTAATTTTGATTCGAGTAGCGATGAACTGGAAATGTTCAAAAAGTCAACAAACGTGACAGAAAGTTTCGAAGGAAATTGAACAGAAATCGAAACTTCAATAATTTCAATCGAAACAGATAAAATCAAAGTTTCCCAGGTCATCGACAAGACATATACTTTACACTCCTGTCACGATGTAGTTTATTGTCTACCAGTTTCTACAAGTCTATTTTATGCTTTTAGATATTTTTATGATTTAATTCGTATTTTGATTCTTGTTGGTTCAAAAAAGATATCTTGATTTAAATATAGTTTCGTGTTCCTATGTACTTGTTTTCAAACAAGTATAAATATTGTAACACACATTCGTGAAGTGTGATTCATTTCAGTTTTTCGTTTTAGAATCATTTTTCAAACAATGTGATAGAAAGTTTCGAAAGAAATCGAACTCGAAACGAAACTTTACTAATTTCAATCAAAACAGACAAAATCAAAGTCTCAAGTTATCGGTGAGACATAAATATTATCAATGATATGACGTAGTTTATCGTCTACTATAGCGATTCCCAAAAGGTCGACGCGAATATTAACATAATTGTGTTGAACATAACTAAAATATGATTGAATAAAGTAAAATTGAGAATTATTGGACACGTTATTGGACACGTTAGTGTACCTAACGATCGTTTTCATATTTTTGGTAATCTTGTTCTTGTTGGTCTTCTTCCTTGTATCGTTTTGAAAAAATCGCTTCTCGTCTTGATTACTAGACCAATTGCTTTAAAATTTTCAGTGAGTAAAGATTAGATTTTTTGCTAGAAGGCTATTACTTTTATATATCGTTTTTTGTGTGCTATGACACCAATTTTCCTCTATGTTGCGCCACGTGCCCATATATTCGAGCATAGCTCTTTTATTTAAAGGTAGTATTTTATTGTCGTGTAAGTGAGTTTTTTCCTGATGATTTAGCGCCGCGCGTACAAAAAGTTTGAGAACTAGTTTCTAATTTTATGTTTTTGGATATTTTCTTGCTCCATATCGTACTTTGATCATTGCAATTTAAAATACATATATTTCTCTGAAATAGCTGTTTGCAAACAAGTATAATTATCGTTACACACATACCTAAAATATGATTCATTTCAGCATTTTGTTTTGGAATCGAAACTCCGTTTGGTTGTTTTTGCCCTATTTCTAGGAACGTATGAATAACAGTTTTCGTGTTTTTTTTTGGGTCGAATTTTTGAAATGTGTGAAAATTACTGAAGCGAGACGAGGCGGTATTATTTGTAAACTCCGTTTTACTTCCGTTGCGATTCAAAATACGATTCTCATGCGTTCGTGAGTTTCAGTTTCGATAATTTTCAGGTAGTTTTCGAGACATCGCTTTGGACAAGGCCGGTAAAAGTGAATTCGATCATCAAGCAGCGTCTAATCCGAAGTATTTCCTAGAAAAAGCACTTAATTCAGTTGAAGAGACAAACATTCTACCCGCCTGGCGGTCTCATGGCTCCCAGCAGTGTCAGTTGAGTAATTCGTCAAAGCCTTACCCACCAACAGCTGCTTAGTCATGGGGTTAGAGTCGGGAACTCCCCTCCCCCCTTTTCTAGAAATAAAAAAAAAAATTTTGTAGTTTGAATTGCTCTTGAGACCCTTAGGGCTCTTGGAAACCCACGTGTTCGGATCCGCTTGCGGAACACCCCCGACTGGTGCTACGCAACTGCCCAGCGACAATAACAGTAATACGAAACTGTAATGTTCGATCTTTTAACTTTCAATTAGGTATTAGAACTTTGGGTTTTGCTCAGCATCCTTTGGTTTCCCTGGGCTTGTTTTTTTTAAATTTCATTTTCAAAAGGGGTAAGAAAGTCACAAACCCCCATTGCTACGCCCTCCCACATTCGCAGTTGTATATATTTTCAGCAACCAACTTTAAAAACAACCAAGAGCAGAAGCAGACAAAAATTGAGGGGGGGGGTTATAATGACGTAATATGACGCTCACTCGTGCCTTCTTCTCCGAACAAGGCCAGTTAAAG
This sequence comes from Styela clava, assembly GCF_964204865.1. NCBI lineage: Eukaryota > Metazoa > Chordata > Ascidiacea > Stolidobranchia > Styelidae > Styela > Styela clava. The sequence continues at coordinate 22,459,432 of NC_135253.1, read as the reverse complement.
AGCAAAATAGTGTTGGAAAAGGCGTATAAAATTATGTCTCACTGCAAATGCGGCAAAAATGCATTTAAAAATATTTTAAAATTATTTGTTGGGGTCCTCACAGACCCCCCCCCCCTCTCAAAAAAATTATCCTGAACAGTAGGCGATCGCGACGATAAATGATTATTTTACAGAATTAAATATTCGTGATATCCTTTCATGCTTGTAACGTGCCTGTATAATCTTGGAAGCTTTGATTGCTTCCATTGTTTATATATTGAATATGACGTCACACAAAGCTAATTAACTTACTATATCGGAAGTCGTTGGGACTGATTGGTACGCGAGACTGACAATTATCTTTCCTTGCTCCAGGGATTCTCAAACTTTTGATGTTATGGAGCCCGTAATAAGGTTGGATTTATAAAAGTATAGGCAAAAAGAAAACACATTGTTACTAACTGAATAATGTTCCTAAGTAAATTAAAATTACTTTAATTTCAAGGACTCGTGTGAAATTATATAGAATGTCATATCTGAATTACCGCCTTGTTGCCACATTTCGACACTAACGTTGTCAAATTTTATCAATGCCGTTATTGCTTCTTTGGACAGTTACAAAATTGGTCAAGTCAGTATTTTGGTAAGTAAACGAATAGTTTCTATCATGAATACCTGGGGCTCCGTATGAAGCATTTGAAAACCTAACGGGGTGATCCAAACCCGGGCCCGCGGGCCACAAGTGGCCCACCACTTTATTATCTGTGGCCCGCGTAGCAGTTGCGCGAGAGTAAACAAAAAATCGAAATCAGTGTTGTTTCGACATAAGAATACCCAAAAAACATTTTGACATTTTGCTACATCACTAATTTCAATGAATAGACTAGTGTTATGGCTAGCTGAGGCAACTAGCAAAGTTGAATATTGTGATAGGCTAGTCTGGATTATTAACTGTCTTTTTATTTTTTCTTATTTGTAAATTTTAAACATTAGTATGAGAAGAAAGCGGACCAATTCAGATGACTTTTGACTGAATATGTGAAAGAAAATACCACAATGCTTGCCTAATATGTCTGTACGTTATGTCGGTGACAATCTGAAAAAAAAAATTGTTTTTATGTCATTTTATCCGTTGTGGAAAGTTTGAAATCTTACACTAGATGTGGATAGAGTAAAAAAAATTTCACGTCTTAGTGAGTTTTGTTGTTGTTTTTGCATGTTTTAGCTTGATGAATGAAAAATAATGGTCAATGTGTTCGAACAAAAAGTATTTGATTTGTATTGCACTATTTACTTATTCTTGGTACTATTGTGGCCCGCGAACAATACAAAAATAATAGTGTGGCCCGCGAGGCCGACAACCTTGGACCACCCTGGTCTATATGTCGGGTGGAATGGGTTCCTAAACCAGTGGTTTCCAAGTTTTCATGGCTCGTGGCCCTCTTCTTGTGGCTTTCAGCATTCATGGCCCATCTGTTTATCATTCCAGTGGTATTTATAGTGTTATTTTGGTTGATAGATTCCAAATCCCATTATTTTCAAACAATTCATGCTCAACAAAGTGTAAACACCATGTGAAATAACCTTATCAAGCAATGAAACTCGGAAGGACGTGGAGTTTTCTTGTGAAGGGAATGTGAAATAAACTCGGAATCTAGCATACGTACGGGCCCCCGTTTGGAAACCACTGCCCAAAACATAAGTGACTATTTCGTTCAAAGCCTCTCTTAGAGTAAAGATGCTAATTTTAAATATTTAATAGATTCGTTGACCAATAAATCGTGGTATTCGTCGTTGTATATGGCATCATATTATTGCAATGCACATTCTAGTGACATATCTTCTGACCGGAAACATATGGTGCATCCAGTGGTGATAAAACCACCCAAATTTATTATCGTGACGTCAGCATCCGGCTACAAAGTTCAAAATAATAGCAGTAATCTAATTGGTGCGGGGTATGTAATGGGTAAATATACGGGCGCTCCAGAAGTGTGTGTACCAATATGGAGGTACCAACTAATTTTGTTCGCCTACTTTACATCTAGTTGTGTAAAATCACTGAATCCTATGGGCAGGGGTTATATTCACTTGGCTAACATAGACAGTCCCCGAACTCGTAATAGAACCAAAATAAGAGAAATCGGAATAAAATTATGGCGTAACCCTAACCTGCTACATACACTACGGGAGTATCCAAGATACGAACATTTCAATTTAAGAAGGATAATTGTAGGTTATTCCGGTTTATACTAGTAACCCATTAAGTATGGGCGGTTGCTTTTCTATAGCCTTGTTTGAATCGTAGGTGTAAAAACTCTTCATAAAACTAGTTCGTCTACAATCTAAACGTAGTAAAGTATCATATATGTTGGGTTGTCTATATCAGTGTTTTCTAACCTATGGGTGGCGACTCGCGACCCACAATTGGGTCGCCTAAAAAACAGCTTGGTTTGCTTGTTTTCCAACAAAAACCTATAAGTTGTCGATTTTATTTTTTAGTAGATTGTATTTGGTATTTTTTATTTAGTATTGAAGTGTTGAGCAATAGTAATGAGAATTATCACAGCGTAAAATCTTGGCGACATCTATTTTGCTGAAGTTAACCCACGCCACGATTTCGAAAACTATCTGATTGCAAACAAACGTGGCTTTCTCAATTTGAGGAAATTTCATATCGCAAGATTTCACAAATTTTTTTTTTAATCAGGCTAGTCCGAGAAAAGGGTTGGGAACCATTGTTCTGTATGTCGGGTCGTAATAAGTTCGCAAATATAAGTATCTATTTGTTCAAAGCCTTGTTTAGAGTAAAAAGGTTAATTCCGAATATTTAATAGATTAATTGGCCAATAAATCGTGTAATTCGTCGTTGTATATGGCATCATATTATTGCAATGTACATTCTAGGGAAATATCTTCTGACCGGAAACATATGGTGCGTCCAGTGGTGATAAAACTACCCAAATGTGTCATTGGTGACGTCAGCATCCGGTTACAGAGTTCAAAATAATAGTTACGTCACGTATTGTGCGTCCCGTGACTTGAAAGTCGTAGAAGTTTTGCAAATAAAACCAAAACACAGTCGCAACCCGAAAAACAACTTGATGGAAATTCCACATACGTCATTTCCGATTATCGAGGATGTTACGTCATATCACGTGATCACGTCAAGCCATGAATTGTGACGTATAAATGGCTCATGTGAAAGATAAAATAACAGTGTAATTAAAAATGACTAATCTACTACTACGGAAGTAAACTACGCACAAGTCTTCGTCCAGTAAGGCTTAAAGTTTAAACAGCAGTATGTCGCCGAATCAGGGTGATGAACATTTGACCCCGGGCGTGAATCTTTTACGCAGGAATCACTAGTATGGCGGGCTGGTGGCGTGATGGAATCGTGTAATGCTTGCAATCAATAAATTTAGCTTGATATTACGACATACCATAAAAATCAGGAATATTTCAAAGTGATTCAAGAGTCTTGCTGCACTAGTTCAACTAGTAGTTGCATTAACTAGTAGTTGAACTATGTATGTCTGCAGAAGTCTGACCTTGGTCAGACGGAACATTACAGAAATAGTGTGCAACATGACTCTTCAATCACTTAAGATAGTTAGTTATCTTTACCCTTGCTACAGCATTTTTGCATTACATATATACGGATTCACCTGCACAAAAGCATAGAAGAAGGATAAGTAGTTACTTCCGCAGAAACCAAACCATTACACAAGGCGTATTTCATCTGGTGTCCCGATGCTTATTTCCTTGTGCATAATTCTAGTCAATCCAACAATAACGTTGCAGATTTCTCATTGTTCCTAAGGCGCGAATAATATATAATGCAAAACGAACGAAAGCGCGCAATACTAGCAATCAACATGCTTGAGGCGATGATCAATAGTTTTTCAGGTTCTTCATCCGTCCCACATTTGACGGGGGCGTATCTCGGGAAGTTTTTCCGAACATTTGGGTCTCGAGTCAAAACTGGGTTCTTTGGGTCACTCGTATTTTCATAAAATCTAAAAATTAGGGATTTTATTTTGTAGTCAATATTATGGCTTATTTTGTATTGAAGCGTTTCTCAATAATTATTGTATATGGGAAGTATTACAGCGTAGAAATTTGTCAGCATCTAATTTGTTTTTCGTAAAGTCACGACCGGATTTCAAAAAATCGCTGATGGCTAACAAATATTAATTAGTGTTTGAGCATATCCTTGGGTCGCGAGATTTAACAAAATTTATTTTTTAGAAATTTGGGTCGATTAAAAAAACAAAAAAACGTTGGGAATCACTGATTTAGGTCAGAGCTACTCAACTGGCGGACCGCGGTCCGAGTCGAATACTTGAAAGATTCGTCTGATTTTTATTTCATTTTGGAGGATTGTCTCCATTTAACTTCGGATGTGTAAAAGGATGTTGAACATTTTGCGGTTACTTCGTTTTCCACAACTCTCATTTTTTAACTTTTTAACCGAAAAGATAGAGTAACTAAAATACAGTTGGGCGCAGTATGAAATGCATTTTCTGGCCAGACCGGGCACCAGGAATTTTCAAGTTTGGTATATGTACCTTTAGGAAAAATAGTTGAGTAGCCCTGATCTAGGCTATGGCAGCCATGACTCGTTCTTTGAGCGCCGTATGTATAGGGCGCAAAAAGGCGAAAATCCTAATCGCAAAATGTCTCAATAAAATATTTTTCTGAATTGAAAATAACTGAAACTCGTATTTTCACATTAATACTAACTTACAAGTATTCCAAATAAACAACAGTCGTTAAAAATTTTTGGTCAACATCAAGGAGGCGCATTTTCAAACTTTGCTATTAACTTAGTTATTAATTAATTAGTGATGGGACACGCGGTGTCACTATAGAGTCATGAATCGAAACCGCAGTTTCGATCGATAAGTCTTCGGTCTCCGACCGATATTCTCGTTCTACAAGTTGTTTTGTTGAGCATGAATTCAGAGGTTGGGCCTGAATTCATTGTACATAATTGGATTTGGAATCTATCAATCAGAATTGCACTATAAATATCACTGGAATGATAAACAGAAGAGCCATGAGGGCTAAAGCCTCAGGAAGGGGGCTACCAGACCTGAAGGTTGGAAAGCACTGCGCTAGGCCGTCGCGCGGTCTTACATGGAAAATGATTGGCCAGCAAGAACACGTCAAAAAGGTATATAAGTTTATGTTTATTCAACTATCGAAATCGTTAGTTATACTGAACAAATATTGAGTTAATCAGGTTGATTTCGTGATCAACCAGCATTCGTGAGAATATCCATTTCACGAAATTGCTGGCTAGACGGAATCATGATTTGTGTCTATCATGCCGTGACAATCGTAAAGTACAGAAGCATCGAAGAGTTGAAGCCGGTTCGTTTTCATCGTGTCGTTGATTATATTTTTAGAATCGATTTTTTGGGGCTCCCGAAGTATGCGAACCAAGATGGCGGACATCGGAATGTAATATCTGTACTGGGTTAGGGTTAGGCCATAATTTTAGGTATAAATACTACGGGAGGCTCTTGGCTAGTCTTCGAACTGATAATAGGACTAAAATAAGGAAAATTGGAAAAAAATTATTGCCTAATCCTAACCTGTTACCCATGTTACGTTCCGATGTCCGCCATCTTGGTTCGCATACTTTGGGAGCCCCGATTTTTTTTGGAAGAATTTTGGGCGTCCCAGAAGTATGTGTACCAATATGGAGGTAACTAATTTTGTTCGCCTATTTTATAACAAGTTGTGTAAAGGGACTTAAACTTATGGGCAGGGGGTATATTCACTTGGCTAGTCCCCGAACTCGTAATAGAACTAAAATAAGAAAAATGGAAATAAAATTAGGGCCTAACCCTAACCTGGTACACACACTACCCGAGTATCGAATTTTGATTTGAAACCGATCATTTTGCCTTAAATGCAAATTTACATAAAATTGGTTGTCATGCCGACGGATATTGCGAACAGTGTTTTGTACCTAAGACGGTAGCCCACTACCTACACAGGGGTTCTCAACCTTTTCTCTGTTAAGTACCCCCGGAGTCACGAAACAATCAACGCGAACCCCCAGTAATCAGACACTTATCTAAATTGTGATATATTGACTAACAATTTGCTGCAACGACTGCCAAGCCGTGCATTTCACATTGTTGTGTCACAATCGCAACAACGTAAGATCAGGGAAAATGTACGGTGAGTTTCAATTGGCACTTATTTTCCTCCTGTAGTTACTTTCTTTTTTAAAGGATATGAAAAAAAGCAACACACGAAAACCTTGACTGTCATCCAAGTACCCTTGAAAATCTTCTCGTGAACCCCTGGGCGTTCGCGAACCCCTGTTACATTGTCAGCAATATAATCATTAGAAAATTCTAGTGATTCGCAAAGCCAGAAAACTTAAATTGAAACTGACTTTGAAAGAAGTGACATGGACATCATTAAAACTGTTTTGTTTACGGTAGTGGGTTATTAAACCGCGTACCGCGGGCCAATTACAGTTGCGTAACGATTTAATTTCGCCCGCCGAACTTGAATGAAATAGTTTATCACTTCATGGTTTTACCTTTTTGCGTTCCAGATACCGCCAGTTGTTACGTCATTATCACAGTATAAGCACGTGTATATTGGTAACAATTAAATTATACCGGTATCGTAATGTACCTTTATCGGTATCGGGCTTTTGCAGGCGCTTCCCTCTCTCCGGCCCGCGAATATCTTTCCGCTTCTAATTTTGCCCCCGCTCAATCACTGGTACACGGGCAGAAATATTTAGGATGAATTACTTAATAAAAATGATTTATTTGTATAACTATTGATTAATAAATATTGTATAATTTGTTAGTAAACTTTTTTTAATTCGAATTGATCAATGTGGCAAAAGGCCACTGATGTTATAAACGCCATAAAACATATAACAACAACAATTTCTTTCCATCGGGGTTGGAAATCGATGTTAGATGTTTACCATTTCTATTAAAAGTGTTTACGGGAAAACTACTGTCTAAAATTGGAGTTACTTTTTAAATTGGGGATAAAACAACACCATTTTGAGTCGTACAAAATTTGTGTGAAGCAAAGTAACGTACACTTAAGCAGAAGTAAAAGAGAATAATCTCTGAGCAAATAACAGATGGCGGCTTTTTCGTAGTACGTAAACCAAGATGGCGGACACATGAACGTAGTTCGTGTACCAGGTTAGGGTTAGGGCATAGTTTTATTTCAATTTTCCTTATTTTAGTTCTATTACGAGTTCTGGGACTAGTCAAGTGACTCACATAGTATTTTACCTAAAATTATGGCCTAACCCAACCTGGTACACAACTACACATATATACTACGTTTCGGTGTTCACCATCTTGGTTTACCAACTACTTGAGTACCCAGATGGCAGCTGAAATGCGGTGTGTTTGTGAAATACAACGATTAATAAAAAATAGGGTATTTTGTACAAAGCCCCCAACAAAAGAACAGTAAAAAAAAAATTTTTATAGTTAGGGTTACGGTGAGGTCCAGGAATGCAGATTGCGCTGGAAAATCTTCAGGATGCCGGACTATATACCTGGTTTCAAAGCATACCTTGACCGACAACTGGACAAAAGACCGTGGTTCGCGACATGGTTAGTCCACTTTGTCGGGTATCTTTTAACCAAAATCAAAGTCAAATCCATGACCACCAACCAGACGAAAGGCCGTGGTTTTCCACATGGTTAGTCCACCTTATCAAGTATCTTATAACCGAAAAAAAAGTCGAATCCATGACCGATAACCGGACAAAAAACCCTGGTTTGTCCTTTGATTAGTCCACCTTATCGGGTATCTTTTAACCGAAACCAAAGTCGAATCCATGACCGATAACCGGGCGAAAGACCATGGTATGTCCTTTGATTAGTCCGCCTTTTTTTTAACCAAAACCGAAGCCAAATTCATGTCCGACAACCGAATGAAATACCGCGGTTTGCCAGAGGCATAGTCCACCTTATCGGGTATTTTTTACCCGAAACCAAAGCCAAATCCGTGACCGATAACCGGACGAAAAACGTGGTTTGTCACATGGTTAGTCCATCTTACCGGGTTTCGTTTACCCAAAACCAAAGCCAAATTCATGACCGATAACCGGACAAAAAAACGTGCTCTGTCACATGTTTGTCCACCGAAGTTAAATCCATCTAAAACTGTATGGTGTCATGGCATGCAGAATACAAAAAATCTTGCCAGGCGTTTGAGTCATGGACGGTTATTTACAAATATAGAAAACAAACATAAGTATCGGAAACTCTAGTTGCAAACACAAGAAATATCATCCGTGAGAATTCGATCACGGTTTTGGATGTTAAAGCTGGCTCGACACTACGCGTTAGGATTACATTTTCCATCTCACCTCCGTTTTGCCTGTGTGTATATGCGAGGGTATTGCTGGACGGGTGTCTCACAAATGTCGTGTCACACTTGTCCCACGTGTCCCAATTGTTCACGTTTCCAATTTGTTTCGCGTATCTCACTTGTCACACTTGTTTCAGGGCAAAGAATACAAGTGGAACACGTGATACACGACTTTTTCAACACCGTTGCCAGACTTCTCAGCGTCGTAGGGTGATTCACATGACCGCTGGTTGGTTACGACTTCATCAACAGTCAAGTCCATCTGAAACAAATAAGTCCCAAACTCAACATGGCCGACTAATGGGATTAGAGGACACGTTAGAATATGTTCCAAATTACCTGGAAATTCTGAGTTGAAGTAGAGAAAACAAAGCAGAAGGCCTAATTCATCCTCTTGGATTTTTTACAAGGATTTAGCATGAATCAATTTTTATTGAGAGCATTTACGGGCACTCCAGAATTATGTGTACCAATATGGCGGTAACTAATTTTGTTCACCTATTTTACATCAAGTTATGTGAGGGGACTGAAACCTATGAGCAGGGGGTATTATCACTTGACTAACTCGTAATAGAACTAAATAAAGAAAATCGGAATAAAATTATGGCCTAATTCTAACCTGGTACACACATTGCAGGAGTACCTATTTAAGAATAAAGCGAGCCCGACCCGTCCTCCTGAAGTATGCGCACCAAGATGGCGCACAACCTGAACTCAGGTTGTGTATCAGGTTAGGGTTTAGGGTGTGCGACATCTTGGCGCGCATACTTCAGGAGTACCGGGAACCTCCATATCCGCAAGGTTCCAGGCGTCCACAGTCAGGAGCTTTTAAAACGTTATAGAATTACGGAGATAACGAGTTAATAAGTAGTAGATCAAGTCATTATCATCACATAACTAGTGTTCTGGTAAAAAAAATTGACTTGTCATAACTTTTCAATTCATACCGCGTTTTCTCTCCCGAAAAATAACACTAGGGCTGATTTTCGGGGTATGTCTTTCATTTTCATATATTAAAAACAAAATTACAAAGTAGAGAAATACGAGACTTTCAAATAAATAAAATAGGAAAACCGATTTTCACTTTATTCTAAATAACACGTTCTTATTTAAAAAAAAATGCTCAATATAGACTATTGAAACGTGTAAGGGAGATTTCTTGCTATAAATTAGGGCAAACAAAAATTCACGCTATTGACTATAGGTCTTATTTTAAGGGGAGGGCTTATATTAGAATCATTTTTAAAATTCAGGTTAGGTATATTTTTTGGGCTAGGTCTTATTTTTGGGAAAACACGTTGTATGGTATGTTCGCATACTTTGCTAGTCAGCGACGCCATATCAGACAAAACTTGCCTGAGTCATAGACGATTATTTACAAATATAGAAAACGTAAAGTATCAGGAACTATACTTGCACACACGAGTATTGCACAGTATTTTCGTCTGTGAGAGTTTGATCACGGTTGGGATGAAAATAGATGTGACCACATGACAAATACAATGTACAGCATTATTGGTTTTCGGACGAATTACTAATGATTGGTAATTTTAAAAAACTGAAGGGAAGTAAAAGGCAAAATGCGTGGAAATGCATTCTAGGAAAACTCATTTAGACCGTTTTCTAGACTTTTATTAACTTAAAGATTACTAGGCTGTTATACTGAAACAACAGAAAAGGACAATTTACGTTAACCAAATAAAACCCTCGCTTTGCCACTCGACTATTAACATCTTCAGATCACCCAGCGATTGTGCCACCTTGGCCACAAATTTCATCACGTAAAATCAAGAGCAGCTTATCCCTACCCGAATAATATTTAACTCTTCTCATGGTCAATTTAATTTGTTCTACTCAAGTATTAATTGAAACAAACAATTATTGGACGGAAATTGAAAAAAAGGGAATATTAGTCCACGTCGTTAAGACTACTTCCTTCTCTCTGAGTCATTAGTATATATTCATTAATATATTGAACGTATATTGAAAAGGTCGAGCAATGTTCAAATAAAGGGACACGAAAACCAAAGTAGTACGGGTATGTATAGTAGTCACAGTAGACTTCGTCTGACAACTGAAGCGAGTCAGCGACCGCTGGGAGAGTGCAATTTTTAATTTTGACCTCGTCATCGCACACACAAACGAATCCCATAAACCAGGGCTACTCAACTATTTTTACCGAAGGTCCGCATACAAAACTTCAAAAATATTTGGGTCCGGTCTTTCCAGAAATTATATTTACGCATCCTTAAACACGCTATTCCTCGGCCGACTAATGATTATTAGCTAATCAACATTGTTTATTATGGCGGTATAGTTCTTTTCGTATATATTTAAATCTATAAAAGTGATTTTATAACTGGAAACTTCAAAAGTGGGGTTAATTAATGATCCGAAATAAAGGATTAGGCGCGGTCCGAATCGAATACCCGAAAGGTCCAGATTCGGACCGCGGTCCACCAGTTGAGTAGCCCAGCCATAGACCCCACGCAAATTTTCGGAATAGATAAAAGTAATAGCCTTCTAGAAAAAACACAATCTTTTAACTTCAATTGGTTCAGTAGTTAAAGAGAAAAGCGATTTTCTACAACAACAATTATAACAACATAACAATAAATGGATTTATAGCTCCCCCTCGTGTCCAACAAGTAGACTCGATTTGTGATGCACCCTTCAAACTGTTATGAAAGATAACAGGATAGCAATTCTAAGCTTTGGTAAACATAAGAACACCACAACTTAACATGGTAAACAATAGAATAACACGTATACAGTAAAGTAGGCAGTAGACAGAACTAGGGTAATCAAGAGTACATTGTTTATCTAATAATTACACTGTTAAGTAACAATGACACCACACAAAAAATGGTCTATGCGCACAGCTCAGAGTGATAAAAGTTAAAACAATTCTTATCATGCATTTCTGAATGCAATTTTTTCGAGGAAAAGTCAGCCACTCTCACTTACACAAATGTAAAGGGATCTCGTCCTTGAAAAAAGTTACCGGCAATCACTGGTTGGTAATGGTGATGCAAACCGCACCAGAAAATACTGATTGAATCGGCAGTTCACGTCAACACGGTCAAGAGCTTTTAGGTCAGAGGAAAACTTCTTCTACTTTTATAAAATTATTGCCAACATGTGGCGCTACAGAGCAAAATGTTCGCATTTTTACGTCTTGCGAGATTCTCGATGCATTTATTGGAAACGAAATGGAACCTATAGATCGTTTTGTAATGATGTTTTTGTGGATCATCTCGCTGTTACCGTATGAGAAAATCGTGTTTCTCTTTAATTACTAGACCTATTGCTTCGAAATTTCAGTGGTCAAAGATCGTATTTTTTGCTAGAAGGCTATTACTTTTATTTATTTCAAAAATTTCTGGGGCTCCATGGATTCGTTTTTTTATGTTCGATCATCAAAATTAAAAAATGCGCTCTTTATAGCGGTTTCGCGTTAGCGATCTTGTAGACTAGCGAAGTTGTGAAGCCTGTGGAACTGGTATGCTATTGTGACTGACCGCATACCCGTACTATTTCGAGTACTCCCGAAGTATTCGCACCAAGATATCGCACAACCTGAACATAGTTTGTGAACCAGGTTAGGGTTGTTCAGGTTGTGCGTCATCTTGATACGAATACTCCCGAAGCGCCCTATCTTTTGTCCGTATATTTTAGCATCGTACTGTTGTTTCAACAAATATTCTGAATCTGTGGAAGGTTTTCATTACAGCACGAGGCTAGAGAGCTAGTCATGCTTACACTAACATACACGAGTTATGCTACACAAGTGGCGCACCTACGCATTGTTAAAAAAATTGTAAATAATAGCCGTTGGAATCCACGCTAGATGGCGCGTAAGGGCAATAGAAAGATGGTATTTTGATTAAACTCCGTTACACTGTAGGAAGCTCGGATTTTTTGTAAAAAGCCCCCGCCACTAATGGAAAATATGAGATTTAAGAAAACAACCTAGCGTTTTTGAATAACAAATTAGTAATTATCCAATTAGCGTTAGGAATGATTTGAAAATGTTAATTTCGGCGCAATCTGCATTACTAACCCCAACTGCATAAATACTAATTTTCTTATTTTAAGCGTTGGCGGCGATGTTTTTTGATGGCAGTGACTTTGTACAAAAAATCCGAAAGCTGTACGATACAAAGTCTACTTTAGCTTGGCCAGGTATAGACGTTCTCATGGGAGACGAAGGACATCTGGAACATTCATCACACACAGTTATGAAATGAATTAAATAATAGAACTCAATAACCTTTCTCGAATAAGTGTAATGGAGTCATTTTATCGGCAAATTGATCGACTATAATAAATACTATAAGCGTATGCATTTTTTTCTTTACAAATCTGTTCTCATAATCTGTTAAGTCAGACTAGGATCATATGGAGACCCCCCTTACAACTTGTTTTATGGGCCGGGTGCCGCTATGACCCTTTCCAGGCCCGTCCAAGGGGACTGCAGGTCAATATTTCGTAGTGAAAATTCAAAAATTTGAAAATACACCCATTAGTTATGAAACCGCCAATTTTGGAAGTTTTGTTGTAGAATATGTAATTGTGACCAACAATTACACAATTAATGTCTATATTTGATCATAATAAATTATCCATTCAAAACTCTAACCGCATTTCATATAAATAATTCCAAAAATATTTATTCATAAATATAATTTCCACTAAATTTAGCAAAATTTGAATTTGATTTAACCGTTTCGAACTGCCTCATTAGTAATATGAATGCTATTATAAGTATAATTACAGGGATTGCTACATTAAATTTTTTTTTACAGGCTTTACATTTTCGCTCTATTGGAGGCCATTATATATATATAACACAAATAATTGCTATGTTAAATTGCGTTTCATATTCGGCCATTGATAATCATCCCGAGTTCAGATCTTGTCCAGCAAAATAAACACGTTCTCAGGTAAACACGAAAAAGGGGCACCACGGCAATTTTCATATCCGAAATTTCAACGGCGCCTCAATGTTTAATGAAATAAGTCGACTTAGACCTCAATATTGTCCCGGATAAAATAAATTTCCTATCGAATCGAAGAAGAAAACAAAGGAAAAAAAGTAACCAAAAACACAATTTTGCAGAGACGGTCGATAATAGAATAGTTTAAAAACCATAAGTATTTAATATAATAATCGATTGTTTATGTATCAAATAATTCTATTTTGAGTTAATCACAGTTTAATCGTATACAATTATATGGCCGCCCATAAAACTTTTGTTGAAATATCAGCATGATTTAGCAGCCCAGGAGTTTAATTATATATTTATACGTAAAAACAGAGTGCGTAAAAATAAAAGCTCAAATCTACCCCAAAATTGTTTATTTTGAACACTCAAAAATGTCAAAAGTTCAAATGGATAAATCAATTAAACAACGTTGTTGACTGACTTAACTTTTTAGTTGCGATTTTGATATAAAATCAGAGCATATGAAATGAAACTGGAATAAAAACCGAAATATTGTATTTTTGGCGATTAAGTCTACCCGGTAAATAGGACTAGGACCGTTTTTAAGTCTGAAAAATGGGTTCTCGCATATAACCTGCCAATAAGTCGGAGTAGTAAAATCGCTTTAACATCGGAATCTCAAATTATCATGAAATGCCTTTTGAGCGGTCGCGCGTTTGCGCATTGGCTAAAATAGCCAATAATGAGGTTTTCTTGTAGGGTAATATTCAATCCATAATGACTAGGGGAATTCAAAATGTCTTCAAATTTTATTCTGATTCTGTTCAATTCGCGATTGCGTCCACCATAAAAGAAAATTACCTAATACAGATTAAGGCGACACCAAAAAATGAAAATTACCATACTCGCCTAATAAGACGACCCCCCCCCCCCCAAAAAAAAAAAATCAGGCCAAAAATTTGGGTCTAGAAAAGCGACTTATTCGCCGGGAAATACGGTAAATCAAAACTATAGAATTACTGCGCTGTATTACGTGTTAGTTATTAGCTACTGACGCGGGGTTCGGAACAGTTCAGGTCGATGCGTCTAAGGAAAATGATATGAAGTAGTGAATTCGGCTCTTCTGAAAAAAGACCCGCCACTAATACAAATATGTGAGATTTGAAAACGAAAAAAAAACGCCATGTTTTTAAAATAACAAATTAGGGTATTCCCGAAGTATGTGAACCAAGATGGCGGACACTGGAACGTAGTAAGTGTACCGGGTTAGGTCATATTCTCAGGTACGAATACTACGGGAGTCACTTGGCTAGTCCTCGAAATTGTAATTGTACTAAAATAAGGAAAATTGGAATAAAATCATGGCCTAACCCTAACCTGGTACACATACTACGTTCCGGTGTCCGCCACCTTGGTTCACATACTTCGGGAATACCCTAATTTGTTATTTTAAAAACGTGGCGTTTTTTTTTTGTTTTGTTCAGTTGAGATTAAGAGTGATTTAAAAACGTGAATTTCCATCGCAATCTGCATTTCCTAACCCTAGCCCAACTAGATAATTGACATTTTCTTATTTTGGGCGTTGGCGAGGGTGTTTTTTGATGGGGGCTTTGCAAAAAAAGATACGTGAATTTCACATAAACGAAGTCCTATTGCAATTTGTTATGCATAAGATTGCTATATAGGCCTTTCATTCCACAGGGAAATTCTCTTTGTTTAAAGATAAAAAATATTGGTTGCTCCCGAAGTTATGTGCATCAAGATGGCGCACAACCTGAACATAGTATGTGTACCAGATTAGGATTCAGGTTGTGCGCAATCTTTGTGCACATTCTTCCAAAGCGCCTATTATTGCTATAAATACTACTCAACTGTACAAAAGCGGGAATGCGACATGCGACCCTATCAGAGGAACTTATAAAGATTGAACAAATAATGATAACATTGTGTTTATCCATAAAAATGAAGAAATAAACAGTTCCAAATTAGGCAAAAGAAGGAATTAAACTAAAAGGTTTGAAACCACTTGTCTTGAACATTTAAATTTGCCAGATGAACAGAGTACAAACCACTGGTTTAACTGAACTTAGATTAAGATTACGATATGGAAAGACCAAAAAAATCTGTGACAATTCAATTACATCGCGAAAGGCCGAACGAAAAGTCTGTGATATTTCAATCCAATTATTCGCGCTGCGCGTGCAATTTGTTACGCATATCAATGCTATATTCGTGTTGTATTGCATGGGGAAATTATCTATGTATTAACATCTCGTCAGAAATACCTTAAAAAGTGAAATAATTATCCCAGCTTGCGTCATACAAGTCTAAAGTACTAGTAATTTTGTAAGCTTTCGACTACTTATTTGGTGAGTTTGTGTAATCAAGTACAAACAGTCGAATTTCCGATATGATTATATAGCTATATACTGATTTCAATCTGTTTCTGAACTAGGCGAAGTTTTTAAGTTAATGGCGAATGAGAAGTCGGTGATATGTTTGATCCAATTATTCACGTTGCTCGTGCAATTTGACACGCATATCAATGCTATATCCGTGTTGTAGCCAATATGAAAAGTCTTTCCTCATTTACATGTTGTCGTCAAAAATATCTCAAATAGTGAAATAATTATCTCAGCTTGCGTCATACTAATCTAAATACCAATATTTGTATCTCTATGCGACTAATAATTTAGTAGTCATTCGCCTATTCATATGGTGACTAACAGAAAGATAAGCCAATAGAAATAAAGGCGATAAGAGCATCGACTTTAAATAGACACCGAGATTAGATCTCTAGGTGTGATGATACGTTGGGAATTATATAAAGATAAATGCTTTATAAATACATGGAATGTCCTAAATAGGGCGACCCAGAAAATAAACTTAAAATTTGTAATAACACGACGAAAATAGTTGAATGAATTTTCCAGTTTCACATGTTAACGAAAAGTATTTATGGAATTCATAATATTTATATGTAACTAGATAATTTTCCTCTCAGCCTCGCCCTCAATAATAATATTCTATGCGGCCAATAATGTAGTAGTTATTTACCTATTTATATAGTGACTAACATAAGATAAGCCAATAGAAATAAAGGCGATAAGAGCTTCGACTTTAAATGGGCACCCAGATTCAATCTCTCCATAGAGATAAATGTTTATATGAATAATTGGAATGTTTTAATTATGGCAATTCAGAAAACTCACATGGTTATGTCAAACAGTCACCGATAAGTGAAAATATTCGGTGCTTCTGTAGTATGCGAATAAAGATGGTGGACACCGGAACGTAGTATGTGTACCAGGTTAGGGTTAGGCCATATGTTCATGTACAAATACTACGGGAGTCACTTGACTAGTCTCCAAACTCATAATATAACTAAAACAAGGAAAATTGGAATAAAATAATTTTCTAACTCCAATCTTACACACATACTACGTTCCAGTATCCGCCATCTTGGTTCGCATACTACAAGAGTACCAAATATTGTATTAATAAACAAAAAGAATCCTTCAGTATTTCTTATCAAAATCATTACGCCGTGATTGAGAAGGGGAAATGGGATTCGAACACTAATTAAATACATTATTTATTTAAGTTCTTATACCGCCCATATATATATATTTCTTTTATTCAATTTTTACATTTTATACTTTTTCAGAAAAACATCATAATTCGAATCTTTAGCTCAGAGTTACAGGTTAACAAATTTTTCTTAATTTCAAATTTTCATTTTCACATTAAAACCTCTGTGAAGGAGAGATTCTTTACAGCATATACTAAAGGTGGCGTACGTGCTACTTTCAAGCAGTGGTGGGATTCAGCCGGTTCGCACCGGTTCTATAGAACCGTCTCATAGAATTTTATGAGATCAGCGAACCGGTTAGCATTACTGGTTAGCTTTACAGATAACTGTTTGTAACAGAACCGGCTGAAAAATATGACTTTTTTGAAGGAACTGGCTGACGAAAAATTTGAATCCCACCACTGCTTCTAAGTGCTAATATTGTTGTGTTACTGTAGCAATAATCTTAACATAGTCAATCAAAGTATATACGAACAATTGGAATTGATAACCTGCAATTTGTTGAGCATACTATTATTATATTCGTTTCGTATTCAAGGAGAAAATTTTCTCTGCATTTACATGAGGTCGTCAAAAATATCTTGAAAAGTAAAATAATTATCCTAACTTGCGTCATACGAATCTAAATATCAATATTTGTATTTCTATGCGGCCAATAATTTAGTAGTCATTTACCTATTTATATGGTGAGTAACAGAAGATAAGCTAATAGAAATGAAGGCGATAAGGGCATCGGCTTTAAATAGGCACCGAGATTGGATCGATAGGTGTGATGTTGGGAATTATATAAAGATAAATGCTTTATAAATTCCGAAATAATTTAAATTGGGCGACACAGAAAATAAACTCAAAATTTGTAATAACATGACAAAAATAGTCGGATGAATTGTCCACTTTCACATGTTAACGCAAAGTATTTATGGAATTCATAATATTTATATGAGACTAGTTAACTTTTCTTCTTAGTCTCGCCCTCAATAATATTATTTTATTCTTATCAAGACTGAGGTTAATTATCAAATGAACGATTATAGTGATGTTCAATATTCGTGAAATTCAATGATATTAATAGATGCCAATTAGTAAAAACAGTCATTTTGTTATAGTATATGATAATTGATTTGTGGTATGACTCCAGAAAGCAGACAAATACTACTCTCCATCTTTTTTTGATTGTTGGGAAATGATTTATGGTGGATCTTATCAAACATTTTTTACGCAATAATCGTTTTCCTTTGCTTTTATTGAATCTTGTTTTTAAACTTATTGAAAAAATGTAAAAGGAATTGCCTGAATCATAAATGAGAACTTTTCCTTTACATGAGAGTACGAAGATGAAATATCGTAAAGTACTAGGCACGCATATTAAATGATTCTACCCAATAACAACTGATCATATTTAATTTCTAGGTGTGACGAAATTTCGGAGTTATATTGAGATTTGAGCTTTATTGGGAATTTATCGGGAATTTATTTATTCAAATGCATCACTTTTTAAATCTGATTTGGTCTCATTATTAACGTGTTTGGATACTATTTTCAAATTTTTGTGAATTTTGGGAAATAATGATATGATAGATGTCTTATCATAACATTAGTTCCATGGGAAAACGTTTTATTGATAATTTTATAATTCTCAACATTTAATCGCGATGGAAAATAATTCATGTTCGAAATCATGATAAACGTGTTTGAATACTATTTTCAGATTTTTTGTGAATTTTCGCAAACATGATGGGAGATTTCATCGACCTTCAATTTATTGGAAAAATCATTTTTATTCGCTTTGATTGTATTTTTATTCATCAAACCAGCATGATTGCATAAGAGAGGAAACTTAAAATGAGAAGATATATGAGAAGATGAGAGTTATATTAGGATTCATCATTTATTAAAAAATATTTTTTTCAAATACATCATTAAAAATCTTATTTGAACTGGTGACGAATGTGTACAGATACTATTTACAATCAATTTTTTAATTTTGGAAAATAATCGGAAGAATTGCAAATTAAAAATTGGGTTTGATGCTATTTCCAACTTTTTGAAAAATTTTTTTTGTAAACAATATTTACAATAATAGATCATCGTTGAACTGTGCTACAGACAGCAGTCAAATGCTATTTTCACTTTTTATTAATTTTGGAAATATAACAATATGCAACATATCTTGTCAGGGGTTCCATTTCATTTGAACCCGCGTACATTTGAACCTACGACAATTGCACCTGCATACTATTGCACCTATAGAAATTTACATACGGAACCCATACTCACCCTATCAATTTTTGTGCCTAACTAGCGAGTAAAGATAATGTTTCATCATATTTATGAGAGGTGAAAATGATGCCTCACGAATGTAGGTCGTTGCAAATGGCAATAAAATTTTAATTTCCTTCTCTGACAGCAATGGATATTCGTCCGCAACACTCAACCAAAAACATGCAATGGGTTTTAGCACCCGCATATAGATTGAACCCGCGGATATACACATGAGTTCAAATGTACGTGGGTTCAAATGCACGGTCACCCTTGTCAGGACACTAATTCTATAGAAGAAATGTTTAGAATTGCTTTAATTAGATCATATTTATCAAATCATGTGTGTGTACAAGTATGAAGTTAACTAATTTTGTTCGCCTGTTTTACATCAAGTTGTTTAAAGAGACTGAAACCTATGGGCAGGGGGTATATTCACTTGGCTAACACACAAAGTCCTTGAACTCGTAATAGAACTAAAATAAGGAAAATCGGAATAAAATTATGACCTAAATCTAACACACACTACGCGAGTACCGTTTTTTAGCATGGTGGAGAAAATATTCTATTGGTTACCGAAATGGTTGACCTATCTCTTAGTCGATACAGTTGAAACAACGCGTAGTTCGAAGAAGCCGACAACAGCAAAGAGAAAATTGTCCATTGATATACAGAGTAATGAGAAATGTACACTCGAAGATTATGCATCCACGTTGTTCGTAAGAACTCCAGAATAATTTGTTTTTGTTGCTCAACTATTTTTGGCATCTATAAATATTATTTAATCGTTTCAGAACATCATCATTATGATTTGATTATTATTACCAACTGGAAAATCAAGATAAGAACAAAAAAATATTATTGGAGGCGAAGCTGAGAGGAAAAGCGCAAAAGTGTAAAGAGAAAAGTCCCTTTAAAAATCCTACGAATGAGAGCAAGACCATATATATTCAATATTTTTTGATGAGAATTTTCGGTAGTTTCAAGCCGAATGGAGTAAGACTGAAAAGCACTTTATTCTATTTATCATGTCCTGTCCTGCCCAGAAATGGACAAGGTTTTGGGACCAGGGTCCATGTGAGTGTGACGTAAAGAGTGACAATTTATAAACAATATTTACAGTGTTACAAAAACAAAAGTGGAAAACAATAAGCCTCGTGCCAAAACTAAATTTAATAGAAATCTCAACAAACTCCTAGAGCTATCATTTAGCTAAAACATCAAAATTTGGTTTTAATTTGGTTGCGGCAGCATCAGGCGGGCCATATTGAGATACCCAATGGGCCTGATTCGGCCAGAGGGCCTCAGTTCGTCCATGACAGTGTTAGACTGTACCCTTCAAGGAGTGCTTTCGCTCGATAACCAGAATTGGTTTTGGGGTCTCCTTTCACCCTGAAGTACGTTTTTTTTCTTTTTTTTTTCTGAATTTGTGTATGTACAGTTCGTATTCCCTGTATGGCAGAGAAATAAATTATTTCTTACGTTTACTTTTATAGTTTTCATAATACAATACTTAAATATATGGGCACGACGGTCGAAACGGAGCAGTATCAAATCTTTTACAGTGGATAGTCTTCCTCATCTAAAAACTGACTCCAATGACCACGGGATCGCCAAAATGCGATCGAGGAACCGCCACACGTTGCGCATTATTTTAAAGAAGTCATCACATAAAACTCTAAAGTAAAATAAGAATCCCATTGATTACACAAAAATGTTTAATGAAATAATAGCCCGCTAGCGACAACAATAAACGGAACCGCCACAAGGCGCGTAATTTTTGGTTTTGATTACGTCACCACCAAGTGAATAATGAATCCCATAGAAACCAAAGGTAATTTTTTAAATAAATAAAAGTCTTCTAGCGACAACAACAATCTTTAACCACTGAAAATGCCAAAGCAACTGGTTCAGTAATTAAATGGAAAGAGCGATTTTTTACAACAAGGAGAACAATACTAACAACAACAACAGCAACAACAATTTTACAAAACAACCCACAGTTTCACTCCGTGGGCAATAAAAGTCCAATTTCCTTCATTGAGCCACTTTTCTGATTAAATATTAAAATTTTTAAATGAATAATCAAGTATGTTTTCAAATATTTTCTCAAAGCAAGACCTCGAGAACTCACTCCTAAATTAAAGAGAATGATCCGTTAGCAAAATACAGGCGATCACTAAAATGCCAGAAGCTCCTGACACTATAAAGCAGGAGTTTCCAAACCGCGGCCCGTGGGTCAAATCCGTCCCGCATAATGATTTAAAATGGCCCGCCGAGCTTGAGTGAAAGCTTAGAGATATCACAAAGCAAACGAAAACTAGACGCTGAAAACGGACGTTTCGTTGATAAATGTCAGTGTTCGTATTTCTACAATGAAAAGAATCAGACTCCAGCGATTTATCTTCTTTGCCAACGAACTATTCGAGATCTGAAGGAATACGACATTAAGCGCCATTATGAGTCGAACAAACATGTTTTAAAAAAATGTCAAATAAAAGCGAATCCACAGAACCCCAGCTAAACCGTCGCGTACTTTCGGGCGCTACACTCTTCCGGCCCGCGAACACCCTTAGGATTCTAATTTTGGCCCGCGGCTAATAAAGTTTGGGAGCCCCTGCTATAAAGAGTAAGCTCAGAAAGGGCGAGGCTTGGATCAGTTCACAACAATGCGCTCAGGAAAACAGCTTTAAGAAGAGAATAAGCCTTTTGTTCCGATAATAATTTTCAAAACGAATCATAAGTTTACTTTCTGCCCAATAAATTGAACGATACGGAGGCGGAAGTAGGGTCAATATCAACCGGAAAACAGATTTGAGAAGGAAATTATCCTTTCGTCCCAACAGTAATTTTTCAAAACGAATCGTGAGTTCCCTTTCATGCCTAATAAAGAAAACAATGCGTATGCGGAAGTAAGGTCATGATATTCACAAGGTCATTACTTCCCGTGAAAAGTCGAAATTCCTATTTCAGTTGACCAAGTCCTAAATCTATTCTATATTTATTGATATAGACTCACCTAATTGTAGGAGTGTAGTCTTGATATAATTGACTTTTGTTGTTATTAAAACATGAAAATACATCAAGAACACGCTTTATTTCCGAAAAGGGTGAAATTTTCCAATTCTGGTGTTATCTCTATTGTCATCTCTTTAGTGTGACGCAAACGTTCCCAATTTGAGGCGCGTGCGCCTGAACTTAGAGATGCTATCTTATAGTAAATATCAATACTGTATATTGTTACACCACAATCGGTCTTTGATTTTGTTGTCTGCCTATAATTTCATTCATAATTACGTGACATATTTGTGCTTTTCCGTGGAATCGATGAAATTTTTTTGGGTTCGTTTATTTTTAGTGGGAGCGTTCTTAGGTATGACAGAACTTTCATTTTTATCTCTGTTGATACGAAAGACGATAGGACAAATTAATCATAATGTGATACGTGGGATATCGTTTTGTTTTCGATCCAAATTGAGTCTAGAAAATAGGTGATCGGCTGAGCGATCTAGATGGGTCTCAATAGCTCAATATTTGCTATCGCAGCATTTCCGGAACTATTTTTTGATTATTGCAACTGACGTAAAGCTCAACGGAAGGCATAAAAACAATTAAAATACTTCATTTACAACTAATTTTCGGAACTGACAAATAACACACAAAACCGCAAAAACGAGGCAATGTTTACAGCCATGCTTCAAAATCTATCTGATCGAATTCAAAAATTCTAATTGTTATGTCATCGTTGATTTTTTTCTTCTGATTGTTCATTGTTACAGTAATAAACAAGAAAATCAATGCACGGGGAAACATCTATAGACCCAGCGCTTACATGAACCACTCCAACACTGCGAACAGTCTCGCAAATAGCTTTTCCCCACGAGGTCAATCTTGTAAGACACGCGAGGCAATACAAGTTGCGAACGTGGTACTCTCGTAGTATGTGTACCAGGTTAGGGTTAGGCTATAATTTCATTCCAATTCGCTTTATTTTAGTTCTATTACAAGTTCGGGGACTGTTTTTGTTAGCCAAGTGAATATAACCTCTGAGTATATGCATCCGTCCCTTTACACAACTTGATGTAAAGTAGGTAAAATTTTAGTTACCTCCATATTGGCACACATACTTCTAGAGCACCGCGAACAGGCTGGGTCACTCACTTGGAGAATCTCGCAACTTGTTTGTGATAACAAAAAAGGAATACAGCACAAAAACTTTGTGTTCTGAATGTTAAATTGTTGGGAATTGATTAAGCCTTTTTTTAATATTCATTTATAAATAAACCACAGTTGCTCCGTCAATTACAGCATTATTAGCCACTAAAGATACTTATATATAATCATATAAAGATAATCTATTATAGTACATATATCTTGAAGTTTTCCATTCTTGATCATGTTCTTTTATTTTACCATTTTTGTATGCAATGTACCATTCAATTTCCTTTACTTCATACAGATATGTGGCATTGAAGATTGATTGATACTTTGAATTGAAATTTTGACGTTGTTTCATTGCGAATCCCAAAGCATTTTCCAACAGTTAATTGTATCATATTGGTGACCATATATTTGATCATTGCTGTCTTGTTTTTATTCATTATTCCAAATCTAATTTTTTTAAGCTAATATTTCACCTTCATGGGGAATTTAAAACACTAAAACAGTTCGTGTTTTGATTGTTATTACATAAGTTCGCTTGGAATCAATTGAACCTTCGAATTCAAACTTTGCCATCGTGTGAATTTAGGGACATCGATTGCACAACCATCGTGGCGCTATATTTAATAACTGTTTTCTTGTTCTATTTAATTTTCAGAATCTAATTTTAAGCTAATATTAGCATTATGAATCAAAGGACACGCGACAAACGTCCGAATTTTCTATTTATAGGTATATTTTGAAAAAGATAAAATCGAATTAATATGACTATTAGAATAAATATTGTTCGCGTGGGTTGTTTGTATTTCAGACTCGCAATTATAGAACAATCTTATATAAATGTTATGATTTACGTAAAACCCAAATTTATTTTTCAATCCAACATATAATTTCTGTCTTTCTGTCGATCGAGATTCGATTCTGGAATCATCAGGTATTCGAATATGACCAGCCCTAGTTGGAAGGAATTGAGTAATACGGTGAATTGCGTTGAGACCGGTCGAGTCGAGAACAAATTTATTTGACTTATTTTCATTGGTACTCCCGTAGTGTGTGTACCGGATTAGGGTTAGGATATAATTTTATCCCGATTTTCCTTATTTTAGTTCTATTACGAGTTCGGGGACTGTCCTTGTTAGCCAAGTGAATATACCCTCTGCCCATCCATAGGTTTCCGTCCGTTTACACAACTTGATGTATAATAGGCAAACAAAATCAGTTACCTCCATATTGGTACATACACTTCTGAAGCGCCCTTTTTATCAATGTAATAATATCGGTAATTCTAAATGTATAATCTGAAATGGCAATAATATGCATGCGTTGCATAAAATAAGTTTTTATTGTTGTTGTGAAAAACAATATAAATTGAGGCCGACATTCAAAAGGTTCCAAAAATAATACATATGTAGGGGCGTCATTGCGGTACACGCAAACTATCTTTTGCGGAATTAAAATAATGTGTTGTTGAGGCCACGTGTGACGAATTGCCATTCTTGTAAGAGTTTATGGAAACAAAGGAGCGATATCGCATCCACAACAACAACAAAAAACAGGACAAATGCTAAAATTTCAAAAAAAAAAAATTATTTGAAAGTATCACAAAGAAATAGATGCCCTTCAACACCAGGTCTTGCTTCTGGTTTAGTCATTTTCTTAAAACAGATTGTCTGGTTGTTTCTAGTATATTCTAGTTGGATTTAGTGGCTATACATATATCGTTTTTATTTTGTTCCAATTTTTCTCACGTCATCCGATGCTTCACCCCACTTATGAAACTTATGGAAACACATTTATAAATCCTTTTATTTTTGTATCTGTGTATCTGATAAATGATGCTATTTTATGTAAACTAGTATGACTCCATGCCATATTGGTACACACACTTCTGGAGCGCCCTTATTATCAATGTAGTATTATCTATAATTCTAATTATACAAGCTAATATGACACGTAGCCTTACTCAATTATATGCATGCGTTGGATAAAACTAATTTTTTTTTTCTTTTTTCGGAGAAAACAATATAAATTAAGGCCGACATTAAAAAGGCTACAAAATTAATACACGTGTGCGAACGTCATTGAAGTCTTGATAACATGTTTGTTACACACAAACTATCTTTTGCGGAATTAAAATAATGTGTTGCGGAATCGTGTGACGAATTCCCATGATTGGAAGAGTTTATAGAAACAAAAAACTAGAATCGCAACCCACAACAACAACGAAAACGGGACAAATGCTAAAATTTCAAACAAAAATTTATTTGAAAGTATCACAAAGAAATAGGTGCTTTTCAACACCAGGTCTTTCTTCTGGTTTAGTCATTTTCTTAAAACAGATTGTCTAGTTGTTTCTAGCATATTCTAGTTATATTTAGTGGCTATACATCTGTACTAATATACCAACAAGTTCTGAGAACCAATGACACTTTTGGACACAAAGTGGACCTATGGATTGTTTTGTTATTATGGTTTTTTTGATTGTATTTTTCTTCTCGTTGTTATGAAAATATCGCTTTTTTTAAGCAATACTGGACCAATTGCTTTAAAATTTTCAATGGTTAAAAATTGTATTCTCGCTACCTATATTTATTTTAAAACTTTCTCTGGGCCGCAAAACGTCTTTTTGTTGTGTGATGATCTTTTCAAAATTAACAAAAATTATTTGTAGCGGTTCTTAGACCTCTCTCGTGCTAATTTGCTACGCGAAAGTCGGAAGTTTTTTGACGGTACCGGTACCGTAAACGGCGAGGTATGCCACTGCTTCGCTTTTGATATTCGTGCGCATATATTTTCGCATCGTTTTCTTATTATTTTGAAATTACTACTTCCAAATATTATATATTGCAGCTGACACGTCATTCGGAAATTAATAATCAAAAATTTGAAGTTAGTTTCGTAGACCACCCTAACTAATATTTCCTGAAATACATTAACCAACACGATATTCTCTGCACGTAAGCTTTGCAATGTACGTAATGTATTCTTAATGTTGCCGCAAAACCCTTATCAGACCACGTCATCTCTATTGCAAATATATAGGCGCAACCAATAAACCACCCAATTTTAATATTCAGTACCAGAATACGAAAAAGGTTGTTCAACTTTTATTTTGTTCCAATTTTTCTCAGGCCTTTAGCATTAGGATTTACATATTCATCCCGGGGAGAGAAATACCGAGAAGACGACCTGTATACCCACGCAGGGTAATCATAGGTGCGGTGACGAACATATTCCTGGCGCGTAGCACAATGCGCCACGCCACTGAGCCTTAACTTTGAGTTTATGGAAATCCCTTTATAAATTTTTTGATTTTCGTGTTTGTGTATTTGATCAATGCTATTTTGTGTGAATTAGTACGACTCCATGCCAAATATAATTTTATAAGTTCAGGTAAATCTTACCAACTAAATACAAATAAAACATGAGGCGTGATTCATGGAACAGAGGACATAATAGCAATACAGAAGGACACGGCGTGAGCATGCTCCGTTCGTTGAGTATGTTCTCGTCAAAAATTGAAAACGGAAATCCGTGTGGTGGCGCATTCTTCTCAAAACCATCAACCAGGAAGGGAAATCTGGAAATATTCGATTGTCTTTATATGATTATAAGTGTGTTTTTTTATGAGTAAGAATTAATAATGCTGTAACTGTACCGATCAACTGTGTTTTA
The DNA here is from genome assembly GCF_964204865.1 of Styela clava. Classification (NCBI taxonomy): domain Eukaryota; kingdom Metazoa; phylum Chordata; class Ascidiacea; order Stolidobranchia; family Styelidae; genus Styela; species Styela clava. The sequence goes on along the minus strand of NC_135253.1, from coordinate 22,432,429 downwards.
TATATTATTGAATAGATAAAAATTGAAAAAATAAAAAATAAATCTGGAAATAGATGAAAGTACAGGCGTTACATGACGCATTTAAATACTGCACATTTTATTTATCAGTAGTTGCAAAGGAAAGCATTTTTGTTTCAACTAATTCCACAAGAACTTCCAAAATCGTTCATTTTTACCAACGAACAAACAATTTGATTCCATGAAAAAAAGTTTTGTAACCGACTTAAGAAATGTCTGATGACCATGATTAAATCTCAAATCGATTTAATAAAAATATTCGCCATTTCAAAATATTTTTGTGAGATGCTTCCACGCTTTTTCTGGGAACAGAGGTTTGCACAACCACTATGAATAGAAAAGAGAGTCATTTTACAAGAATTCGAGCTTTTTGAGTTGAATTTTTCAAAAATACGTGAGAACATTTTTACAAAGAGCAATTTAGTATCAATTAGGTCAATGTTTTGGTGAAGGGCGCAGTACTCCGAAGGATTGGCTTTCTCAAAATTAAAGATAAACATCAAATAATACAATAGTTCAATTTCAATTTTGTTATGAAGTAAGTTCTTAATATAGGTATCTTAACCAGGTCTGTTGTTTTTTACTCAGTTATTAAGTAATGTTACTTTATTCGGTGCTCCCGAAGTATGCGAACCAAGATGGTGGAAATCGGAACGTAACATGGGTAACAGGTTAGGGTTAGGCGATAATTTTTTTCCAATTCCTTATTTTTTTCCAATTCCTTATTTTAGTCCTATTATCAGTTTGAAGACTAGCCAAGAGCCTCCCGTAGTATTTATACCTAAAATTATGTCCTAACCCTAACCTAGTACACATATTACATTCCGATGTCCACCATCTTGGTTCGCATACTTCGGGAGCCCCCTTTATTCAATACACCTGTTGAGGGCAAAACAATATATATATGGTGTAGATAAGTTCCCTTTGCAATTTAAAACAAGAGAGCAACGCTCAAATATATGGACACGTAGACGAGAGCGAATCAGTCGGTATCTTACCAGTACCTTTGACGCTACCGGTACCATCAAGAAAATTCTAGATTTTCAGTAGCAGGAATTTTGCAGAATTAAAACGTACAGCCAGTCTCCAGGCGGACTAAAATCCGTGTTCCCGTGGTTAAAAAAAAATACAGAGAAAGTTTGAACGAAATATCAAATTTAATAGAATTCATAAAAAATTCAGAAATAAATAAAAGTAATAGCCTTCTAGAAAAAAATTCCATCTTCAAAGCAATTGGTCCAGTAATCAAAGAGAAAAGCGACTTTTCAAAAACGTGTCAAAGAACAAGAACAACAACATAATATTGAAACGAAGGATATGTCCACTACGTGTCCAATAAATCAACCATTTATGAACACCCAAAATGCTATTACACACGTATATGATAATCTAGATATACAGAACCGTTCATACCGTCGCGTCATAATTTCAATTTTGTTACAAAGTCAATTCTCAATATATCTTAACCAGGTTTGTTTTGATATGTGTTTATTCAAGTTCACTTTATGAACACCCTGTTTAACATACCAAACCGCTCAATAAATAATTCTGGGAATAATTGATTCATACATTCATTATAACACAATCATCAAGATAACAACGGAACGTGTCTTTTTACTCAAATTCCAAACTGCTATTCGTGTGAGGCCAATCATAGACATTAAATATTATTTAGATGACTCATGTAATAGAATTCATGGGAAGATGTAAAAGATCTTATCTTCAGGTTTGGCTTTTGACGATTTTTCCTTAATCGAGACTAAGTAGATCGTTTCGTGAATTCTGGCTTCAAGAATTTCAAAAATATAGTTTAATATTTTTCCACGAATAGTCTATTTATTTTTGTTACTTTGGTAATGTGTGTGTGGTATATATTCCAAAATATACCATGGCCATGAATAGTCGAAATATATTTAGATTTTAATATATCAATTCACAAACCTCCTACGACTTGATTTTATTTAACTGTTGAGCTTATTGAAGTAAAAAATTGAGTGCAATTGGCATTGGAGTACTCCCAAGAAATGCCATTCACCTATGAAAAAGTCTCTTCCGCGGTGAAGTAAGGTGATGAGTGGCAAATCCATCGTGTCTGCCGTATTAAAAATAAGAGATTGCCTTTTTTAAAACAACGTAAGGCCGTTTCGCGTATTTCAGATTTGAAAGTTTTAAAAAAATCACATCTTTTGCCACAATTAATCGGCTTAAACGATTTCAAGTTCCCATTGATAGCAATTTTAAATAGTAATTGTTTTTACCTGAAGGTGTCCGTGTAGCAACTCCTAATAACACACTTCACAAACCTCAGTGTGGCGCGATAGAGCGTTGAATATAACTGGGCTTACGTCACAAGTTTGAAGAGATTTCGAACCGATTGCGAAAGCCATCACTGGAATTTGCTTACGCGTGATGCACCATAATATTACCGCACGGTTTCAGGAGCTCAGCCTTTTAGTGGTTTTCTATAACTTCCATTAGAAATAAGTCTTCTTTTACTTTCGAGTGCGCGTGACCTTGTTTTAAGAAAATCTTATGACATGAGTTATTAGAAAATTCAATTAAAATTGAAGTAATGGCCTTCTAAAATACCACGATTTATCGAAATAGTTTTGAAAATGTAAACTAATAAGCCAGCTTTATGTTTTTCTTTATGCACCAAAGCACAATATGCATACGTATATATAAATGACTGTTTACTTGTATTCTGCGTTTTGAAAGCAACACGATAATTAAACAATACAGTTTTTAATGCCTAAACAGTCATACACAGAAGAACTTTAGAGAGAATTTTGAAGAGAAACTAAAAATAAAAAAATCGGCAATGAATGGATATTACACTTGTATGAGGGAATCTATTAACCAGTAGTGAAGTACAAAATAATATCTCGTCATTTCAAAGATTTTGACAAAATTATTAATAATCCGGACATCCCGAATATTTTAAATAAGATTCGGATATAATTGTAATTATTATTTCTAAATATGAAATTTTAATTGCGAATGTCCTAATATTATTAATATTTTGCGCGAAAATTATGATATTTTGTTTTGTAACAATAGTGACAATTAAATTTATTAATTCAATTGTTCGATCATAATAGTTAAGAACAATTCAATTTATTAACCTAATTGTTTGATCATAATTGTTAATAGATAGGATCCCTCATTTCCTTATTATATTATATATTATTACACATATTGTTGGTAATTTGAACATAATAGGAAAAAATAATTTGAAATTTTTAATTGATTAGTTTTTCTCCGCCCGTGTGTGGTATACTGTGCCTTAATTTATTAATTTTTCATCATATGCAACTTTCTTCAAAGGAATGTTTAAATTTCAATCAAAAGTCACTGATAGAAAAAGTTGCAAGTAGCCAATAAAAAAACAAAATAGGGCTACGCGCTAAGCCTGACTCAACTTTAAATTTAACTGGGTTGGCATAGTCGATTACACATCCTCCCCTAAGTTTCCTTCCTTAAAAATAACGATGCTCCCGAAGTATTCGTACCAAAATGGCGCACAACCTGAACATAGTATGTGTACCCGGTTAGGGTTGTTCAGGTTGTGCGTTATTTTGGCACAAATACTTCCAGAGCGCCATAATAACTGGGTATCTTTCCACGATTAAGTTGTGAGCCTTAGCTTCAAATATAATCCTATATAAGTAGTTGGTCTTGTGGTCCTTTTTATTGCATATTTTGGTATTCTTAACTCTATTTGTATATCTATTTGTATATTTCATGTCTGTTGTCCTACTATAACGCAGCAGTCCTAAACTGCAGCTATACTTGTTGGGGTGCATGTCGCACATCTGTGTCTTAGGCCAGCAAGGTATTGAGTATGTATCCCGCCTCTGTTATGCCGATTATTTTTTGCCAGATACTGTTACATTTTTGAGGAAAATAAACATGCATACATACATTTGTTTATTGGCAGCAATAATTCATCTTGTCAGTCATACTGGGCATGCTTTTATCTGAGTCATGTTTTGTTGGTGCTTTGTCATATCATTGTGTACTGCTTGTATCTGTAAAACTCATGATTTTGTTTGTGAAGCAATAAACTAAACTTAGGTTACGACGAGTCTCACATCATAATAATACTCGAAACGCTTTGTATGGATTTCCGTTTTCACTTATTCTAAGGAGGCTTATCATAATTAACGATTCCGTGCTGGAATTTGTCAAGCTGTGGTTTTGTGATCTAACAATAGGGTTAAGCGAATTGCAATTATTACGTACAAGTGGTCTAGTTTCGAAAATTTCGGAATAAAAACAATCGATTAGTGGCGGGAAACGTTGTCATTATAATTTCGATTTAATTGTTTTTGCTTTCGATTTGAAAATTTTTGTAGCATTTAGGAATATGATATTTTTTGCTAATAATTCGCTGAAATTGTAGGTCTGGCTTAAAACTTGTTCAATTGCCAAGTCAAGTTATTTTTTCCAACCAGTAATGAACAATCACATACAATATTCAAAAAAAAAGAGAGGATTATACGATTTTACTGGGGAAAGGTAGTCTCGGGGATTTGAGCTGGTTACCGATCAGTGACACCCAAATTGGAGCGGTTCTTCCAATATTAGTATTGACTTTTTACATACAGACAAGTTGTCTATTGTACTACATCTTGTCACTGATGGAAGAGATGAAAAATGTTGCAAAGAAAAATAAAAAAATGCTTCACATATTCTGATATCTGAAATAACGATAGGAAAATCAATCTCTTTATATACACAGAAATACCATGCGGATCTTTGTGGTTTGGTGCGTCCTACAAGACCTACACCATATGTTCTCGAAATGCCTCATACAAAGACCCAGTGCTACGAGAGAGAAGTCTAGAGTTCTGCGAGCGCTTTGTTCACTTACTAAAATACAGACTTGGGTAGTTTTGTACAAATAATCAATAACGGCATTCAATTAAATTTAACAACGGTAGTGTCGAAATGTATCAACATGACGGCAATTCAAATATGTCATTTTCTATAAGTTCCAAAAGATAACGCCCAATTGTAAATACCGCCTTGTTGCCACATTTTGACATTACTTCATTAATATGTTTGTCAAGTGTATTTTTAAAATACAAAGCAGCAAATACATCCGAGTCATTGAATAGAGTAATTTTAATTTAATCAGGAACTTTAATCGATAAGCAACAATTTTTACAAATTTATTGCGGGGCTCCGTAAATAATAATAGTAAAGCTCTTCACGGGCTCCTAACATCAAAAGTTTGACAGCCCCTGTCCTGCACAATTAGATTATGAATGGGGATGAATATATGACTTCATAACAATTTGAGTGGTCTCTTGAACAGAAGGTCCCAAAGCAATTAACAATAATCTCATGAATTTGATTAAAGCCGACCAATATGTTTTACCGCCTGGGATTAACGCGTTTATTATTTAAGCATCGCGCTAACGCTGGCATGGGCATACCACGGCCCGCGGGCCGAATCCGACCCGTTGGGTAATTGAATCTGGCCCGCATGATGCTGCCACAACCAAACTGGACCAAATTTTGATGTTTCAGCTAAAAAATAATACTAACTAGAGCTGCGTGCTGCTTTAACAGGCTTCCCGCGTAAAAAAAAAATGCATTTTATTGCTAGCTGAGAACTTCTGCACATTTGAGGTGAATTTCAAGTTTGTAGGACCAATTTGAAAAAATAATAATAATAAATAAATAATAATAATAAAACACAGGAATACAATAGGTTCCCTGCTGACAAGCAGCGGGAAGCCTAATAAAAAATAATAACACAAGGATTTGTTGAGATTGCGATTAAATTTATTTTTGGCACGAGGCTTATGGTTTTCCACTTTTGCATTTGTAACACTGTAAATATTGTTCATAAAATGTAACTTTTTACGTCACACTTACATGATCTGTCAGTCTAGGCGGGAATATTTTTTGGCCTGTGGTCCAAACCTTACCCACGTCTGCGCTAACCACATTTGGAATGAATAAATTCTATAATTTCGCACAAGTTTTATCAAAAGTGGCCTCAAACACGAGTTTTTGAACCGGCAAACTTGAAATACACAAACCCTGTCCGCCATTTTAATTGAATATAATTCTCCAATGTGGCATATAGCAACAGTCATCAACCAAAGCCTATTTTTCGGTTGCCTGTAAATTACCTACCATCTCAGTCATAAAAGAAAATAATCTTTCAATCTCTCGAAATAATTAAATTTATCAATCAATCGTTTCATTCATTCGTGTAAAAATACTCTGATCTGTTTTGAAACTTCGCTTTCGACCGAAAGTACTTAAACTTTACTATTTATATTTTTTCATCGCGAGTTGTTTTTCATTTCTTATCAGCTGTACCACAAACTGTGCTTTATTGAGTTTAATTAAATCGTATAGATAGGTTTTTCTCAGTTTTCGGTAACGCAAATCATTTTCCAATATAGTGTGACTAAAAACAAACCTATGAATTTAATATTTACTAGTGCAGATACCGATATGTATTTAATTGTTCAATACTTGAATATCAAAAAGAGCGTATTTTTGGTGGTTTTTAACAGTTTTTGCACGTTTTGGCATGATTTTTGTAGTTGTGGCCCTCCGCTTCATTATCTGTGGCCCGCGTCGCATTCGGAGAAAAATCAAAAAATCGCATTTCGTGTTGTTTCGTCATAAAATCAACCAAAAAATCTTCTGAAATATTGTTGCATCATTAATGTCACTGAATTGACTAGTGGTATGGCTTTCTGAGGCAACTAGCGAAGTTAAACGAACGAAGTTCTTGACACTATTGTGGCCCGCGAACAATGCAGAAGTAATTTTGTGGCCCGCGGAGCTGCCAATCTTGGACCACCATGCTCTAAGTCTAGAATATCTCCCAAATGACCTGAGTCTGGTTTTGTTTTGGCCATTTTGTGCATAATTTATATTTCATGTAAAAATGAAAATTGCAGTAAACAGCAAGTGGCCACTACCAAATCAAATCATATAAAACAAGTACAAGTAGTGAGCGCACGCGATTTAGTTTAAATTCGAGCTGTTATCAAACTTCATCTGCTTCACCTCAAACTAATGAACCCACTTTTGTATTTTCAGAAATAATTTATCAGACTATTCGATCAGTAAATACTTTACAAAAAGAAAAAAAAGTCATATGTCAGAATTACATCACAAAAATATGGCTAATACAAAAACTGAGGAATGCACCTCGACCTTTGTGCGTTCAAATAAAAAACAAGATGGCGGCGATTCGAAATTTCCTACTGAACAGACACTACACAACACTGCGAATGATTCTCACCTACATTGCTAAGCAAAAACTTTCAAACACATAGTCAGAATAAAATGAATTTATTTTCAGAAAAAATAATAAATTTTTCATTTATAACGATACATCAGACGGAACGCAAAAAAAAAACATTGAGGTATCAAAGGATGAATAGATTTCCCACTAAAGACGAAGATATGCAAAACATGCAGGGATATTGTCAACGAAATCTAGAATAATAGGACTCTTAAATTCGAATAAAACTTTTGATAATGTTTGGTAAGTAAAATAAAGGGTAATCCCGTAGTATGTGTACCAGGTTTAGGGTTAGACCATACTTTTTTCCGATTTTTCATATTTTAGTTCTATTACGAGTTCGGGGACTGTCTGTGTTATCCAAGTGAATATACCCCCTGTCCGTAGGTTTCAGTCCCTTCACACAACTTGATCTAAAATAGCCTAACAAAATTTTTTAACTCCATATTGGTGCACACACTTTTGGCGCGAAGAGGAATGAACTAATCTCTGAGCAACCTTTTCGATACTAACAGCTATAAATGCTAAAAGCTAGAATCCCAAGATCACAAACAAAAATGAATATGCGTTAATTCTCGGTGAAAAGCGAAGTCAGATACGATTCTATTTAAGTTGTAAAATTTGGAAGACGAATAAAATGCGATAATGTCCTGTGAGAGTGGACGGGGAACTTAGCTGCAAATACATATTGAATGTCGAAACCTAGAAACCACGAATTTCAATGAAAAAACATCCTTTCTCAATAGGAAGCGATGTACACTCGGGCATAAAATGGATGCTTCGAGCTAGAAAAAAAAATTCGGGTCGTCTTGGGTCAATGAGTACCATAGCAACAGCTCTGAAATCTATGATCATAATTGTATTATTTCAAATAATCTATCTGGGAAAATACTTGAAAATGGAACCATTCAGATTTTTTGATAGAATGATAAAAACAAAATAAAATTTATAGAAAAATAATAGATGAATAAAATAAAGAAAAATAAAAGTAACAAAATAAAATGATTTGCTATCGACCAAAATCACACTGTTAATAACTTATAGCAATTTTATTTGCAGTGGGTTTCATAGTTTCACTCGAATCGAGAAGGGCAAAACAAAACAACAAAAGTGGTCACTGATTGCCAAGATACTATAATTATAGAATAATCAGGATTCTTTTGTGAACAGCTTATAGGTTGCAAGATGCACAATGTCTTGGACTTTTGATCGGGATAAAAGTGGAAAAAAAGAGGATTTTAAAATTTCATCTCGAAATTTTTAGGGATAATTGATATCAAGGATTTGCTGAATAAAGTTTAATATTTCAGTATGGCATAAAAATATGGCTTCACTTGCAATTCTAAACAGTCAGAGATCCAGTCACAGCGCTTTATTGGAGTAGTTATTGTTGACTTTGAGGGATTTTCTAATCGAATAGGTCGCATAGATGTTCAGAATTCTGACCCGGGTTTCGATCTACATCGACCGGGTTTCCACACAACTTGATTTCTGTCGACTTCTTTCCTTCCGCTTAACATTAGTAATATTCCCGTTTACGTCTTGGTGCGTGTCGACGTTTCTTTATATCACTTCTCAGAATTATTTCATCGGAATAGCGAACATACGAATTTGAATCTGTCCACACCAAAACCGAATAATGTTCCCCAGGTGTCAAATTTTTGAATAAATGTTTTCTGGTTGGCTGTAAAAGAAAATTAGAAATATATTAATGAATGATCACATGGAACATAAACGAAATGTTCATTTTTGGCGCTCCAGAAGTATGTGTACCAGTATGGGGGTAACTAATTTTGATCGCCAACTTTACATCAATTTGTGTAAAGGGACTGAAACCTATGGGCAAGGGGTATATTCACTTGGCTAACACAGACAATCCCCGAACTCGTAATAAAACTAAAATGAGGAAAATTGGAATAAAATTATGGCCTAACATTAACTTGGTAAACACACTAGGATAGTACCAATTTGTCTTTGCTTCTGAATTAAATGAACTTGCAAAAACAATCTTACGTAGATCTTAGAAATATGATCGTAATGATCTTTTATTGGTGTAATATGATGTGTGGGTGGTTTTTAATCATATTTTGAGCATATTTCATTCAGTTGATGGGAAAGGGGGTCGTTTTTATCAATTTTTCACTAATTTTGCAAGAATTTTGGTATTTTCAGTGGTTTTTGCACGTTTCGCAAGATTTCTAAGAATTTTTGACGCTTTTTGGACGTTATTGCAAGGTTTTTAGTGGTTTTTAACTATTTTCCACGGTTTTTGCACGGATAATTCCTCACACATTTTAAGAAGTAAGATATTATTTGAAATGCAAGTGTGAAGGACAGACCAGTGCTTGCCACCGACTATAGTCGTTCTACCTCAATATATATTTTTTGAATTGAGAAATTGCTTTATTTGATTTCCCATGTGTTAAACAACCTAATTTAGATAAGTTCATATTACTAACTGCATTTTGCGTTATAAATTGGGTCATTTTTTTCGTAAAATACCAAAAATAATTTTTTTTTTTTTTTTTTTTTTTTTTTTAACTTACATATTTAAGTTGAACAATATCTCCGACCATCACCCAACCGAGGAGAACTTTTTCGTTTCTCAATCTCAGCATTAGATTGATTCCTGATGATTGCTTTCGTAGTGGGTAAGTTGATTTAATGTCCAGAATAACCATTGTACCGTTGCCGATTTGTTTCAAACGAAATTGGATTCTCTGCTTTTGGAGTTCTGTTGAAAAGAATATTTTAAAATGAACAGGAATGAAATATATTAAAGTTTGAGTTCCCTTCTGTCCGCTCATAAAGTTCAATGTGAATAATTTAATAGTCTTATGGCTAGTAGTTAGAGCAGGGATGTGCAACCTGCGCCTCACAAGAAAAAATTTGGCGCCCCACGGAGAAATACCAATTCTGAATAAAGGTGCCGCCCGCCGTTCCACCCAGTTATTTGTATCTGATCCTTGTGTATTAGAGGCTGCACACCCATGGCTTAGTGTATAGGGGTAATAAGAGGATCCGACACGCGGTGCACAACTTTTTAGTTTTGACATAAAACTTCATACATAGAAAAATCGACTTCCATGAAGCCCAATTGTTCCACCCTTGTGTATTGAAGGTTGCACACCTCTTAGTTTGAGCATTAGACGTATCTATATGTTGGCAGCGCAGGGTAAAAATCTCCCAGTGTCGGCCACATTATCGATATGTAAAAGCCACTAATGGCAATGCCAGTCTCTTCAAAGGTAGAAGCTCTAATCTAATCTAATAAAAGACTAATTATCAACAGCCTTGGATGGTGTGAAAACGTCAATAAAGAAAAATCAAATATTAGGGCCTATTTTTACAAATAATATCTTTCATCGTGAAAAAAATACAGTGTTAAAAAATTTCAGTTAAGTCAATAAAATTCTTCACATTTTTGTTTGAATTTTTTATATCTCACCAATTTCTCAATATTTATTATTATTTAAATAATAATATATATCAAATACACTTACGTTTACATTTGCTCGCTTGCTCCATCTTCTTATCTTTACAGCCTGGTATTTGGTAGTTGATTGTTTTCGCATATCCTCGCTGAGGAGTGATGGTAATCTCAATCATTTCACCTGGCGTAAGTTTTTCTTTGGAACACGTCATGTCGATTACGAAACTGTGTGTGGTCTGAAGGAAAGAAATTCAAATTTCAAATGAATTTGAAAGTATGAAAAACAAAGTATACAATATATAAATACAAAATACAAAAGAAAAAATTGAAGTTTTATCATTCTTGATCTTAAAAAGCGAAAAAAGCACTTCGTTGTCTCTCTTCGTGATTGTAAAATCGCGTGTTCTGGCTGCAAACAATACTCCTATCAGGAAACAGAACGACCATACGCAAATTTTATCAAGAATTTTGTGTGAAGCAATCATCATGAAAAATTCAAAAATACTATTTGTGTCTGTATTTTTCCTTATTTGTTTCAGATAGTATTGAATTAAACAATAAAATTGGAAAATATAAAAAAGATTGTTTTAAACAGTGAACTCAACCGAATCTATCGGTGTCTCACCGCATCGAAAACGCAAAAATTGATAAGATTTGTTAAAGCATTACGTAGTCGCCACATTCGTTTGAAAACAGAGTCTATGATCGATTATATTTTGAACATAGAATAGGCAGTGGCAGTGCTGGGAAAGAGGGAAGGGGGAGGGGGGGGGGGGGAGTCATTGTCTCATTATTTTTGAAAAAGTAGAAATGGCCCTAGTTACTCAATGGATTGACTTCGATTCGCCATCAAGTAATTGCCAGTGGAACTTAGTGATTGAATAGACTTCTGAATCGGGCTCAAGATCCATGACATGACTGGGTGGCTCGCG